>NC_141612.1:50114052-50428635 GCF_047967505.1 Dipteris shenzhenensis
ATCACATCCCTCGAAAGAAATCAATAAAAACACAATAGATTTCTTTAGTACCATAGGAATGATGAAGCATTGGATGGAAAGGGCATTTTACACATAAGAACCAAGAATGTGTAGTAGGGAAGAAATAAGTTGTAGTATTTCAATAGGTACACACACACACACACACACACACACACACACACACACAAACACACACACACACACACATTTATACTTTCCCAACTATGAATGATTCTTTTATCTACCCCTTGTGCAATCTCCCCTTTAGACTCTCTTTTTAAGCACCCCACACACCAAGCACACTAATCCTCCCATACCATCACTAATCCCTTCTCAACCCATGCACTCATTCAATCATTCAATCCTTCCTCCACTTGTGACTTAAATTTTTTTTTAAATTATCTAAGAATCCATATGGTTGTCTATATTCTTAGGTAATGCGATAACAAGCTGGGGTAAATAGGCATTACCATCTACCTAAATGTAACTATGATGTTCTAACACCTAGTTTTTTTAGATGGTGGCAGGTACGTGGACCCTGACCTTGGAACTTGAACTGCCTAAGGATTCAACATCTTTTTTCAATATTGTGAGTGTCAAACTCAATTTTAAAAAAATTCTTAATTTTAGGGGAATGTTTGCAAACTCCAGTTGTTGTATTTTTTAACTTAGATGTCTCAAACATTTTTTCCTTATATGCTCCCCTATTGTTTACTTTTATCCAATTGATGGAATAAATTGTATGGCTCAATTATTGATGGTACTTTTTAATCTAAGCACACACTTTAATTTCCCAACTAGCCTTTGGTTGGTGGGCTAGTGCAATATAGTTAATTCACATCCATTGGATAATTCTTTAGCATGGATAATCCCTAGTAATTTTGTGATCTGCCTTATTTTTTACTAACCTTTATATCTTTTTTATGGAAGTGGTTTATGCATTTACTATTGCCATCATTTTTAATTTTGACACTTATCATATAGATCCACTTTTGTTCACTTATTATCAATAGGTGGGGAGTAAGTTCCACATGGTGGGCTTACTCCCTACCATGTGGTCTTAACCTCTAGGTTGGGGGTGGGACACACACGCGCGCGCGCACATACACACACACACACACACACACACACACGTGCATGCGTGTAGACATGATCATACATGCATGCATGAATGGCATGCACGTGCACACACACAGTTCCTAGGGAATTTGAAGATGTGGTTTTTTGTTTGCCTCTTTCCCTTCATGGTTTAGCTATGTGAACTTGCTAGCTCCTTGCACTTCAACTGTGAACTTTTTCCCTACTACAAATTTCTTTTACATGGGCAACACCACTGTAGTTAATGCGCCAACATGATTGTGTGGTCGCTCTAGCACCATGTGTAGCTCTCATGTCCCTTCTTCTCATGAACCTCTTCCCTACTGTCCCTCTGACATTTTTGACATATATCTAGCTACCTCTAGTCTTTAGAAAATAAAAATTTATTTTTTTCTTTGTTTTACTTCTTTAACCTAGTTATATGTATATCTATGCTTGCACATATATATATATATATATATATATATATACGTTGGGTTAGAAATGCTTTCTATTTGTGCTAGATCTAGACAAAGCTTATGATCGGATCCATGGGGACTTCATTTTGGCTATCATGGAACGGCTCGAATTTGGGGAGCAGTTCATCAGAATGGGGGCTACTCTCTTTGGGAACACCTCAGTAGCCCTCTGTCTCAATGGGGGTTAGTGGGTTTCTTTAATTTGACATAGTCTATCAAGTAGGGATGTTTGATTGCTTCCCTACTATTTGCCATTAGCTCTATCCTATTGCTTCACCTCTTAAAACAAGCAATGGATTTGGGGTAGTTAGATGGAGTTAGATTACCCTCTAGTTGCCAAATTAGTTCACAAATGTTTGCTAATGATCTAATGACCTTTTTGTAAGTACACCTGCTTTGTGCTTGGACTCGTTAAGGAGAATCATGAATGTATACTAGCAGAAATCATATGCCTTTAGGACATCTTTGGATTCTTTGCTAGATTGGATGATCTAATGACCTTTTATAAGGAGACCTGCTTTGTTATTGGATTCATTGAGGAGAATCATGATTGTGTATTGGTAGAAATCATATGCCTTTAGGACATCCTTGGATCCTTTTCCAGATTTGGATAGTTCTGTGCCTATGTAGAACATATGGCACACGTTACAGTGCCTTGTGGTGAGATGGTTCATTATTTGGGTGCTCCTCTGGGCCTGGGGTTGATAGTAAGGCAACGTCTTAATTGGTTTAAAGACTGTATTAAATCAAAATTTAAAGGCTGGTATGGCATGGTATTAGGGAGGAATGCAATCATATGCCTTTAGATATTCTCTTATGTAGACTCTTATGTCCATCTCTCTCTAGTTCATTCTCTCTCTATGAGTAGTCTGGGAGCTTCCGCTCCCTTTTGTACATATGAAATCTCTTCTTCTCCCTTGTGTTTGTAGTATTTTGAGTTGCATTGGAGTGGATCCTCACTCTATTGACAATGAAGATCACTTCGTATTCCCTCTCTTGAGTCTCTCTTCCCTTGGATCCTTTGCCAGATTTGGATGGTTCTATGCCTATGCAAAGGATGCCTTGTGGTGAGATGGTTCATTATTTAGGTGCCCCTCTAGGCCTGGGGTTGCTAGTAAGGCAATGTCTTAATTGGTCTAAAGACCATATTAAATTAAATCTTAAAGGCTGTTATGGCCTAGTATTAGGGTGGAATACCAAATCTTTGTTTTAAAAGTACGTCCTCTCAGCTATATATATATATATCCCATTGTCCTACTAATTGATTCTATTTATATAAACCTTTATTTATGTATATAGTCTTCCTTATGCTTTTTTATATATATTTATGAACATTAATAATGGATTTTTAATCCTTCTTTTCTTCTTTTAATCATTGGTTTCTTTTATTAAATCAATTGCCTTGGTTAAGAGTTTGGTTTTTAATATTCTCATAGTTAACCATTTGTTTACCTCGTTTTCATTATTGTAGCAATTTTTAATGTAGGGATAGCTAGGGGTGACCTTGGACTTTACCCCTTGGCATTTTGTTTCCCTTGTGTTTTCCTTTTCACCCTCATTGTTTAAATGTGGTTAGTTAACCTCTTTATTGTCTAATTTCCCTCTCCTTCTTAAAGGTTTTAGACTTAGTCATTATTTCCTAATTTTACTAGTGCTTTTTCTATAGTAGTTCCCTTCATTTAATTGTGGTTCATCTTTCAAGGATGAGGATTATCCATTTTATTAAATGTTGATAATTTAGTTTGCTTGATTCTCATTCCTTAATTAAAGGGTGTGGTCTACTCCCCTCAATAATATTTTTTGTGGTGGTTCCCATGGCTGGTTTCAATTTTGCTCTTTTATCTCTATTAATTATGGTAAATTTTCCTTTAGTTGAAGGAGTTATTCATTTATTTACAAGAATTTGAAAGGTCTATCAATTATGGATATGGAATACCCCTCATGTGACATGTGATACTACTTTTGCATTATGCTCTTATGGTATTTTCAAAAATTTACTTGTGAATCTAGACGGTTGTCTACATTCCTTGGTAAAGCAATAACATGCCAGGGGATACAGGCATTACCTATCTACCCATTTGAAATGATGATATTCTAATACCTCATGTTGCTATGCGAGTCCTCTAGAGTAGCATCTTGTGTGGATTATGAAGTTCTATGGAGTGGCATGGAGATTCACATACCCTTACAAGTGATGATGAGCACAAGGACTATAATGTTGTTGCAACAATCTACCAAAAATCAAATCCTAGTATGAGCTACTAGTGATAGGAGCGATGCTAGAAGGAAGATTACAATAGGCTGGACCGAAAACCGCATGCGAGGAGCCTAATGCAACTTAGAAGCAGCAGGCTGTAGCAGATGGAGTCCATCTCAAAGTGCACGTGTAGATTCTCTTCTTGTAAAACCAATCCAATATTTTAAAAACTAAATTTCTTATGCCATTTTCTATCTGATACTTGCATAAGAATACATCTAAGTTCTTCTTTAACTAGCCAAGAAGATGCAGTGTCCAAGAGATGGAGGCAAATGCGAGATGGGGACATACCAGTAAGAGATCGAATGTAGTGCCTAGATCCAGGCATTTGATTCATGGACTTCAGGGGAACATGCAATATTTTGCAGTGATGTGGCAAAGAAGAATTTACTGTGTTTTGTGGATTGCAAGAGTGTGGGTAGTTATTAGTGCACTTATTTTGCAATTGAAAAGGCAAGATCTATGTTGACATTGCTAGAGTTTCTTCAAGAATGTGGCATTCACATGGAATACCAAGGGGTGCATGATATGGGCAACGAAGGGGTATAAGCTTCTATATATGTATCCAGGCATGCATTATAGTTATGCAGTTATTCATATTCCATTCTTGTCTCATCTCTCTTCTTGCTGCTATTTTAAGAGTCCCTTGTGTATTCTCTTCCCTGTAGGGGCTATTAGGGCATTTACACAAATACATTTTCCATTTTCTAGGATAAGTGGAATATTGTTTCCTTGCAATGAGACTCCATTTTCTTAGAACTATCTTAGTTGTCCTCATACACTGCTCCAAATGGGTTGTGGCTCATTTGGGTGAATTTCAAAATCTTACGTTTTTGTAAGAGGACTAGTATGTGAGATATAGCTTTTGGTAGAGGGGTGATGTACTTAGAAGAGGGAGGTATACTTTTTGGTGAAGTATGGGGACCTCCCAAGCCAAGGGGCTTTGTAATTTTGGGTATATTTTTATAGTACATTTTTTTGGGTAGATTTTTATAGATTTTTTAAAAAAGTACATACTTTTGAAATTAAAAATGCTTGGGAACGTTCAAAATGCAAAAGACATGTTTTTTCTAGTCAGTCATTGCAAAATGGTTGATTGGTTAATTAAAAATATACACCAAACGGTACAAAAAAACTATAACACATGCTTTTTAGATGTGCAACAACATATAAAATAAATAAACCACATGGAATTTCTGGACATCGTGTGGTATAGTGACATTGCATGCACACCATGAGTGGGCTTTTCATGTGCTTTACATGTGTATGGTGATGAATGATTTAAACATTGCCTGGTAAATCTATATACCACACAGTGTACGTGGGTTGGGTCTATAAACTTCTACCCTCCCACCATATCCCGTGTAAATTGCAAATTCCTTGTTGTAGCTATATCAATAAGTTGCTTGTTTTTTATTATTATTTTTTATTTTTAAAAGTTTTTGAGTTTGTTAGTTCAATCCAAGTGATGACTCACTTCAACTAGCTAGATTTTCCTTGCCCTAACTAATGTGGGGAGAGAGAGAGAGAGAGAGAGAGAGACAGCAAAGCCCAATGATGGATCTCTTTAGTTGGTAAGAATCTCCTTTCTCTGATCCAAATTGTGTGTGTGTGTGTGTTTATGCATGCACATGTGTGAGTAGAGTTGGTTGTTATTTGAGTGATGGCTCACTTTTTTTGGGCCTTAATGACAACATTCCCAACCAAATGTGTTCAATCGCCAATGCTAATCTAGTTCATTTTGGCTGCTTGATGTTATTATTTTTCTGGTCTAGCTTGTATCCCATTAATAATAATGTTTGTAATGACTTAGATTATGTAGGGTTCATATTGCTATCATATGTTCATTGTTTCACATTTTAGAATGTAGATGGCTATTAGCAATTTGATATTCATTCATGTGAATGTTCAATTTTAACATTTTACATTACAATAATGGTTTTGTTAAAAGCTCAATTTATTAACTTATCTTGGTGTAGCATGCATAATTGTTATATGTCATTGTTTAATGTCAACTGAGTGCATTCATAATGATTATTGCATGCTTTAAATTATTGTGCACACATCCATCTCATGGCAACTAGAGAGAGAGAGAGAGAGAGAGAGAGAGAGGGGGGGGAAGAGAGGGAGACAGAAGAAGGTTAAGTTTCAAATGGTTGGGCTATCAATTATCAATTCAATACATTGTAGGATTGAGAGATGGGGATAGACAAAATATTTAAAATTTTAATATTTTATATAGTCAAATGCCAAAGTCTGAGGTGCATGAAATAGTGGACTAATTCTTTCCTCAATCGTTGGGAGATTTAATAGGCAAAAGTGACAAATATAACTTTGCACATTACTAAAGAGGATAATTTTAATTTGTGGAAGACCAATGGAGGAATTCCTGAGCCATTGCTTGCATGAAAAATTCAAGAGAGAAAGGATCAATAGAAAAAGCAACAACTACTATCCTCATCCACTTTACTCAGGTGGCTAGTGTGGCAGATTCAAACATTGACCCTGCATAGCATGAAAGGGAGGGAAGAGACTGAACTATGTACCCATTTTTCTTGCAATGATGCACTTCCCATTAGTAGCACTGATGATTCATGAACCATCGGGGGGGAGTGGAAGAATAGAGTGCATCCAAATGCCAATGGAGACCCTCAATTGAGGAAAGAGAATAGGATCATGTCATCTGCATATAGTAAACATGATGATGCACAAGCACATACATCGCTAAAGGACACAACAATGATTGTGATGCATAGGGTCATGTGTTAAGCAATAGGCTATCCACTCGACAATAGTGTTGGTTGTCAACACTCCATTATTTAAACGGATGTAGGATCCATATATGTTGGTGTATCTTCATCACTCCTTTGGATCATACACCAAATAGATAAGTATAAATCCTAAAGAGATATTCTTTGGTTAGCAAGTTGCGAGCACAATTGTTTTGCTAGCATGCACTTCCCATCACTGCCACTCTTGTACGTGCATTGAGAGTGGTGCATGAGCAAAATTTTACACATATTTGGATGCATGTAACTATCTATTGGGTTTCATGAGGGATGTTACATCGATGAATGTAGGAATTATTGATTGGGAAAAGAGTCTACACTCGATAGAGAGTAAGAATGAGCAAGATCCAATTTATGCCCACCACCCTATTTTCATTGGAGCTAGAGATAAAACTGGAGAAACTTGGGAGCGAGTTAATATGCTTTGGAACATTGGAGCTAAAGTTAGCCTAAGCCCAACAAGTTAAAACTTGGGAGATTACTCCCACCCACCATGCTCTAGAATTTCTTAAAGACATAATTTGCATCTCTATAATGATTTTAAATGAATGTTTTTATTGTGCATCAATGATTGCAATTTGCATGAACCACATCAAGTAAGGAATCTCAGTGACATTGTATCTAGTTTGCACCTTTATCAAGTGCCAATTCTCCAAGAGATACATTAAACAATAGAGATAAAAAGTAATAAAGATACACATTCCGTTTATTGGGTTCCACTCCTCCAAGTGATACATCAAATGATAGAGATAGAAGTAGCACCAATAGGAATGAGAAAGCATGTACATCAAATGAAATGGTTTAGCTAACAAAATAGAAAGTAATAAATATACTTATAAAATATGCTATTTAAACCTAACTCTTAGTAATAGATCCACCTAGTTAGGGTCTCTTTTGAGCTTCTCCTTTGCTAAGCATCAATCTTCCAAGCAGCTGGTATGGTATCATATCGCTTGTTCCTCATACTTTGGGGATTGGTGCATCACCCTAAGACCATGGTTATGATTTTCAAATGGTATAAACAATGGTCCAACACCAAACATATGCTAAGGGTGTAGCTCACAAATACTAAAGTGATTCAACCAAAAATTTCTCCTCAAGTCTTTAGAGTCATGAAATCCAATCATACAACAACTTGAGTCCTCTTTCAATCGTACATACTAAACATTTCTTACATTCAAAAGGTCTAAATCTATTAAGTTTCCTTTAGCAAGAAGCATAGTAACCTTTCCTTTTCCCCAAGGCTTGGCCTTGAGGGTGGTTCTTGGGACCCTCCTCTCACAAGGCAAGGTTATTAATAGATGGGACTACTATTGTAGTCAAGTGCTTGGAATATCTCTGGAAATAACTACTATGCTTCTTGCTAAAGAAAATTGATAGCATGGACCTTTTGTAGGTAAGGCTTGTTAAGTATATAGGACCAAAAGAGAAGTCGAGTTGAATGATTGTAGTAAATGACCTTAAAACCCTAAGGAGAAATTTTTGGTCTAAACACTTCAATCACTATGAGCTACACCCTTTGCACATGTTTGGGGTGGAAGTATCATTCATACCATTTTAAAATCATTATCTTAGCAGTATGGTGACAGACCAATCTCAAAATCATTTAAACACAA
The DNA here is from genome assembly GCF_047967505.1 of Dipteris shenzhenensis. NCBI lineage: Eukaryota > Viridiplantae > Streptophyta > Polypodiopsida > Gleicheniales > Dipteridaceae > Dipteris > Dipteris shenzhenensis. The sequence continues at coordinate 50,122,271 of NC_141612.1, forward strand.
GCCATAGGATACTATACCACTTGCTTGGAAGCAAAATTTGATAGATTTGTTGAAAATTTATGGTACCCCCAAAAGCCACATGCAAATATGAGGGCTCACATACCACAAAGAAACCAACAACTTTGCTCAAGAAATAGATTTTACACTACGAAGCATTCAACATAATTCAATTCCAACACATATTTAGGGAAAATACAATGTACATAATTGTATATATATTGCAACAACCAAAATGGAAAACTTGTGACCAAAGCTCCATCCATAGTATTCCCATAAGGTGTATGATCATTTGTTGCACCTAAACTCTACTCCACATGCCTCTAGAAGAGGTTTAAGTAGATAGAAAATAGTAGAAACTAAAATTATAGAAGTGCTTTGGACAAAAGAGAAAAATTGCAGGAGAGGCTAGACAAGAGTGATTTATATATAGTATAGCAGAGCCCCCAAATTATGCAAACTAGTCTATAATAGGTTGAGCCAATGAGGGAGTTAGCCAACCTAAATTTTCTCCTTAGTACAACAAATGCAAGGGGCCAAGAGTTGAGAGAGTTATAGCCACTCTAGGTGGACAAATGCCTAAAAGTACAAATAGCTAGGTAGATGATATAGTTGCACTTCACCAATCCCAGCCTCTTGAATCCATGCATGTTGATATACTCACATCTCAAGCTAGTCAATCTTTATATGTGCCACCTCAAAGTAGTGGTGTGGCCTCAATGACACAAACAGCAAGCTACTCTATGATATATATGGAGAGTGGACAAGGCAATGATGGGCTTGTTCGCAATCGCGTGCGCATCCGCAACAAAGATCTTTGGAAGCATCGTTCCAAAAACAACATATAGAGAAAGCACAACAAGAAATTTCCAAGGCTATTTGTTGCATTGGGTATCCACTTGCATTTGTTTGTAGACTACATAGGGTAGATAATAAATTAGCAATTTCTATGTTCTAGCATGTTATAAAGGTCAAGAGTGGTACATGCCTAATTTTCTAAGAGATGAATCCGGGAACATGTCCAAACTCACACTCTAAAACAACTATAGTGTCATCTATAAGGTTGAAAATCATAAACTCTTATGAAGCCTAGCATGAATGAGCTACTATGGCCATCTTCTCAACACCTAAAACTGAGTTCAACCTTAAGAGAAGATAGTAGTAACAAGAGATTCCATGAAAATGCAATTAGCATAAAAGGAGGAGCTGGTGGAAAACCGGCAACAAGAGCTAAGAGCAGCCCATAGAGAGGATTGTGGAGAGGACAAAAATCCTTAGAGAGGATGAAGTAGAATCTTGGACAGATCGAGCAACCTTGGAGAAGATAGAGCAGCCTTATGGACTTTCTTCAAGATATTAAGAATAACTATTGTGACATTCCTTGAGCTCTTGTTGCTCCTGCCTTTAGCTCTTCTCCCACACACCATAGTTACCTACTTGTTGCTTTGCACCTACAAGCTGCATGGTTCAAAATCCGCATTGGAAAAGAGCCATGGCGTCTATAGCAAGGCAGATGGGTCTAAGTTTTATGATGCCAAGTTACAATTTTATCCGCAACAACTACTTGGATGCATACTATGAGAGGATGAAATAGGAGATGCAACAAGTAGTATATGATGGTATTGAAAGAATAGGATGCACCTTTGTTCAACTTGATGGATGGAGAAATTTCAGCGAGGCCTCTAATCAATATCATGGTCGTGACATTTAAGAGAGAGGCCTTTCATCATCCATTGACTCAAGTGGCCATGCCAAGACAGGTGAATGCATTGCTAACAATTGGAGGTAGTAATTTTGGATGTTGGGGAGCATAATGTTGTTCAGATTATCACTGACAATGCGAAGAACTGTAGGAAAGCTGGAAGAATTACAAATAAAAAATATCTAACCATTTGGGCATCCCCATGCTTTTTCCATTGCCTTGACCTTGCACTTGAGGATTTGTATAAATCTGTGGTGGATACCCCATGGCTCAAAGACTTTGTAGATAAAGGACAAAGATTGGTGTTGTATTTCCCCAACCACGAGAGATTGTTGGACATATTCAGAAACCACCAACTTGTTGAAGATTCACTAGAGTTTTTGAAACCTAGCGAAACACATTTTGGAACAAACTATATAATGTTGGATGGTTTGCTCAAGTTACAAGGAGTTGTAACAAAGATATTATTTAGTGTAGAAGCAAGTGAGTAGATAGCTGATTCAACTTCACAAAACACCCATACTAAATTCACGGAGATGAAGCAAATCAGTCATAGTGCTGGCTTTTGGAAGAAAATAGCTAATGCAGCCAATGCAATGTGGCCGGTATGATTTGGCATTCAAAAACTAGAGGTGAAAGGTCCAAGTTTGGGTAGTGCTTACATGGCTTGGTGGACTATTTAGCAAGACCTGTTGAAGGAAAATAGAAGATCCACAAGTGACGGTAGTGGCTATAGTGTTGGTTGTTGTGTCACTTTGCAGAAGATTTTTCATAGGGATGGAATCATGCTCACAATGACCTTCACTATGCTGGTCATATTTTAGATCCCCAATGGTGGGAGTATTATCTGGAAACATTGGAACTCATAATGCAGCCCTAGAATAATCTATTGGGATGATTTTTTGAGGATACATCTGACTATGCTGCTACTATCAGGGAATTATCCACTTTTTGAAATAGGGAAGGGTTGTTTGCATATACAAGAATACGAGACCTTGAAAAGGAGATGCCTGCATGGAGATGGTGGGAAGAGTGTGGAGCATCGATGCCTCATTTGCAAACCTTGCTTTGAAAGTGCTATCCCATCCTTACAACAATTCATCTAGTGAATGAAATTGGAGTAATTACAAGTTTGTACATTTCGAGAAAAAGTAGAGAAATTGGTATATGTTTATGCAAACGGTACAATGTTGGATGATGTTAAGGGAGAGAGTAAGGATGGAAATCTAGCCAATTGGGTAAACTGTGATCTTCTAGGCCCATTGCATGATCCTCCCATCGTTGGACAAGTGCAAGTCACAGTCTCGCGAAGCAAGCTCTAGCGACAATGAGGATGAGGAGACTTTGTGATGCATATAGTTGTACAAGCTTGAAATACTATTGACACTATTGACCATGGTTACATTATGAATCATGTAAAATTGTGCCATTTAAATTTTGTTGATTGACGTCATGCCACTTGGAAGTTATGTTAAAGCATTTAGATGGTATTAGATGGTAAAGCATTTAGATGGTATTACAATGTTTTGTTTCCATGTTGGAACTTGGAAAGCATTATCAACAAATTTCTTGCAACCTATAAGTGCTTGTGTAAGTGATGCTAGCTACTGCACTAGTGTGTGTGAAATATCGACATCCATGAATAGAGCATGATGTTGCGAATGATCATGGTGCAGATAGTTGCTTACTCAATAGAGAGAAGAACATTGCCATCCACGCCTATTTCAACAGGTAGATTACCATGTTCACAATCATCCAATTACATTAAGAGGGAGCAAGACAGTTGGATGATTTCTCTCTCTTGAGGTCTAGCAAGCTTGCATGGAGTACTCGCATGTTGGAAGTTAGGACTAAAATGCTACAATGAGTTCAAAAGTTTTTTGATGATTATGAAAGCAACTGAATTAACTATAATAATTAATTTGACAGCACTCGATGGCTCCAAAGAGGACTGGAAGATCAACATCAGCACGCAACTGCATTACGATTATAGCTGGCAATCATTGGAGATGTGATATCTGGCACCAAGAATTTCAAGGCTCAGCAGCAGTGAGAATGTTATGGCACTTTGTGGTGGATCCCAATAGAACAATTCCATGATGTAGAGGTGAAAGTGTGGAGAGAGTGGTCTCCATCTTGCGAGCATCTACCAACATTGATGTTCAGACAAAAACGTAGTCTACCGATGTGGTTGAAGTTGTTGCAAATGTGGAGAATAATGTTACGATGCTAGGTGGTAGATAATGGAGATGTAACGTCTTCCATTGAGAATATAGTGGTTCTCTCTCAAGAATGAGGTTGCATTCTCGGGTGGGTCACTCAAGAATATATGTGACTATCATGTGAGTTTAACATAAGGGCATATTTAATGTCATTTTTTCTCACATTTTCACAAGCAAAAGGGTGTTCTAAAAAGGATTTTGGGAAAAATTTTATAGATTGAATGGAAAAAGGATACATTTTATTGATGAGAAATTGACAGATAAGAGACTTTATAAATAGGACTTGAATGCACACAATGTATAGGGTTTATACATAGTGATCCCCCCGAGGTTGCATTTCTTGGGAGATGTGCATAGAGGAATAGCAAAATGCAAGAGACCAAGAAATGAGGCCACTGTTGCTTCCATTTTGGGGTTTGTTGACCAACAATAGTGTTTTGTGGCATTGTAAATCTTCTTTTTAATTGAGGACAATCTTCAAATTGTATGTTGGCAATCTACTTTGCATATGGTGAAACTAATTTTGCACTCCTAGTGCTACTGCACATGTTTCATGAATCATGTGATAATAGCATTGCATTATTTATAATTCCACTTCATAGTATGACAATTTTTCAACCCACATTTCAACACATCCATGTTACTTACTTCAACAATTACACAATAATAATTTAACATAATGCATCGCATGATAATAGCATTGCATTATTTAGACATCCACATTAGTTACTTCAATTGCACATGTTTTGTAAATCGTGTGATAATAGCATTGCATTATTTACAATTCCACTTCATAGTATGACAATTCTAGGTCAGGTACTTCAACCTCTGTACAATAATAATTTGACAAAATGCATTGTTATAATCATCAGCATTGTTAATACATTTTAAGTTACAAGATGTTCATATCTGCGTTGTGGAGTTTACATCTCCGAAAATATTACTATTATAGAAAAATGGGCCCAGCAAAAAAATAAACCAAGAAGAGATGGCAATATCCGTACAATATCCAGTAGATGGCAATATCCATACAAAATGGATCCATACAAAATGGGTGCGGTGTGCCAAAATGACAGCTCATGCGATAATGAGAGGATGTTGGTGAGTGCCTTGAGCCCCTAATAAGATGTGTAGTCCATGGTGATACAAAACCACAAAGCATCCGTGAATCCTAGCAGCATGTTGCCACTGTCCGATTTGAGATAATAGTGCATGCAATTGTTCATTGTCAATGTGATGTCTCGCTCAGTGCATTCTCCCTATTCTCCCTCTCTAACTTCCTCTTCAATAGTCATGAAGATATTGTCAGTCGTAGTCACCGAGGCTACAAGTCCAATAAGGTCACATAGAAAGTTATGAGTTGATGTTGGGCTGGAATCTCCCAAAGAACCTGAAGAAATTAGTTGAAAGGATATTTAAATATTATAGTCAACTGACGTTGGTGTCGACACATGTAGGAGGTTTTGCTACCATAGGTCTAGTGCTTGTCACTCGTGGTTGCTCGCGTACTTAAGCACCTGAGGAAAAGTCCACTTCACAGCCAAGCATGAACTTTGCATATAGCATCTTCACAAAGTATAGCAGAATATTAGAGTGAGCTTCCTTTGCGAATATCATCTCCTAGATGGTGGTGGCATTCTCTTTGATGGCTTGGTTATGACACTACAAAATGGGCCATCGTCCATGGCCAACGGAGGCTGAGCTCATATCCCACATACCCATTACATCCTCGTTTGAGATGAGGGCCTTTACAGCTATCCACTTCAAGCCTCAGGTTTATGGAAAGGACTGGAAAGGGCAATTTCCTTTGTCTGATCTCTCTTCATATGTTGCATGGTGGCATCAACCACATCCATCAGGAAGTTCATTGCTTGACTAGAGCATGTGCGTTCATCTTGTGCTTGGTACTCGGCCTATGTGGATGGTCGAGAGGGTGTTCTTGATGATGATCATGTCATTGTTGTGATTCGTGAACTATGATCATGGAAATGCTAAAACTAAAGCAAAGATACGAGTTCAGGACATGAGACATACATACATTCCAACATTTTTTTCTCATACAATTGTAAAAGATTGTCTCGTGAGATTGTAGTCACACAACCAATGGTCAAAATATCAAACCATTAACTCTAAACATCCAATCATGTTATCCAACATCCATTTCAAAAAAGTGCAAAATATGATTTAGGAATATTTAAAAAGTGCACGACTAATAAATGAACAATGTTTGCAGGCCCCAACTGGCAACATCATTCTATCATATACAAAACTATCCACCTTGTAAATTGAGATATGATGAGATGCCAAAATTGCACATTTTATATATAAGTTTTCATATCATCGATTGGTCACATTGTAACATTTTCATCTACATTATGTGCATGTAGTTTGGTTAGCAACAAGTCCATTCTAGCACAAGTGGAGTTTACAATCCCACAATAGCTTTATTACCAACAAGTCCTTTCCTGGGGATCATTCTGGCACAAGTGGAGTTTACAATCCCACAATAGCTTTATTACATGCCCTTGGTGTAATTGATTACTTGACAGTGCAGACCTGTAGCCCACAAGGAAGTTGGCTGCAAGTAACCAACCGACAAGATAGCAATCTAACATGTCTGACCATGCGCCATTTGGTTGAGGGTATGCATCATTTCTCACGTACAACTTTGGTACAAACAAAGGAAATTGTGACTTTGGAGCAAATGCCATGTTTCTTGCTCGGGCTTGATCTCAGTCCTGTGGAGACATGTCTGACCATGCACCATTTGGTTGATAGTATGCATCATTTCTCACGTACAACTGACACTAGGATAGCAATCTGACATGTTTGACCATGCACCATTTGGTTGAGGGTATGCATCATTTCTCATGTACAACTCTGGTATAGACAAAGGAAATCGTGACTTTGGAGCAAATGCCATGTTTCTTGCTCGGGCTTGATCTCAGTCTTGTGGAGACACTTTCCCTAGTCAATAATGCTCACATGCACATATTTTCCATCTGGTGTGAAATCTAGCATGTAGTTTTTGGCATTCTAGTCAGTGTGTATGAACCCTCGCTCGTGTACTGATTTCATTGCACTAGCAATAGCTGCACAAATTGCAAGGGCATTCTCACAGAATAGGCATGCTTGAATCTCATTTTGCGTATCCCCATGTATCATGCCACCCATCTCAAGGTTGCTCGTGGGGGTTGTTTTGCATTTCCCAGTTTGGATAATCATGTGCATGGAAGGTAGACTCATGAACATGTCATGAATATTACATCCATTGAAGTATGGACTGAATATTAATGAGAGGTTGCTAACATGTGTGTAACCAATGGCTCGACATTCGACTCTATGCATTACGATTATTGCCAGCTTTGTCTTCAATGATTTATGTGCCTATGCAATATCGTGCCTCAACTTCTTGCTAGCATAAGATAGGTTAGCTTGAAACTTGGCACACCCTCTATCTTAAGCCACTACACTCTTCCACTCCCCCACCCAATTTTTCTAGAATTGTCAATGCAGCTAGTGGGAAGTGTACCATTGTAGAGCACATGTCAGCAAACTTTGTGCATAAATCTATATGTGCCTTGCTGTCTTGACTTCTCAAGTCAATCCTTTTTGAGGAACCACTAGCAATCTGGGGATAATATTGGATGATAGGCTACCTGTTGTCCCTTTCTCCTTTTTGTTTTTTCTATGAATGGTAGCATGGGATTCTTTCCATTCTATGAAACACCTATACAACTTTGTCCTTGCTTCATATATCAAGGTTTCTGACTACTTTACCATTTCCCATTGTACAACTATATCACCCAACACTCTAGGTAGGAAGTTTAGTACAGTGCCTCTCTCCTCTGCCCGCTCCACCGCTCCACGCCTCATCCAGTTTCTTTCAAATTGAACAAATATGCATTCTTGCATTTCATCCAGCTTAGACTTGGTATGAGGAATATCTCTAATTTGCCCCTCACTTAGACTAATAATATGCCAGATGCATACTCTATGGATAAGGTATTGCAACTCGATTCTCCAAGTGTCTCTCTCTCTCTTTGATGGGGTGGCTACCATGATGAAAGAAGAGGTGTAGATCTAATCCACACAACAATCATTATGTAAGAACTCATTTGGTTCTTCTGCCATGACCATGTGTACATACAAAAACCAACACAAAACAATTAACTAATTCATGCACCAATCATAATGCATTAATTTAATGCTCGACAATCATTACAAAAACAAACTAAAAAGAAAGTATATAATCAACACAATCACTGCTATGGTACGATGACAACGAAAATCAACTTGTATGTACAAACACATAGATATCTACGCACACATGCTAACATAAATCCTAGTAGATAATTATATTGTGGACCCTACATCAATAGCGTGGCTTGTACAAGTGATCGAGGTGCATGCAAAATTTAGGTAAGCCATAATTGGTCCAAGAAACCCTATCGAAGAAGGATAGGCTATGAAAGATGAAACAAGAAAATGCATAACAACAATCACAATTCACATAACCAAGATGATCTAGATCAACGATTGGGTGATCACACATCTTGATGTGGTTGGGAAGGTCGTCGTCAAGATGAATCCAACCGGCCAAAGTGAGCTATCATCTAGACAATAACCGGCTCTATATACAATATATATGAATAACCGGCTCTATATACAATATATATGAATATATGATACTATCTACCAAAGGGAGATGAATCCAGCCAACCGAAGCAGCCACCACCCGGATTTGATCATGATACTACCTAATATAATGTCACTCGGGGTGAGATGAATCCAACCAGCCCAAGCGATCCATCATTTGGTCCCAAGTGATAGACATCATACATGCACAAAAGCATAAGCAAGCAAACAGAAACATCACACATATTTCTCTCTTGCTTGCCCTCTCTCTCTTTCCCTCTCTCAGCTAGGGCAAGGTGAATCTGGCCAGCAGAAGCAAGCCATCATCTAGCGCTGATTGAAAAAAAGCAAGGCCAAAAGCTCACTAGAATGGAACTACAAGAAAATGCTGAAAGTTGCAAGAAATTACGGGATACGATGAGAAATTGCAAAAAAAGTGATTGAAAATGATGGGATCCCTGACTTTTATAGACCCCAATTGAATACACCGATCGATATGACACTACATTGACTGGTGTATTCAGCCAATGCATGCACACCATGTGCCTTGATTGAATACACCGACCGATGTAACACTACATCGACCGACGTAATCAGCCAATGCATGAGCGCCACGTGTCTCAACTAAATACACCGATCGATGTAATACTACACCGATTGGCTGTGTATTCTAGGGCACCATGTACCTTAACTAAAGATATGTGATACCGTGTGGTACACCCCTATGATATCGCATGGTAAATATCTTCATTATGTGGTGTCTTTTTGTGTGGTGTCACACTACACTGCATGGTATTTCTGAGCAATACTGCATGGTGTTGTGCTACACCATGCGGTATTTTCTTGGTCAACCGGTACCCATTGATCGACTTTCAAAAATGCATTTTTTGCATTTTGAACATCCAAAAGTGTTTTAAAATCGAAAACAATGTTCTTTTCTTTTAAGAAAACGTACTAAAAAAATCTCAGTGAAGGAGATAATATTCATGAGCCATTGCTAAAGTGAGATAACTTTGTTGAGACTTTGTATGGATGAGATCAAAGGTATTTATCAACAAAATAGAGAGGCAAATGAATTTGATAGTGGAGGAACACACTAGCAAACATAATGTGGCTAGTCATAAAGGAGATAAGGGAAGACACACTTTGTCCAAAACCATAGCTATGTAGAGAGAATATTGATATGGGAGTGCTCAAAAAGATATGGGGAAAAGGTGATTGAGAATATGGGAATCCTTGAGTTACCCCTGCTGCACTAAGAAATATGTAAGATAGCATGTGCATTCATGACAAGGAAGATGCTTTAACAAAATAATACATACATAAGAGGTTTTTTAATTCAAAAGGAAATGTCCCATACGAAAGTGGCACTTTTATCATCTTAAAGTTCAGAGTTTGGATGCAATAGGTTATAAAAATTTATAGGAAGGGGTTGCTATGGGTTTTTATATAGTAAATGCTCCAGTTTTGAGTGACTTACCATTCGATGCTCCTCCCTCACTGAGGGAGATCCGAGCCAGATTGAACTTAGCATAAGCTGCTCAATGATACTTAATCAATACTCAATCAATAGCAATGCATCCCATTTTGGATTTCTCCATCATTGTGCCGAGTGTCAAGCCTTTTAGGTAGGATTTGAACGATCAGTCGCCCCTTGTGGGTGCTACTGCATGATATAAAATATCACATAATTTGGCAATATATATTTTTTCTAGGGTTCCATGTATTGCTCATGTATAGCCTAATAAACAAGGGGGAGGGGTTGCAATGATAAGAAAAAATATGGGTATAGAGGAAAGGCGCCCATTTTTTAATTGAGAGGTTATGGCTTAAGATCCCTAGGTCATATACACACATGTGCTACTAGAACAAGTTATATTATGTGGAACCCTCATGAAAGATATTCTAGACATATAAATAGAGAGAAAAGCCTTTGCTATTTAATGTTACCATATTATGGGAAAGTAAAAAATTGGAGAAGAATAAGGAAAGCACATGTTTCCAATTTGGAGATGAATTAGAAAACACGTGTTTCCATTTTTATGATTTGTAATGACTTGAGCATCTACTAGCTAAGATGCACCATTCTTATTTCACACTGAGTAGGCAAGATGATGGATCATGGAGCATCTTATAGGTCCCTTATATGGGTTCATTCAAAAAGTCTAAATCACATATGTTTGTGAAAATTTATTCTCCTTTGAAGTATCATGTATCATCTACCCGTACAAGAAAAAAGCTCAAGATTAAGCACAAAGCCCTTATTGATATTAATCTATGATACCTAGTTACGTATCATCTATGTGTACATCCAAAAAAAGAGAGGACTAACCTTGATGGACAATGTGTTTCGTAACCTAAGGATCCAAATATTTTCCATGTATGGTAGTGATAAAAAGATTTAAAAAAGGGTATGTCAATTGTTCGTGTGCTAAACGAGAGAGAGAGAGAGAGAGAGAGAGAGCATGCATTGATGGGGTGTAAAGAACTTCCTCTGATGAGTTACCATTAGTTTAAATATTAACATAGGATAAAAAATAACATCTTCAATTTGGTAGGATGTACCTTGCTTGTCATATTATATGTACGGTTGGGGAAGAATTAGGTTAGAAAGAGGGCCTAAAGTGTACAACCATGTCAATTGAGGGAAGATTCCATTACCTTGTTGAAAAGGCTCCCTTAGATCTAGTAAGGGCTTTGAAAGCAATTATGCACCATTGTAGTTGGCCTGTGCCCTGCTTTTATTGATATTTTATTGAAAAAAGTTAGTTATGATTCAATGCAAGGCAACATTTGACATGAATACATCAATTTATGGGAAAACCGTGGTATTTTGCAAAGAGGTCATTGGTTTGGCTTGTAAGGCATGTAACGCTCAAAATTTAGTGAAACTAATGATCCAACATTAACTTGCATGAATAACTTGTGGCCAATGGATTTCATGGTGAAAGAGGGGTGAAAATAAAAAAGTAGACGTTGTGGAGTAAAAACAGAGGTGTTGTAGCTAGATAAATAAGACAAGGACGCAGATCCTCATGTCTTCAAGAAAGGGAAAGTTGTTCAGCATGTTGGTGTAAAGTAGAAAAGGGGGACATCGGACAAGGATGGGAGGAGGATAAAAGCAATTTGTTAAGTGATATGGTAAAATGGTGGGTTATGTTTTTGAAATCCTTTTGAAATCTATGTTAACAAATTTATGTTTTTTTGTAGTATCACTTAACAAATTTATGTTAAGCCAAAAGGATTTAAAACAAGTGAAAAAAGATGAATCATTCAATATGCCTGCCCAAAATAAATGGGGAGGCAAAGGGGGGGTTAGGGATGAGTGGTGGAGTGAGGGAAGCTAAGAGAGAGAGAAAGAGGTGGAGTGAGGGAAGCTAAGAGAGAGAATGGGGAGGGGAAGGGTGGGTGGGCTAGGGAAGAGTGGTGGAGTGAGGGAAGCTTGTGAGAGAGAGAGAGAGAGAGAGAGAGAAACCCAAAATCGTTCCTTGTGCATAATTGCCCCATTTATTGGGATGACACCTTTAACAAAGACCAATGAGAAAAATCTAGAATTTATGAAATTTAAAAACTCCCCTATTTTAGCTTTGCCAAAGTAGAACCATTGCTAAGGCTACCCTCTAAGGGCAGGCCAAAAACATAAATTTCGTTTCTTTGAGGATGATTTTCATTACTAAGACCTTCCCGCATATATATTGTGTGGGGGACCGTGAAAGGGCGGGGGAGAGGGGAGAGAGAGAATGTGCTGGCAAGCTGTGAAGCACTTTCCGTGTCCACTAGCAGAGTGGTTTTAGGGGCACACTTTCCGTGTCCACTAGCAGAGTGGTTTTAGGGGCAAGCACTTTCCGTGTCCACTTTCAGGGTAGGACTCTTTTATTCCGGGCTGTCGTCTCCAGCGAGGCACGTGCATGGAGATTAACCAGGCTCCAGCTGCTCTTCATGTTCCGCAAATCTCCACTCAAATCGTGCATGCGTCTGCGATATAGCTTCCTAGCCCCAATATGGCACACCTCACAGCACCATGGCATCATCGCCATCTTGGGTTGCCTCCTCTCCCTCCATCTCCGCCTTCTTCTTCTTGCTCATCTTCATCTTCTTCTTCTTCTGCCTCCCAACACCTTCACAGGGTACACTTGGCTCAGGCGCTAGCTTTAAGTCCCACAAAGCTGCACCCGGCCTTTCCTACGACTTCTACAAAGTCTCCTGCCCCCCGGCTCATCGTATCATCGCCCAACGAGTTCGTGAACGCGTTCGCCAAGTCCCTAGCGAAGCTGCCGGACTTCTCCGTATTCTCTTTCACGACTGCTTCGTTCAGGTCTGCCCCTTCTCAACCTCATCTCTCTCTCCTTGCAATCCGCGTTCCTTAAGCTGACAAACTGCATTGTACCGGAGGCCATTTCTTGTCCGATATGCCCCTGGGTCTGTAAAACATGGATTGTTCCTTTTTATTTCTGGGTTCCAGGGCTGCGACGCCTCCATCCTTCTCTCCACGCCGTTCTCAGAGCAGGACGCTCCTCCCAACGACGCTTCGCTTCGAACCTCCTCAATTCAATTTCTGGATGGAATTAAGGACGATTTAGAGGCGGTGTGTCCAGGAGTCGTCTCTTGTGCAGATATCATTGCAATAGCAGCAAAGCATGCAGTCTATTCTGTAAGCTAACCACCCAATTGAAGTACCCGAATGCTCCAAGGAGCACTTTCAAAGTATTGCGTTCGATGTATCTAGGTGCCAAGCGATACGATTCATGATTTTCTGGCGTGCACGAGTTATTCATATGTTTGAGAAATCACAGGTTGGAGGTCCACTGGTTCCAATGCCCTCTGGCCGCCGTGACTCGCTCACAGCCGCATCCAATCAGGTTGTCGTTTCGTCCCTTCCGGCCCCAACCTTCAGCTTCGCAAATTTGAAGAAGAACTTCCTCGAGCAGGGCCTGAACGTCCACGATCTGGTCGCATTGTCCGGTATCTGGACTCATCAAACATCTTTGTTTATCTCTAAATCCTCTCCGTTTAATCTCGCGGCCTGATTTATTGGATCTCATCGGCAGGTGCGCACTCCATCGGTCAGGCCCACTGCAAAACTGTAGACCTCCAACTCGCTCCCCACTTTTCACCTGACTTGGATCAATTCTTTGTGCCCAACGTCTCAAGGGTGTGCTTACCAGGTAGCTCCAAGACGGAGCTCACCATCCACATGGACTTCATCTCCAAGGACCGCTTTGACAACAACTATTTCAAGAATGTGATAGCCAGGAGGGCGTTGTTCCACTCAGACGCAGCGCTACTGGACGACCAAGAAGCCAACAGCTTGGTGGAACTGTATGCACATAGCCAAGCTCAGTTCTTCTCCCAGTTCAGCGTTTCGCTGTTGAAGATGAGCCAGTTGAACGTCCTCACGGGTGCTGAAGGAGAAGTGAGACGCAAATGCTTTGTTTCAAACCAATCAGGCCACAATTCGTGACCCTGGGTCCTATGGCTGCACCATACCCCTTCGGCTATAGTCTTGTTTTCAAAACTTGGACAGAGATTTTCTCATACGAATTGATTTGGGATGGATCGGAGGCTTATCTTGCCCCCACGATCTCATTTATAACATATCAGCAATGATGGTAGTTTAGGAGTAAACGATGTAGATATTTTGTATTTTTACGGGACCTCAATTTCTCCTATCTTGTGATATATGCTTTGTTGAGGTTATATGGGTAGGTTTTCATTAGGAGACATTGATTCCCAAGGACCTTTGTATTGCAAGGCCATATGTGAGAAATGATTTTGTATCTATAGTGTAAGGTACAAGAAGCCTAATGTCCGAGAGAATAAAGAATGTATTCAAAAGAGGGTTCTCGGAGAAGAGGTTAATTTAGCTACAATAATGATTCTACTCCTGTAGAGAGGTTGAAATAGAGCATAATATTATAATGTATTATTCCCAGTTTTTTATATTCTCTTTGCTAGCAAAGTCAAAAAGCTTATAGGAAGAAGCCAACCAAGATGAAAAGACGTCCTTGAAGCAAGAAGATTTCCTTTCTTTACTAAAATAAACACCAGCATAATTTTTAATGATTTTTGGAACAAAGGATACCCATCAAGCTAAGGGTCAATAATTTTCATAAATATAAACATTATTCTTCTTTCATCTTTCTTTCTTTTTCTTGGGTCGAGTAGCCTGACCCATCTACGACGGGCTAGGGGCTCCTTCCATCTCTCTCTCTCTCTCTCTCTCTCTCTCTCTCTCTCTCTCTCTCTGTGTCTCTCTGTCTCTCTCCCTCTCTCTCTCTCTCTCTCTCTCTCTCTCTCTCTCTCTCTCTCTCCACATATGGATCCCTTCCTTAAAGAATAGTAAGATGTGCATATGATTATTGCTCACTTATAAGTCTCTTGTGATGGATTCTATAGTTTTTCCCATGACATAACAATAAAGTAGAGCCAACCCTCCATATTTAAAAATCATGCAAGCAATACTTTGACCTTATGTCCACAATTCTAATCATAAAAGTCCTCTTTGATTTCATAAAGAAAAGGTCTTGTCTCTATCTAGAGCATACCCACTCATAATATATTGAGATTGAAACTACATATGACGTTTGTGCTAATGTTTGTTCAAGTCTGTTCTTGCTTTCTCCATAGGTTTGCAATAGCTTTCCCCACATTAGTGGCTCTTAAAGCATCCCTAGAGTGATGGCTCTTACACTCCTCCCCTTAACCACTTCTTCCAAGGAAGGAGGCTGAATCTATCTGTCCCTCTCTCTCTCTCTCTCTCTCTCTCCCCGTTTTGTTCCCTAAAAATACAAAAAAAAATATTTGTTTTACTAATGTTACATTAACATCTCTCTCTATCACACAAACACACACAATAGGGCCTCTCTCTCTCTCTCTCTTTGCAAAGGAGGGCATGCATGGAATCCTTTTTGAGTGCCACAATTTTCCCCACATTAGTGGCTCTTAAAGCATCCCTAGAGTGATGGCTCTTACATTCCTCCCCTTAACCAGTTCTTCCAAGGAAGGAGGTTGTATCTGTCTTTCTCTCTCCATTTTGTTCCCTAAAAAGACAAAAAAAAACATTTGTTTTACTAATGGTACATTAACATATCTCTCTATTATGACACACACAATATGGCCTCTGTGTGTGTGTGTGTGTGTGTGTGCAAAGGAGGGCATGCATGGAATCATTTTTGACTGCCACATGGCACTCCTTGACCACTTCTTCCAATGTAGGAGACATACCTCTCTCTCTCTCTCTCTCTCTCTCTCTCTCTCTCTCTCTCTCTCTCTCTCTCTCTCTCTCTCTCTCTCTCTCTCTCACTCTCCCTTTTCTTTCTTGAAAAAAACAAAAAAACATTAGTCGCTAATGTCCACTCTCTATCACACGTACACACGCAATAGAGTCTCTCTCTCTCTCTCTCTACTCTCTTCTCCCTCTCTTCTCCCTTCCTTCCTCCCTCCCTCCCTCCCCCTCTCTCTCTCTCTCTATATATATCTTCTCTCTCTTCTCTCTCTCTGACTCTCTCTTCTCTCCCTCTTTATGCTCTCTTTCTCTCTCTACTCTCTCTCTTCCCCTCTCTCTCTCTCTCTTATCTCTCTCTTCTCCCTCCCTCTCCCTCCCTCTCTCTCTCTGTGTCTCTTGTCTCTTCTCCTCTCTCTCTCTCCTCTATCTCTAACTACTCTCTCTCTATCTCTCTTTCATGTCTCTCTCTATCCCTCTCTTCTCCCTCCCTCTCTCTCTCTCTTTCTCTCTCTCTCTCTTTCTCTCCCTACTCTCCCTCTATCTCTTCTCTCTATCTCTCTCTTCTCCCCCCCCTCTCTCTCTCTCTTGTGTGTGTGTCTCTCTCTCTTCTCCCCCCCCCCCCTCTCTCTCTCTCTCTCTCTCTCTCTCTCCCCCCCCTCCTCGCTTCTCTCTCTCTTTCTCTATCCCTCTATCTCTCTCCTTTATCTCCATCTACTCTCTCTCTCTTACCTCTCTCTATCCCTCTCTTCCCCCCCCTCTCTCTCTCTCTCTCTCTCTCTCTCTCTCTCTCTCTCTCCAGTAAAATGAACCGGAATGGAAGTCGAGGTGCAGTTCGCTGTCGTGGATCGTGCAATGCTAACGTGTCATAGATCCACTGTGGATCCCACCGTGATCTGCCATGTTAACGGGCCATCTCGTGACACATTATCCTACTAGCTGCTGCTATCATCAGCCCATGCACTGTTTGATATACTGCAGGTCTGCCTGCATGCTCGAGACTGGACTGCAATTCTGCCAGCACACTCGAGACTAGACTGTAGGACAGCCTTGACCCTCATCAGTCAGAGAAGGGGACAGAGAGGGACATGTGGCAGCATACCTACTATCTTGCAATCGCCTCTACCCTTGCCCATTTCTCCTTTTTGGTTAGAAGAGACTCCCCTTTAAGGGGCACGTGGCATAGCCTTTGAAGAGCACGTGGATTCTTCAAAATAAGTAAGTATGAAAGAATAAATGTATTCCTCTAGGCTTTATATTTATGCATGTGCATAAATATAAAGCCTAGAGGAATACATGCATGCATGTGTGTGTCTACTAGGTCCACAAGCATGTGTGCATGCACACGCGCACGCGTGCACATGTGTGTGTGTGTGTGTGTGTTTAGATTCAAAAGTCCCATCAATAATTGAGCCATACAATTAATTCCATCAATTGGAATAAAAGTATAAAAAAAAAGGAACAACTAGAGTTTGCAAAAGTTTCCACCAAAATTAAGAAATTTTAATAATATTGAGTTTGACAAACACAATATTGAAAAAAGATGTCGAATCCTCAGGCAGTCCAGGTTCCGAGGTCAAGGTTCACTTACCATTTTTTTTTTCTAGGGTAGCTATCTTAAAATATAAAGCAGTCAAAGTTTTCACTAAAAAAAGTTTGTGTGTGTGTGGCCCACCCCCAACCCAGAGGGTAAGACCACATGGTGGGAAGTAAGCCTACCATGTGGAAAAGGGCAAGATTGGTAGCCTGAGGTCTCTATGGGAGCTAGTGGTTTGTTTAAAAGGAGACTATGAGTGGAATAGGATTGAATGCATTCACGGCACATGCAAGCATTGCAGATTGAAGCTGAAGAAGAAGACATTCAATGTCTATCCAAATGAAATGAGGAAAGACAACCATGTTGCTCTAAAATGGAGGAGATTTGAAAATGTCAATGTTGAAGGATCTGATAAAAAGAGATGGCTATTGTCATATAAGAGCACCTAGCCAAGGGAGCTTATAGGTCACGTGGTTCAATCCATCCCAAAATATGTGCTTCACAATTTCACGGCCAACTGGTAGGATAAGCAGTTCAGGACATGCCTTGCCAATTTTCCCGGTGACACTATTTTATCTGTCATAGATTTTGCAAAAAATTATTCTTTTCAAGAACAAGATGAGATACAAAGTGCTCACTAGTACAGCAAGCAGATAATAATTCTTGTGCATATCACATATGGTCATTTGCTTGCGAATTCTTCCACGCTCGCTTGATGCCAATCTACTTGCTAACTCACAGGAGTCCAGGTTAGTGCAACACACTTACCATTTCTACATTTCAGATGATAGGGAACATGACACCCTATTTGTGCACCATGCTTTTCTACTGCATTGGGAATGGCTGAAAAAGGAAAATCCCCATGCAAAAAATATAAAACAACATTGGGTGTGGTCAGATGGTGCTGCCTCTCAATTTAAATTAGCACATGGATTCTAGTTCATCTCAAGGTTCAAATCCCTGACCGGTTTAGACATGATGTGCAATTTCTTGGGTCTAGCCATGGTAAGGTGTGAACATGATGCATGTGGTGTTGTTATTAAGCAAGCTCTGTTTAAACACCAATTAGCATGCCCTCAAGAAAAACTCAATGATGCCCATGATGATGTAACGGCTTATAGCCAACCTCTCCACAAGCACGCATTCAAGATATTGTAAATAAAGTCTTCATTAAGAATACTGTACTATGTAGAGTGTGCCATGAAGTGAAAGTGGATGAAGTGCAAAGGAGAAGCTGACATAATTGTAAGAAAATTGAAGGAGTTCGTGGTCTACACAACATATGGGTCTCTTCAAACAACCAACTAATTAAAATGAGAAAACTTTCTTGTTTTTGCAGTGCGTGCATCATAGGGGATCATGACGATTGTGAGAACATTGCAACTGTGAAGACATGGGAGCGAGCACATGAGCACATCTTTGGGTGTCTTAGAGCGGTGGACAAGGATGACTGAGATAGTCAATAAGAACATGTATATAGTCTCATTGTAGGGAAACAATAATATATCCACTTATCCTACAAAATGGAATTTGTGTTGAGACTGCTTCTTTTTAGTATATCCCAAATAACCACCGTGCTGGTTGTATTAAATTGTTTTTGTAAATCCCAAACAGTAAAACCCATGCTTGTTTTTAGTATATCCCAACAACCACCACGTTGGTTTTCCATAACAAATCCATTCATCTTGCAAAAATAGAAGCAAACCACCGCACTGGTGGCTATTCATATCCTAGTGCAAACCAACCACCGTGTTGGCGATAACTTATCTTGCACTATTACCATCACTATCCCTACACTCCTGCTATGCTATCCTAAAATTTGTTGCACAATGCTATACTAAAACAGTGCCCTTTAGACTTTTTATCCTATCGTTAATTGTCAGATTTCATCCCATGCTTGCTTTTAGTATATCCCAACAACCACTGCGCTGGTTTCCCATAAAGGATCCATTCATCTTGTAATAATAGAAGCAAACCACTATGTTGGTGGCTGTTCATATTGTAGTGCAACCAACCACCACGCCGGCGATAACTTATCCTGCACTAATCCTGCACTACTACCGTGCTATCCCTACACTACTGCCGTGCTATCCTAAAATTTGTTGCACAATGCTAGTGCCCTTTAGATGGAGTATAGTTCACTATCAGATTTCAACCACCAGGCTACTTAAAACATTTAAGTACTAACATGGAAGTAGGTTGATACAAAATTAGGTATTATGACCACCATGAGAATATCCACAAGTTCAAGAAATGTCTGCAAGATTTTTATTATTTCGAAACACAACGACATTTTGCTTTTTCAAGGAAATTTTAGAGTCTCAACAATCTTATCAACCTCTTTATAGCAAGCATCTCCCAGCTCTTGTGGCCAGTCTGTTGCACAATGGCAAACCTCTTCACACACTCGGATTACACTCTACTTGCTTAACTCTACCGACTTATATGCCCATAATAACTCCTCTTGTTGCTGGGGGTCCTCTTCATCCTGGTCTTTGCGGTCTATACATCTTTGCGCCTCTATCATGTCCTGCCAAAAGAAACCTACATCATGAGCTTGACAAGTATCTTAAAGGAGCAGGGAAAAAAATAGCCAGGGAAATTAATATTCACCGTCTATGCTGACTCTAAGTAATAAACCCACCATCGAAGCATGTCCTTCTTGCAACTATTTTCCTCCTTCTTCTTTGGGTCTATTTCTACGAGGTAGGTGGATTTGTGTACAGAGTTTGGATTGGTGTATAGAGTTTTGGGGCTAGATTTCATAATGGGCTCTTAGTTGTGTCTGCACTACACTTAAATAGGGAGAGACTTCATTGAGCCTGACCTTCTCATTCTTCAATCTCATGTTAGTTGTCTAATCTAAATCTTTCATCTCACATTAGTTGTCTAATTGAAATCTTTCATCTCACATTAGTTCACTAATCGAAATCTTTCAGTCTCACATTAGTGAGACATTAGTGATCTAATCAAAATATTTCATCTCACATTACTTGTCAAATCAAAATCTTTTGTCTCACATTACTTGTTAAATCAAGATCTTTCGTCTCATTATTATCACCATGCTGGCATGGATCAAAGGACAATATCTAGTCACTTAGTTGAGAAAACATTGCCCAATAAACTCTGGAGAAGATTAACAATTCAATAGATTACACACAGAGTACATAGATTACAATCTCAAAGACTCCTTTACTTCAGATTACATCTCAAGGACTCCTTGTTGAGCTCCCTAATTGCAGGCGCAGCCCTCCTTGCTGCTTTCCAAAATGCGGCTGGTTTCTTCCTGTAGGGGCATGGTCCTTCCCTTCATGCCGCTTCCTCTCTTTCCTTGATTTGAGCTTTCTGGTTGCAAGCTCAGCCCTTCTTGCTCCTTTTCTGAAGGGGGTTGGTTCCTCCCTTCAGGCTCCTTTTCCTCGCAGTCAGGTTTGGTCTTGGCCTTCTTCAATTTGAGCTCGTTGTCTTTAAGATCTTTTTTCGAAATGGCAAATTGAGTTGCAGCATCTAATTTCTCTCATAGATAGCTGTAGTAGGCAAGCACATTTGATCTGTCCATGACATGGGCAATGGCAAATGGCATTCTCTACATAGTGATTTTGTATGCACAAACACTCCAAAGCAAAAAACGTGCATAGGGTGGTAGCATGGAGGCCATCGGATACAACAGTCATCTATGATGAGGGTATGGCAAACCATGCATTTCGGACCTTGCTGCATAACATGATAGGCATTAGATTTAACTATTGCAGCTGTCAATACCACAGTCTTGCTTTGTACATGATGAAGTTGCTTCTTGATTCCTTCCTCCCTCATCCTAAGGTTGCGGATATTCTCCTTCATCTCCTCCACTTTTTTCTCACTCTGTGCAATAGCTTTATCTGAATCCCTCAGCATCTGATGAAGCTATGTAAATTGCTGAAAAACATCTAAATGGGCAATTTCTGAGACTTTCACTCTAGTTTGGAAATCTCACAGGATGACAGACTGCTTTTCATAACTGTCAAAAGCCACGGAAAGCTCGTGTAAACATCTATCCTGATCTTCTTACAGGGTCTTGTACCTTGCTCTTTGGACTTCCAACAGTGTTTCAAAAAAACAACCCTCACTTTGGCTACTACAAATTGCTCCACTGTGGTGCCTAGAACTAGCTCCACTGTGGTGGCTGGAACTTGCTCTACCCGGTTGCTCTCTGCATCCTTCCTAGCCTGGGGAGTTTCCTCATTGTCTTCTCTACCTCAGTTGCTCTCTACCCCATCCTTCCTAGCCTTGAAGCTCTCTCGCAGTTCCTGCATCACCTTTCTAGTTTCTGCATTCTCCCTTTTTAGCTCCTCCATCATCTAGTCTTTTTCAATGTTCAATGCATTTTGCATGTTGCAAAGCTATTTGTAAAGACCCTCCTTTTTGGCTCTCTGATCTTCAAGGTCCTTTCGCATCTTTTCTAGCTCCTTGTCCACCATGTCTGCATCATTTCTCACTTCTTTGAGCCTCTCTCAGAGTTCCTTCATGCGCTTCTCTACTTCTTCTCTTATATGCCTTTCCATGTCGACCCCTTGTTGCATCGGTGGATTTCTCTTGTAGAAAAGTCACCTTTTGAGACATCTACTTCTTGTATTGCTCAAAAATCCCTGAGGGTAGATGCCATCAGGTGCATTGGAACTCCAGCGGATTGAGATGACAATTGGGATTTGCCATCCACACAATTCTTCACGTTGGTTAACATGCTCTTGGAGATCGCCCTTGAGAAAGATACATCACGTCCTTTCAGTTGCTCTACTGTTGCTTGAATTTGCCAGAACTTGCAGGTTCCTCTCGTATTAGGAAAGAAGTGAATGGTTTTCTTTGGCACATCTTGGAGGTCTATTGGCAAGCTTGAAATCTTGACTCACCATCTTTACTAATCTGAGTGTTGGGGTATATGTCTAGAAATCCTGTCTCTTCCACTGCTTCTCAAAAAAGTGTGCTTGTTGCAAACTGTCCCCAAAAATTCCTAGAACATTTTCAATCACACTTTCATTGATGGTAATCTTCTGACCTTGACAGGCTAGTTGCCCCTCCTTCACATTCACTCCTGCACTATCCTGGTGAAGTTTTGGAGAGCATCCAAATTGGGCTTTTGAATAGCGAGAGAGGAGCTCCCATATGTCACGATTTCAAGATCAGGGGAGTAGGGGCTCTCACACTGTGTTGCAGAGGGGGAGGAAAGATTGTGTGAGGAGTTTTCGGACTATGCAGGGTCCATTACGAGAGGGGATAGAAGTTGCAAGAAGAGTGCAAGGAAGAAAGAAATGGTTGAGAGGGATAGAAGATGAAGCAATGAAGGAAATGGAATAGTGGAGGCTTGAGATTACAAGGGAGAATGAAACATTTGAGAGGGATAGAAGAGGAAATGGTTAAGGGAATGGAAAAGCGGTTTGTAGCCTGACTACACTATTAAGGTGAGAGCCACCACGGTGGTTGTAGCCCAACTACACTATCAAGGTGAGAGACATCGTGGTGGTTGTAGCCCGAATAATGTTAAGGAAGGCGAGAGCCATCACAGTGGTTGTAGCCTGACTATTATCAAGGTGAGAACCACAATGGTCGTTGGCCCGAATTTTGAATAATTCAAGGCAGCAGTACTGACTTGTATGGTGATGAATGATTAGAGGTGGTGGCATCTAAGATTCCCATCCATGTTTGTGGTGGTGGCTAAGATCCACCGGGCTATCAGTTATAATGTATCTCAAGACTCTTTTGGCTGCATCCCAGTGAGACTGTTTCGGATTTTCCATAAACTGTGCTAGTGAGCTTACTGCATAACAAATATCTGGCCGAGTGATAGTCAGATATATAAGAGATTTGATGAGCTATCTATAGTACTTGTCATTGACTATAGGCTTTTCTGAATCTTTAGTAAGTTTCAAACTCTGTTCCATGGGAGTGGCTGCAATCTTACAATCTACCATTTGGAACTCTTTTAGGAGACTGTCAACATACTTAAGCTGACTTATGAATGTGCTATCTGAATCTCTCCAGAACTCAATTTCAAGACAATAGTGCATAATTCCAAGATCTTTCATGTCAAACTCTGTAGATAAGTCTTGTTTCAATTTTCTGAGTAGAGAGTATGATCTGCATTGGACTTCATGTATCCCAGATTAGCAAAATACTTATCAATTCTACTGTACCAACTTTTGGTACTTGCTTTAAGGCATAGAGACTCTTCTTGAGATGACAAACCTTATTCTCTTTTCCTGGTTCGACATAACCTGCTGGTTGTTGAATGTAGAGTTCCTCATCTAGATAACCATTGAGAAATGCATTCTTGACATCGAGCATAAGTCTCATCATAGTCTTGACCATATTGTTGTGCAAATCATTTTGCAACTAGTTTGGCTTTGTATTTCTGAATACTGCCATCGAGATTATACTTCACTTTGTGTACCAATTTGTTTACTATGGCCTTCTTTCATGGTGGAAGGTCGCATAATTCCCAAGTATTATTCTTATACAAAGTATCCATTTCTTCATTCATAGTAGTTTGCCATTCTGGCTTGTCTACTGTGTCTTCCAAGTATGCTAGCTCTTTTGTAGCCATGATGGTAGTCATAAGAGCATAGTTGGTGGTTTCCGCTTGAATTTCTTTGCCTTTCTGATGATATGTCAATCTGGCTGGAGGCTGCTTTCCCTAGTAGACCGTCTGACCTGTTGTGGCTCTACTTGGGGTGTTGCTAGCAATTCTTGCTCTTCTTCATCAACCTGTTCTGTAGATGACTTGAAGTCGATTCTTCTATCTCTTGTGTAGGTGAGGTTTTCCATTATGATTCCTCATCAAAGATTACATCTCTAGAGATAATGACCTTGCAGTTGATGGGATCATACAACTTGTATGCTTTGCTTTCTGCACTGTAGCCGACCATGATGCATTTGCGTGACTTTGCATCCAATTTCTTGTGATGATCATCATGTATGTGGGCATATGCTATGCAACCAAATATGTGGAGATGCCCAATGTGTGGCTTGTGTCCAGTGAATGCTTCATAAGGAGTCATACCATGAATCGGTTCAGTAGGAAGCCGATTGAGCAAATAGTTTGTAGTGGCTATTGCTTCTACCCAATACTAATTTGGAAGATGCTTTTCACTAAGGATTGCTCTAGCACTATTTGCTAAAGTACCATTCTTCCTTTTAGCTCTTGCATTCTGTTGGGTCTGCACATGTGAATTGTCTTCGAATGCCATGATTTTTGCAAAAGTTCATGAATGGTGAAGACATGTATTCACCTCCTCTATCCGATCTCATGACTTTGATCTTTCTGCCTGTCTGGTTTTCTGCCATGGCTTTGACTTCTTGTCTGTAGATAGTGGCATCTGTTGTAGTTGAGCTAACATGGCATGCTTATTTAGTACTATAGCTAGCATTCTGTATAAGCATCCTTCCTTGACACATTTTGCTACGAGTTGACATCTTTTGGATTTATCTCTGATAGTGCATTCATCACGGTCAAAGATGACTCGATAATTGTGTTCCATCATTTGACCTACTGACAAGAGGTTCTTGCTGAGCTTCAAAACATAGAGCACATCTTTCATTAATCCTTTCATACCAATGAAATTGTTCATAGGGATAACACCTGTCCCTTGAACTGGATTCGGTGTATTGTCTGCTGTGTAGATGGCATTCTTCTGACCTTCTAATGGATTCATTTCTGTGAAACCATTCCTGATGATTTGTCATGTGAGATGATGCACTGTTGTTGATATACCAAGGATCCTATTCCACTTGGTCAATTTGATAGTTGAAATCCTCTTTGGGATTAAAATAAGTTTCTAGGTACACTGTATCAGTCTGATGCATTTCCTCACTTGCAAGAAACATATTTTCATGTTCATTAACAAAATTTCTGTGAATAGAATGTCCACCATGATGATTTCCTTTGCCGCAAAAATTCCCTCAATTGCTATTGGATTGACCACCTTGGTCATACTGCTTCTTGCGGCAATCTCTTTCATAGTGTCCAAACTTGTGATAGTAGTTGCACTGAATGTTATACACATTGGTGGATGCATTCCCTTGTCCTTGAAATCTTCCTCGGTTGGAATGATTTCCTCTTTGTTGATTCTGATGTTGTTGAGGATGATGCTGATGTTGATGTTGATGTTGACTTTGATTTTGTTGCTGATGATGACCACTTTTCTGATATGATCTACCTCTGCCTCTGCTTCTATTTGCAGCTATGAATGCCTGATCATTAAAATGACCTTTTTGTTCTTGGATGGCCTGAGTCCTGAGTTCTTCACCAAGTAGAACTGATTGAAGTTCTTCCAGTGTCGAAATTTGCCATTGAATGGCAATACTATGGACTAGATTCTCGTATCCCTCTCCTAGTCCATTCAGGATTACTTGAACCATTTTTGCAGGGTTCATAGTCTCTCCTGCTACTGCAAGTTGATTGTTGTAGTCTTTTATGTGGAGTACATAAACATGACCGGTTTCACTACTGTTGCGAAAACTCTGGTTGATTTGGTTTCTCAGTGTGAGAATCACGATTGTGTTCTTTGACTCATAGAGAGCTGCGAATATATCCCATGCTTCTTTCAATGTCTTGACTGTGTTGAGCTATCCTAGCATGACATCTCGCACATTTTGCTTGATCAGATGATAGGCATACTTGTCTTTCTTATCCCATTCTGTGTGAGCTCGGGCAATGGCAAGATCTACTACTGGTGTGAAAATTGTTTGTGTAGCTGTAGATCTCATTGCTAGTGTTGTGACAACAGATGGAGTAGAGCTACTTGTGGCTGGATCGTCCAATGGTCTAGGTGTAGACCCATCGACATACTCCCATTTGTCTTGAAGTACAAGAATGGTCTCCATTTGGTATTTCCATGTACCATAATTGGAGTTATCTAACTTAGCAGATGCCTTCAGATTGAGGTTGCTAGTCATAGACATGGTGCAAGAAATATACTCAAAAGTGTCATGAAAATATCTATATGAATCAACTACAAATACACTAATTGTGGCAAGTGAAATCTCTGAACCATCAATGAAGATAGAATTGCAATATATAAAGTCTGATATGTATTACAAGGCTTGTAGCAATGATGCCGAGAATAGCCAAGAGGCTTTACAAGGCTGAAATGATGTGCATGATGTCGTGAGATAGCCAAATAGGCTTTACAATGGTGGCATGTGTGTGTGAAATCAAGTGCTATCTGCCCAATGAAACAATCTACAATGCCTCTGTACTCTCTGAAGTCTGCTCACTGAATTGATGAATGTAAGAGGTTTCGGGTAATGTAATGATGTGAAACCGTATGTGAGCGTGTGGACTGACTCTGAGTAGGTACTAGTTGGGAATTTCAGGCATGGCTTAGATTGGAAACTTGGGGAAATTCAAAGCATCCCCTCTATGGCGATCTAGTCTGCTCTAACAATTGATCGATGAAAGAACAGCAAAATAATTCCTTTTCTTTTGTTCTTTTTAAGTGCTGGGTCAGATGCGTCGATGTAGAGGCGAATGTGTGTGAAGGAAATGGTTTTGTCGACGAGGCTTAAATGTGAGTGTGACTTGCGTCAAAATGTGCATGTGATGTAACGAGCATGTAGGGCACAAAAAAACGAGCGACTTTTCTTTTTGGACCGCCCTCAAATTCTTCTTGGATCAAGAGATATGACTTGATCTATGTGGAGGGGCAAAAGGAGTGCAAATGGTGCTCAATGATGATGTGTCACTGTGGGTGACATGCAGTGATGATGTGGCACTGTGCTTAACAAGAGTTGTGCCTATGGATCCCTATGCTGAGGTGGTAGGAGTGATCACATGCAGTGACTGTGAAGAGGTAACTGTGCCTGCAGGGGTCAGTGCTGACTGGATAGTTGAGGTGGCATAGATGATGATATCAGCAGATGACATGGAACTGATGATGTGGCACATGTGACATGGTAGATGACATGGCACTGATGATGTGGTAGATGACATGGCAATGGTGACATGGTCTATTTACATGGCTATGATGATGTGGCAGTTTGAGCCTACGTGGCAGATAAGGTGACACATGGAAGATAAGCTGATGTGGTTGGATAAGCCCTCTTGTTGATGTGGCAAGTGCGAGAGACTATTGATGTGGCATGCAAGGCTGACGTGGCAAATAAGATGTAGTTGGCCATGTGTCACTAATGTGGTGACCCTATCTTGTAGGTTCCACGTGTCGTAATCTCACTTGATGATATCTTTTGAAGATTCACCAGAATTTGCATAGATTTCATTGGCATCAGATTGTTGGCGATGGTGTTGAAGTGTCGAAAGGCTAGGTCGTGAGCAGCCTAGTCGTTGGAAGTTTGTTGCATGGACCATTGGAGATGAGACGCTAGTAGTCAATGTGTTGAAGTAGCCATAGACATGCATGCTAAAGGCACTGTGGAGGCTTTGAATGTGAGCAATGCTAGCGTGTTGGTGGCGACTATATTGCATGTAGGCTGCCTCTTTTTGTCGATCACTGAAGGAGTTAGCCTTGGAGCAAAATCCTTGGATGTGTTATGTGCTGGAGAGTAGCTGTAGAAGCCCTTGTGAGCCACCATGAGGTTGGCCATCACTGATGAAGGTTGGCCGTCGCAACTCGTTGAGGTCGTTAAAGGAGAATCGGTGTTGGCGCAGCTGAGGTCATTGGTGATGGAGGGTGGTGTGAGTAGCTGAAGGTCCACTGCATGGGATGAGTCGATGCTACTGGTTGTGATGGTGAATGAGCCGCTTGGGGCCGCTGCCATTGGGAAACAATGGAAGGTGTTGGCTATTGATGTTGGCACTATAGATGCTGAGTCGTAGCCACTTGAAGGGATGTCATTGGAGCTCATTGAAGCAAGGTACAAGATGCTCACTATGCTCATTAGTCGTTGGAGGCCGTGTTTGCCTTGGAAGCAATGAAAGGTCACAGGGAGCTTGTAGATGCAAGGAAGGAGCTTGTTGATGACTCAAAGCTCTCTCTCACACAAGAAGAGGGACTCTCACAGAATAATCAAAAGAACTCTCTCTCTCACTCAAAGAAAGAATAATGGATGGAAATTTCCTCTCAATGGATGAAAATTTCTCTATCACTCAACGGAAGTGAAAGAACTCTCGATCCCTCCATCTCTCTCACAAGAATGGCGCCTCAGTGGAAGGTAGAACCTCGTTCTCATACCATGACAAAATATGAAGAGGGGAGAGGAGAAGAGTGGAGATGAGGAGAGAGGGCATAGCTAGAGAGCACACCACAAATGACTAAATGTACACTAGATTTAGTTGAAAAAATAGAATATATACAAACCCATTTAGGGTTAGGGTTAGGGGATCTAACCCTTTCCTTTATAAGACTCTATAAGGTTAGTGCTATGCACATATGATCACATGATGTTGAGCATGAACTCTCAACAAGTTTAATGATAGCAATACTAGGGAAGGAAAGGGAAGGAGGGGAGCGAAGGAAAGGGGGGAAAGGGGCTGATTTTGAGAATTGTTTGGGATAGAAGATTTTTTTTAGAAAGGGAAAAACAAAAAGTTAGTGGGAAGGATAGTATTGCTCAGGAGAGAAATAAAGTCAGTCAAGAGGCCAAGAGCCATGATGACTTAAATGTAGTATGTGGAGCCGTTCAAAGTTGCAAGGGGAATGTTATTGTATATGTGGACTCGACAAACCCCATTTCATAGTGAAATAAAAACATTTAGCAACGAGAGGCAACAAGAAGACTACTATGTTTAATGAAAAAATTTCAACATGTAGATGAAAACCTACTAAAAAGTTGGGCATTTTGCAAAAAGTTTGTAGAGTGCATAACTGTACAAAAAGTTTGCTTTGAAAAGTCATAGCAAGCATCATTTTTATTAAAGAGGGGAGTCTGCATACCTGCACCATCCAACAAGAAAACATAGTAAGAACTAGCTTAAGCTTAGTTAGGAAGACATGTGTCATAAACACCCCTCCCTTGTTATCGGGGTCAAATTAAAAATAAATGCTTAATTATCGACTTATTAAACTTTAATGTAAGACTATGATTATGAAGTTGACTAGATTAGATATGTGTTTTAAGGGGAGGGTTTTATATAAGTTGAATAATTTTGGAGTAATATACTCGAATTTTATAAGGAAAATATTCTTTTAAGGAATGAAAAAAGAAGGAAGAAAAGGGGGCATCGATGGAAACATATGGGAAGAAATGAAGAAATTTAAATATTTTATTTTAACAAAGTAGGAGGGTATAATAGATATCGAATAAAAAAGGTTTTAGTTAATGGCATGTAAGACTCGAAATAAAGAAGGTTAAGAAGTCAATGGATATGGGGGAAACCATAAAGCAAGAAACTTACAACTGAGAGACATAGAGTGTGTAGAGTAGTGAATTAGAAGGGTTAGAGGGGTAAGTAAGGGGGAGGGAGATGTGGATTACTTAATAAATTTTATTGAAGGTTAATAACCCTATATGAAAGGGGGAGAGGGGGGTATAAAGGCAAAAATAGCCTTATGATCATAAAGGGAGGGTGAAGATGAGAGTTAAAGAGTGAACTTAATATACCAATGGAATTTATCCAAAAACTTGAATTAAATTATACCTCTTGTTATTAGTTGGGAAGACAGGTCTTATAAACACCCCTCCCTTGTTATCGAGGTCAAATTAAAAATAAACGCTTAATTACTATCAACTTATAAAACTTTAATGTAAGACTATGATTATGAAGTCGATTGGATTAGGTGTGTGTTTTAAGGGGAGGGTGTTATATAAGGAAAATGATTTTAGAGTAATATACTGGAATTTTATTAGGAAAAGATTCTTTTAAGGAATGAAAAAAGAAGGAAGAAAAGGGGGGATTGATGGAAACACATGGGAAGAAATTTACATATTTTATTTTAACAAAGTAGGAGGGGATAATAGATATCAAATAAAAATGGTTGTAGTTAATGGCATGCAAGACTCTAAAAAAAGAAGGTTAAGAACTCATGGACATGGTGGAAACCATAAAGCAAGAAACTTACAACTAACTAACATAGAGTGTGTAGAGAAGTGAATTAGAAGAGTTAGAGGGGTAAGTAATGGGGAGGGAGATGTGGATTAATTAATGAATTTTATTGAAGGTTAATGAACCTATAGTAAAGGGGGAGAGGGGGGTATAGTGGCAAAAATAGCCTTATGATCATAGAGGTGGGGAGGGTGAAGATGAGAGTTAAAGAGGGAATTTAATAGAGTTGTGAAGATGAAAAGATAGAGGAGGAATTTTATGAGAAATAGAAGTAAGAATGATGACATGAGAATTATTTAATAGGTAGTGGGGAGAGAAATAAGAATAACCAGATAAGGAAGATTAGAGGAAGTAATAAAAAGAAAGAAAGGGGGAGAGGGGGGGGGGAGATTAGCATCAATAATTGCAAAGAAGGGGGGGGGTACACAAAAGAGAACCTGTGAAGAAATGATGGGTGAAGTAGTGGATTTGTGGACCTAATGTTTGAGAATGCGCAATGGATAAGTGAAGAAGGATAGGTGGCAAGTGAGTATGGGGGAAGGAGGCATGTTGCAAGGGAGGGGATGGAAAATGAATGGGTAGTAGAGGAGATCAAGCAGGCAAGTAAGTGAGATGGTAGAGATAGTAGAGGCTCGGGGGTGCACTACTAAAAAATCCTATGTAGCATGTGCATGCAAGGGGTATTTAAAAAATCCCTCAATTAAATCTTCCCACCAATAAAACTATCCCTTTTTACTTCTAAATTAACGGATTTTTTTGAAAATTTCAATTAATAAACCCCTCTTGTTATTATAATCCTGTTAAAATTTTCCCAAATTTCAAATTAAAATACCCCTCCTTTTGAATGCACATGGTACACTAAAATTTTATGAGGTGAACTCCCCGAGAGTATAGGCTATGTGAAATTTGTAGGAGAGGAAGAGGTTTAGGTAGTATGGATGATAATGTGGTCGGGGAGGGAAAGGTAAGAGGCAAAACTACAAGAGCGGGGGGCAGTTGAGGGGTTGATAGTCATGTGAAAAGGAAGCGACGTAGAAAGAGCTATAGTCGAGAGGGGGGGTAATTTAGAAAGACTAGTTGGGTTAGTTTGGGTAGATATAGTTAGGGAGGGGGTTAAGGAGAGGTATAATTGGGATCTAGTTAGAGGAATAAAAGAGTGGTGATAAAATGGGAAAAATTGAGGAAAAAGGGGAGAGAGAGAGAGAGAGAGAGAGAGAGAGAGAGAGAGAGAGAGAGAGGGCACTTGCATGCATGCGTGTGTGTGTGCATGTGTGTGTGTGTGTGAGAGAGAGAGAGAGAGAGAGAGAGAGAGAGAGAGAGATTGAGAGAGAGAGAGAGAGAGAGAGAGAGAGAGATGGAGGTGAGTCAGGTTTTTGGCAACCCATTGAACAGTTCCCCTTTCCATGTTTAGAATGCACATTGTTTATCAAACACCTTCTTGGCATAGGGCATGGCACTTTAATTCCAAACTTGATGATTGGGACTATCATCTCCACCACATCTAGGGGTTTACTAGCTTTTCTTAAGTTCTCTTCATGACATATTTTGCAAATTATCACTCAAAGTGTACATGGACTTGCCATATAAGTTCTTTGTTGCACTTTGGAAAATGGGAGAGATGATGATGCAATCACCTCTTGATGTATTTTCCATTCCTTTTATACTTTTTGCAAAATTATTTCTATTTATTTGGCATTCTTCCCCTACCCATTATATGCCCTCTATTGCATGTCTATCTTTCTTAATTCTTCATTTACTAGATCTTAGAGGGATCTCAATGGTAGGTGCTCACTCCACCAGTCAATCCCACTACTAAACTATCAATGCCCATCTCGTTAGGTTAGTTTTTAGTTGACATGGTTCAACAAGTTGATGTTGCCAAAGGTATATTTATTGAACATCCTCATAGGAGCGAAAGGAGAATTGAGGTGCAAATGCAATATTCCAAAACTAATTAGGCCACAAATTGTGACATTTTACAATGCCCTTTGCTACATTTTCAAGGGAAGAGGAAAAGCAAACTTGAGTGGCTTGATACTAATAGTGATTGAATTTCATTGAAAGATATTTAAAGGATTTTGAATTCATTTTCCTTGGACTCTTATCTTCTATTGGCTTCCAAATCCTACATTGCCTACAACACATTCTTTGTAGCACATCAAGATTGAATACAAATGTTCATATGTGAAGGATAGAGTATATATTTTGTGTTCTTTGGGGTTCACTCAATCTCTCCATGATCTTAGCATTAAATAATAAGTTATTTTTTGACTTTATATGATTGGTTTTAATTTTAAATTAGCAATCCCAAATCCATCTTAAGGCGATGTCAAAAAGGATTTTGTGTCTATAGTATAGTAAGAAGACAAGGAACGAAATGGATCATGGGTAAACATAATTCAATAGAGGCTTGAGGGTGAATAGGTTGAACAAGATGCAATAATTTTCATATTCTTTCTTTGAGGGTGGAAACATCAAAATGAAGAAAACTATAAGGTATTCACACTTTTTTAAATATTTATCTTTATTAGCAAAGTGTAAAGGCTATACTAAGAAGCCATCCAAGATGAAAAGATCTTCTTGAAGTAAGAAAATTACCTTATATTTTTATGATGGGTCCTTCTCTAGTCCTGTAGATAATAAATCAACACATTGAATGAGACAAATTAAGGCAATTTAAGGGCTCCTCTATTACATAGATGGCATATGTTATAACTCCATGAAGATTCAAATATCATTGAGACTTTTATTAGATTGGGGTCCTAGGAACATAACCCAACCATGCTGGAACATAAGGATCAAATTATCGTGCTCAAGCCTCAAGGGGACTCATCGCTCAATGTCTCTAATGCTTAGACCACATGTGTAAATAGCTTTTTCTTTATCTATGTATGATATATCTTTCATGTTGTTCACACTATCTATGTATGGTCTCTATCTGTGTATGGTCTATCTTTCATGTTGTGCACTATCTCCTTCACTCTTCTTCCTACTTTTGAGTTTCTACACAACCCTTTCTACTCTTCTTTTCTTTTATTTCCATTTGCTAGAGTCATTGCAAAAGAGACAGGAGATTTTGTGAGCTTTAGGATAGTAGAGACGGGGTGTGAGTGCTATCATGGAGCAAAGAGAACAAGGATCTTGGGTAGCTTGCTATGTTGTGAGATAGTGAACAAAGATATATGGACCCAATGGCAATGACTCAAAACTCGTATCAATTTGTCTACATTTGCAAAAATGCCATAAGCATAGGGAAAACTATGGTTCTATTCAAATTGTTGTATATTTGGATTAAAAGATTTGGAAAGCAAGGTACCAAATTCGCAAAGGAAAGAAAAGTATTAAGCATCTAAGTTATAAGGGAAAGTTGTTAGTCTTTAAAATAAAAAACCCAATACTACACACCATTAGAGCTGAGAAGGTCATGACTTTTCCCTAAATTTCACATTGAATTAAACATCATGGAAGTCCTAAGTTCTTTTAGTAAGTTTTTAATCATGATAGAAAAGAGACATACTAAAAAGACACCCTTAATGAGATGATGAAAATTTTTGGGGTTTCTCAAGTGGACTATTTTGAGTCACCAAATGAGGGTTAACATGTTGCATAAATTATCACAAATAAGACTTCAATGATTTATTTATTTAATCAAGGAACATAAATTTTCAAGCCTCTAATAAAGTCGTTAAATTTTGGGGGAAAAAGGAGTAAATATGAATTTCCTCAAATGGATGATAAGGTTAACCAAATAGAGTTTCATACTTGGCACTATCATTATATAGGTTTCAAAGAGAGCACACACACACACACATGTGCACACACACATACACACACACACACACACACACACACACACACACACACACACACACACACGCGCGCGCGTATATGTATACATACATACATACATACATACATACATACATATATGTACGTATATGTATGCATATACATACATACATACATACATATGGTAGGTAGAGAGAGAGAGAGAGAGAGAGAGAGAGAGAGAGAGAGAGAGAGAGAGAGAGAGAGAACTTACACACACACACACACAAAAAAAAAATGAACTTGGACACATGCATGTGCACATGCACACATGCATGTGGATCATGTTGCATGCCAAGTATTGTGAGATTGACCCCAACTAGTTTATTGTATTGTCTGTATATATGTCTATGTATTGGAGGTAGTCCTCTAGAATATGATTCCATATGGAGTCCATTGTGAGATTTGTAGGCATGTGTGTTGTGGGAGAGATATTAAGTGCAAAGATTGTAACTCGATTTTTTGTTGATCTTTTAAGTCCTTGACTCAATTGTGATAGCCATGTAATACTTTGACTTTTTTGTTCATAAAGGATTGTCGAAATGCTCAAAATGCTTGAAGGATCATTTCATTTGCATATGTTTCCTGAAATATTGATTGGTTGCACCAAATTAATTGACTTTAACTTGATCTAAGCTTATCATATGTGTTGATGGAGATTCCATTATTTTGTTTTGTCATGATGTTGAAGTTCTCCAATCAATGACGTGCTTGTTGGAAAATGCTAATTTGTTGATGAAGTATGCCCCTTGTAGTAATACTTTGACAAAATTTCCCAATAATGTTAGAAAATGTTGTGGAAATTCTGCCTTTGAATGGCTAAACCAATTAGTGAAGGCTTGATGCAATGAGTGGCCTTGAAAATGATGTTCAAAATAATTGGGATATTGGTGCAAAACATGATCTTTTAGTGTGTGAAAGTTGGCTTTGACAAGGTTTAGTTTGGGTTTCAATTCGATACATTATGGTTGTCAATGTTATGGCTTCAATTGAATACATTATGGCTTGTCAAAGTTACGGGAAATTTTATGTTATTCAAGGGTCTTTGGTCTTTTAAGGTTAAATTTGAACATGCTAAGCCTTTAGAATTCTAAAGCTAATGGGTTAGAGTAATTAAAAAAATGTAGTCTAGTGAGGTTTAAATAACTATGATTAAACTATTTAACCTGGGGCTAGTTCTATCTTTACCCAATGCTAGTTTAGTTGGAATAGAAAACTATAGGTTCTATTAACCATGGTATGATCAACCTAGCTTTTGTTTCACTTTACTGATTGTCATTTTGTTTTGCCACTAACCAATGGTTAGTGTATAGATTAGTAGGTGCTCTACTTAGGTTGAGTTAGAGTTATGGTTAGTAGGCTAGGTGTAACATTGGAGGAGGAGGGAGGTGATGGCCAGCTCGACGGGGAAAATCTTTTGGCGAGCTTTTTAATGTGAGATTTTTTACCATCTCCTTTGTTTTTGCGAGCATTTTTTAGAAATCCATACATGTTTTTGTTATAAGAAATATGGGGAGGTTAGAAAGAGGGGGAGAGGATATAGGATATGTTCATTTTCATAGCATGTGGGAGGGGTGGAAGAGTGTATACTATGCACAAGGGGGGGCGGATATGAGTGGCAGTAGGAGGCCAAAAATTATGGAAGATATGTCCATATTCAAAGTAGAAGGGAGGAACTATGGGAGATATGTTCATTTTAAAAGTGTACAATTTGAAACTTCTAACCTCATATTTGGATTCCTCGTTGAATTCAGGTCATTTTGAGTACCAACATGACCATATTTTGATAAAAATTGAAAATAGGCCCAAAACAGGCCAAAATGACAAAAGCACCATTTTTTCAATTTTTATCAGAATATGGTCATGTTGGTACTCAAAATGACCGGAATTCGACGAGGAATTGAAATATGAGGTCAAACCTGCCAAATTATACACTTTGAAAATGAACAAATTTCCCACATGCTCTCCCTTCCCCTTTGCATTTAGTAGATGAACATAACTTTCACATTCCTCATCCTCTCTCTCCTCCTTCCACTCCTCGTTGCATACCTTATAAGTTCTCCCTCTAAGTTCTCCACAATGATAATGAATTTATGTTCCAACTCCCCTCCCCTCCCTTCTCCATGCCACCTTACCCATGCGCCTATCCCTCCCCCTTTCCTTTATCTCCCCTCCCCCCCTCTCTCCTCTTAACTACAACCACAATCCAAACTTTCAACCCACCCCACTCCATGAACCCCCCCCCTCTCTCTCTCTCTCTCAGGTGAATGAAACGCTCATAATATTCATGAAAATTGAAAAAAAGCTCATGACAAAAAGCTCACCAAAAAATCACACCCCTCCTCGACCATGAAATTGGTAGTGATGAAATGGTCACATAGGGTAGTGGCCAACAAAATTTGCCTGGGACGTGAAGATTTTCAGTGGCATGACAATGAAAAAATAGAAGGAATGGGGTGGGGTTAGGGGTGTGATGATGGTGGGGGACGAATGGATGTTAGGAGACTACAACTAGGGGGAAGATCAGGTGGTTGTGAAAGGGGCCGACAATGAGGCTTAGTGGTGGGTAGAGAGGGCATCAACAGATCAACATGAGTGGCATGAGTGGTAGCCTTCAAGATGGGGAGGAATAAGTGGGGTTTGGGATAGGGAGGTGTAAAAAGGGGCAAGAAGGGTGGCAAGGGCTTTAGTTAGATGGGGAGGCCATGGACATAGTTCTTGTTCAAGATTGGGGTAGTGAGGGTAGCGATAGTGTAACAAAGGCTGGGGGTGGCTGGGGGCAAGGGGGTTAGTGCCACAAGTAAGGGATGTTAGATTTACTATTAATTGGGCTAGATTTCAATCTATAGGGTAGTTTTTTGTCAATAGGGATGGACTACAATTTTGTTAGATATCAATGCTCCACTCTCGTGTAACTATGCAGGAACCAGCTAACTCTACTTGTAAGCCCCCCATATGAAGAGAAGGCATTTGAGTAGCTCGATTATCTAGTAGGTCCTGGTTTGGACACTAGATGGGGGCCATGTGTGGCCTGATGGCTGGGCGGCTTCAGATAGAGTTGGCACACCACCAACTAGGCTACATGCAAGTGTGGGAAGGCATCCCTTGATTGACCGCACTGAGGGTAGATGGAGCATTTCCTGGGGCAGTCCACTCTCGGGTTGCGGGGCCCATTTGGAGCCTTAGATGATCCCGAATGGCTCTAGGCCAAATGAAAACCGTAGGTAAGTTGCTCTGTTATGCAAACCAGTTCTATCATATGGTCAGTGGCCTATTTCGGGACCGACCCCCAGTCGACCGTTTTAGGTAGACTGGGTCGATCACCCAATTGAGCCTAACCGACTACGACTAGTGGCTATATAAGAGCAAGCCTGTGAAGCCCATTTTATCACTAGCTATAGAAACCCTAATTCCTTACCATCCAACCTCCGTCTTCTACTGTTTCTAGCACACCATCGAAGCTTCTTTCACAAGAGTGCACGGTTGGGAGGTAGCGCTATCTATTGTATCAGTTCTACAGTAATCAAATTTTTGATTCTCCATATTATCTTGTTTTCTCTCTTGCGTACGAGATCCTATTATCTGTTGAGCACAGATGTTGTATTATTTTCTTACAAATTTTTCATTGAGACAGGGTTGTGGCCTAGTGAGATGCTTTGGTGTGAAGGGGGTGGGATTAGACAAAAAAATTCATGGTTAGATGAAATTTCATGGGGAAAAAAAGGAGATTTGATGGAATAAAGTATGGGGGTTGGACCAAATATAAATAGGGAGAGGGTGATTCAAGGAAAAACAAGAGTGAGCATGGTTAAAAAATTCAAAGAATAGATAGAGAGAAATGGAAAAGAGGGAATGGAAGGAGCAGGGAAGGGGGAGAGGAGTACAAAATATGAGGAAGCAAAAAGGGGTGAGAAATGAAAAGCTAGAAGAAGAGGAAGATTTGACAAAAAACTAGAGGCAACAAAAATTTGAGGGAGGGAGCCATAGAAAAAGTTGAGGGAGGGAGGGAGCCATAGAAAAAGGGGCCATAGAAAAAGGGGCATGATAGAAAAAATAGGGGGAAGGGACAAGGGGTTTCTCAAAAGGAATGGAAGTGGAAAATGAGGGGGTGAAAGGGGAGGGGATAGGAGGGGTGAGTGGGAACCAGCATAAGGGATGGGAAGTGTTCAAGGGAAAAGATTAAAGGGGGATTGGAAGGGCTCAAGGGAAAAAGGGGGGAGAGAGAAGAGGAAGGAGGGGGGGGGACAATGGAAAAGGGGGAAATGGAGAAAGGGAGAATAGAAGGAGGGGATGGAAGGGTGGAACAGAAGGGGGGAATGTGAAAAAGAGGAAGGGGAAGGGAAGCTGGGGAGAAGAGAATGCAAAGTGGGGCAAAGGAAGCAAAAGGGCGAGAAGAGAGAATGGAAGAGGGAAATGGAAAAAAGGGGGGGTCAATGGAGATTGAAGGAGAGTTAAAACATGGGGGGAGGGATGGAAAAGATAGGGGGAAGATAGAAAAGAGATTGGGGGGATGGAAAAGAGAGGGGAAAGATAGAAAAGAGAGGCAAGAAGAGGGTCTACCTTGAGTGGTGGAGATGCTTGATAGAAAAGTGGGATGGTGGAGAAAAGTTAGATAGAAAGTGGAGGTGGGGATGGATGGAAAAGAGGAGGCAGATAGAAAAAATGGTGGTGGAGGAGAGGTGAT
Source organism: Dipteris shenzhenensis (assembly GCF_047967505.1). NCBI lineage: Eukaryota > Viridiplantae > Streptophyta > Polypodiopsida > Gleicheniales > Dipteridaceae > Dipteris > Dipteris shenzhenensis. Next base: position 50,161,074 of record NC_141612.1, read on the forward strand.
TGGGGTGGAGGTGATGGATGAAAAGTGGAAGAGATGGTGGATGGAAAGTGGAGGAGGTGGAGGACAAAAAGGGGTTGGAGTGAGTTGAGGGACTCAAAACCAAAGGGGGTTGTAAAAGTGAATGGGGAAGGGTTGAGGGGTAGGGGATATGGTTTTTATAGGATGTAGGAGTTCACTTTTATGATTAGTTGTTAATTTTCTTATGCAAGTCACCTTTCCCAAGGATGTAATTAAGATAAAATTCTCATGATTTAGCAAAAATTGGAAACATTATCAGACTCCTTTGCTTTGAGAGATATATCATAGAAGGTGCTAACCTCTTCTAGAGCAAGATGTACCCAAGAATTACTAGAAGCATCTTAAGAAGAGCAACAAAAACTCAGGTGGTTTACTAGGGAAAGCCGACCAACTACTAGATTGACATAAAGCTTAGATAGGAAAGCAATTCATGTAGAGACCACCAATTATGCTCTTATGACTACCATCATGTCTATAGAAGGGTTAGTGTAATTTAAAGATGTAGTTGACAAGACAAAATGGCAAACTACTATGAATGAAGAAATGGAATCTTTGTACAAGAATAATACTTAGATGGCCATAGCAAACAAATGGGTTAACAAAGTGAAGTACAATCCAGATGGAAGCATTGAACGATACAAAGCCAAAAAAGTTGCAAAAGGATTTGCACAACAATATGGTCAAGATTAGGATGAGACTTATGCTCAAATAGCAAAGATGAATTCCATATGATTCTTGATATCACTAGTGACACTCAGTAGATAGAATGTGTACCAACTCCGTGTCAAGAATGCTTTCCTCAATGGTTACCTAGACGAGGAAGTCTACATTCAACAACCATCAAGTTATGTTGAATCAAGGAAAATGAATCAGGTTTGCCTTCCCAAGAAAAGCCTCTATGGCTTAAAGCAAGCACCCAGAAGCTAGCACAGTGGAATCAATAAGTATTTCCCTAATCTAGGATACATGAAATCGAATGTAGATCATACTCTCTACTACAAAGTTCAAGGGGAATACATTATTATTGAACTTTTTTATGTAGTTGATTTGATTGTGACCGGAAGAAATGATAGATTCATCAAAAAGTTGAAACAAAACTTATCTGTAGAGTTTGACATGAAAGATATTGGACATATACACTATTGTCATGGAATTGAGTTTAGAGAGATTCAGATAGCACCTTTATGATTCAGCTAAAGTATGAGTCAGCCACTCCCATGGAACAAAGTTTGAAACTTACAAAAGATTCAAAAAAGCTTACAGTCAATGATAGGTACTATTGACATCTCATTAAATCTCTTATATAGGTAGAAATAGTTGTTCATGTGAGAAAGGGAACAAATAACAATTGTTTGTTGAAGTTTTTTTGGTTGATTTTGATGGTGTGCTGCATGTCATGCCACATTGCAAATTCATTATTCAAAGAATGTTTTATACTTGAGAAATTCAAGAAGAGAAAGAGAAGTTCGTGATATCATTTTCTAGGTCTTTTTCTTTGCTATAAATGTTAAGGTGGATTGCTTTAAGGACATATTAGATAATTTGGGAAAATCTCAATTCACAGAATGACATTTTTGTATAAATTGTAGCCTATCTCCATGAAAAAACAGGAGAAATAAGTGAAATATACTAAATTGTCAAATATAAAGTATGAAATATAAACTACATTCTCAAACAACAAACATAATATCAATGCTTAAACTACATTATTGCCAACAAAATAATAAAATTTCAAACCCATTTCCAATCTAGCATCTAGGCCTTTGAATGGCCATTATATTTTGTCAAGATTTGTACATATTTTTCATAATATGTGAGGCCGAAGGGGGGGGGTTCTTTTGGATGGGGGGGTAAAACAAAAAATATACTAAAATATGAAAACCCATCTCCTTTCAAATTAATGTAACTTTTTCATATGTTACCCAAATTTCAAGGTGTAAAGACATATTTGAATCTCTTTTAGTGTAGAACACAACCATGTTCATTTGAATAATTTCTACTTATGTCATACTCTTAAATTTATTTCATACTCAATATTTTGATGGGTTTTCTTACTAAAGGGAGTTGGTGCCCCAGGTGTGAAGAGAGTGGGAGAGAGGTAAGGAGTCTCACTTGCAGCTTTCTCACATACACAATAGGGGAATACACACAAAGGTGGAGGTTGAAAACAATTTTCCTCTTCTTAGTTGTGTAAGCCAACAGAACTCTCTCTCTAGTACAACAAGAATAGATGAACCCTATATGTGGATCTCAACCCAAAATCAGCTAACTTAGGTGGCATACTAACTGAGCCACTAACTAGAGTACATAAAGATAGCTGTCATCTAGCTATTATTCATGGGCGGTGTACCAACCGCATCTGCAGCTAACAAGTCGGCGACATAAATGCACAACGGTCACCCTGGCATATCACGAGTCAACACTCACCCTCGAGCTCAATCCTAATTCCTGCACACCAAGCAGGTCTTTGAACTCGCACAGCTTCTCTATGCCCAATGCCTTTGTGAATATGTCAGCTACCTAATCCTCTGTGCTGACATAAACTAGATCACTAAAACCTACTAGAACCTTCTCCTGCACATAGTGGTAATGCACCTCAATGTGCTTTGTTCTAGCATGATAGACTGGGTTATTTGCCAAGTGTATATTGCTCATGTTGTCATAATAAATGACAACTGGCACATCTGTAGACTGATGCATATCATAAAGTAGCTTATGCAACCAAGCTACCTCACATGCAGCCATTGCTACACCCCTGTATTCAGCCTCTTGCTTGACAAGGCAGCTGTAGGCTGTTTCTTGTTGCTCCAAGTGACTGCAACACTCCCAAAAGAAAACACATATCCATTGGTAGATTGTCTATCAGAAATATTACCAGCCCAATCAGCATCAGTGTATCCATGCAACTGTATCTGAACCCCAGTCTCATAAGACATTCCATACTGCAATGTGGACTTCACATACCTCAGTATGCGTCTAGCGCATCCAAATGCGATTTTCTTGGGGTCTGCATGAGCTGACTTACCAACCCAACAGCATAGCTCAAATCTGGCCTGATAATAGTCATATAAATCAAACTTCCTACTATGCATTTGTACATAGTAGGGTCTTCCAAAAGCTCACATGCATCTGAACTTAGCTTCACATTCTGCTCCAAAGGAATTGAAATAGGCTTACAGCTTGTCATCCCATATTTGGACAGCATGTCCAATCCATACTGCCTCTGCAAAAGCCATATCCCACTTGTGGATCTAATCACCTCAATGCCCTAGAAGTAACGCAGCTCTCCCAAATCCTTCATCTCAAACTTCTACTTCAATAGCATTTTCACATGAAGGATATCTTCATCACTATCACCTGTGATGATCAAATCATCAACATAAATAACAAGCAGCATAATGCCTTTCTCTATTTTTCTCACATAAAGTGAGAAAGCTACGGTGGAAATCTGAAAACCAATAGTAACAAGATATTGTCCTATCTTGTCAAACCATGATCTGGGTGCTTGCTTCAAGCCATACAAGGCTTTCTTCAACCTGCAAACAAACTCAGGATGAACATCATGCACATACCCTGGTGGCTGCTCCATATAGAACTCTTCTTGCAAATCACCATGCAAGAAGGCATTCTTTACATCCATCTGATGTAAAGACCATCCCTTCGATGCAGCCATAGAAATGACTGCTCTTATAGTTGCCATCCTTGCAATCAGATTGAATGTTTCTTTATAATCGATGCCATATGTCTGTGCATACCCCTTGACAACTAATCTTTCCTTGTATCTGCTCATAGAACCATCTGCAGTGTGCTTCACCTTATAAACCCACTTGCATCCAATTGCATTCTTGTCTTTAGGCAAAGGCACCGATTCCCATGTAGCATTTGCTTCCAAGGTATCCATTTCTTCATCCATGGCTTTCTCCCATTTTTCTTTTCCCATGGCTTGCTCAAACAAAGTGGGTTTTGGTTCTTGTATCACTTTGACCATATAGGCATAGTGAATGGCTGTAAATCCATCATATTTCAGTCTATCCACAGGATACTTGACTCTGGTAGACCTGTGCAAAATAGGCTCACTACCAGGTGCTCTCAAAACATCCCTTGTCTTCCTTACCTCAGGTGTAACAATAGAAGGAATACCCAACTATCAAGGCTCTGTTCTCTGAGCCACTGGATTCACCATTCATTCACATCAATCATGGGCTGATCTACTTTCTCTTTTCCTTTTCGTGATACTTGCATGCCACTATCTACATTGCTTTGAGGAGATTCTCCTGATCTCAATCTGCCTTTCCATGGCAAAGTATGTGAACCATTGCTAGAGGACACTATAGGTGCACTAATATTTTGTGATTACTGCTGTGAATTCTGTGCAGCATTACCATTTTGTGCATCTACATCATCAATCACATTTACTGGCTTATACCAGCTGCTCATCTCATAAAAAACATCTCTGCTCACTGTAAGCTTACGAGTAGAAGGATCATAGCATCTATACCCTTTCTGTTGTAGAGAATATCCAATAAAGATGCACTTCTCAGCTTTTGGATCCAACTTGGATCTCAACCCATCTGGCCCATGAACATAGGCAATGCAACCAAAAACTTTCAAATGAGAAATATCTGGTTTCCTACCAGTATGCCTCTCCTCTGGCATCATGCCATGTATTGCTGTAGTGGGAGTCCTGTTCATTATGTAGACTGCTATAGCAACTGCTTCAGCCCAATAAAAATATGGCAGGTCTTTTTCATCAAGCATGGCACGAGCTACCTCTCCAATATGCCTGTTTTTCCTTTCTGCAAGTCCAGTTTGTTGTGGGGTATGATTGCATGAATATTGCTACTTTATGCCATGCTCCTGCAGGAATCTTGCAAACTCATTTGAGAGGTACTCTCCCCCTCCATCTGACCTTAGGCATTTTATTTGCAAGCCTGTTTCTTTTTCAACCATAGCTTTAAAAGCTTTAAAATGCCCAAGCACTTCACTTTTCTTTTTCATAAAATACACCCAAACTCTTCTACTGTAGTCATAAATAAAAGTGACAAAGTAATGACAGCCTCAATAGATGCAGCTTTAGTAGTCCACACATCAGAGTGGATTAATTCCAATGGCCTCTTACTCTCTTGAACATGTCTAGCAAATGGTTTCCTTGCCTGTTTTCCAAATTGACAGGCTTCACATACCTTATGCATTTTTGCAACCTTGAACTTAGGCAATCCTGCAATAATATTTTGGGCCTGCATAAATTTAAGTCGTTGTGCATTAACATGACCAATGCGTTTATGCCAGATATCAATATCTGCAACTACACCAGTCCCATGTGCAAACATTGCTGCACTCAATTCAGGCATGTCCGCATCCAACATAAACATCCTACCCTTCTTCTTCCCTTTTGCTATCAAGCGACCTTTATTTTTCATATCCTCAATAAAGCATCCATGAGGTTTAAATTTGACCTGCAAGCCTTGCTCAACCATTTGACCAACAGAAACTAGGTTCTTGGTGATGTTCGGAACATGAAATACATCAGACAGGTATTTCTTTTTCCCATCCTACATAGACAAAGGAATTTTACCAATCTGCACAATAGGATGTGCTGTATCATCACCAGTCTCCACAAATCTTGGTTTTTCCATTTTCCTTGCATCCTACATCCATTCTGCATGACTATCATGTGGTTTGATGCACCTGAGTCAACATACCACACATCATTGCTTTCTTTTGCACTTGTCACAAAATTGGTCATGTGCTACACCATAAACAAATCCTCATTTCTATCATCACCCTATCTACTAGAGGATGCATAATTGCCTTACTACAAATTTCCATTCATAATGTCATTCTGCTTTTTATAGCAATCTTTAGCTATATGACCCATTTTACCATAGTAGTAGCATTCAACATTGCTATTTGCATTTTGGCCTCTCTGCCATCCACCATGACCTCTTTGGCTCCCCCTGCCTCTAAGGTTACCATGTCCTCCTCTATAGGATTGGTTTTCTTGAATTTGCTACATATTCTGATTTTTGCCATGGCCTCTAGATCAGCCTGCTCTACCTCTACCTCTACCTCTACCTCTTCCAGCATTTGAGTAGAAGATAGTTTCTTTTAAAGTTCCTCCTGAAGAAGATGCACCACCATTTCTCTGCTCTTCAGAAATTAGAAGAGCAATCAACTCCTATATCCCACACCTCCTTCGACGTGCTTGCATCCTGAATATGCACAATCATAGAATCTGAAATACTTATAGATAGCTAGTACATAACTTTTTTGGCTCTCTCATGCCACCCTTTAAATGCTTGCAACTCATGTTGATTGGGAACATTAGGAATAGCTGGTTCTTGTTCAGCTCCAATAATGAACTCCCAGTATCCTTTTCCCTTAAGGAAATTTGTCATTCTAAACTTCCATGCTTGGAAGTTGTTCTTGTCAAGCTTTTCAGTGACTATCTGTGAAAGAGCATCAGATACCATTATAGAACACTGCAAAAATATTATGTCACTATAAAAAACACAACTTCTATCTCACAAGGGCAGATCTACAAAACTAATGAAAGTGGTATTTGACCACACAGTCACTTCCTAGTGACGATTTTGCATCAACAGGCAATAAGAATGATTTTGTCACTCCCAATATCTCTGTGCATAGGCATACGATGCAATTTCTATGGCAACTTTTCACCAACCTGCAGAACAATGGTCGCACAGCCAAAACAGGGCACTTTTTTGAGTGCTTGCAAAAAACTTCTGCCACCAAAATGAGCCCTGAAACGCTCGAATCAAAAAAATAATGTCACCCAGGGCTCTGCCCTATCCCGTAGCATATACTACCCTCTCATCGCACCGCAAAGGGTGTCTCAATCTGAGACAGTGCACTCTTGCACTTTCCGACTGTGCTACCTGTAGAGATTTGCTCCCAAACTCGAAAAAAGGAAAGCAACACTAATCCTCTTTCCAAGACACCGTGAACTTCTTTTGTTTCCTTGAGCTCCTTACCATGAACCAAGCTCTGAACTGGGCTCTGATACCATGTAAAGAGAGTGGGAGAGAGGTAAGGAGTCTCACTTGTAGCTTTCTCACATACACAATGGGGGAATACACACAAAGGTGGAGGCTGAAAATGGTTTTCCTCTTCTTAGCTATGTAAGACAACAGAACTCTTCTCTAGTACAATAGGAATAGATGAACCCTATATGTGGGTCTCAACCCAAAATCAGCTAACCTAGGTGGCATACTAACTGAGCCACTAACTAGAATACATAACGATAGCTATCATCCAGCTATTATTCATGGGCGGTGTACCAATCGCATCTGCAACTAATAAGTTGGTGACATAAATGCACAACGGTCACCCTGGCATATCACAAGTGGAGCTCCATATCTCAACACCAGGGAGATGAGTGCATGCCCACATGTAGAAGAAGAGGGAAAGAGATAGAATTGCAAGGAGAATGAGAAGACATCATGAGGATGTGGAAAGGAATTTATGCTAATCAGTTGCTAGAAGGCATTCATTTAGAACGATTATTGGTTACAATTGATTGATGATGCATGTGCTAAGCAATAATCGTTAATATATAATGATTATAGAACCATAAGCCCCTTTAAGTCTAAATCTAGGAACTTTGTGCTCAGGAGTAATGAGGCCAATGAGCCGATAATAAATTCAGTGAGGAGGTCCAAGTAGTGGCTTCATAACGTCTACAACAGTCATCTATTCTATTGGAACATACTAAAGCTGAACATAACCTACATCCACATGATGCTTGACAAAGTGGATTTTCATATCAATATGCTTGGTTTTGTCACTCTAGGCCACATTCTTTGCATTTATTATGGTAGATTGGTTGTCACAATGTAGTGTGATTTCTCAAGTTAGGAATCCAAGCTCCTTTAGCCTTTGAGCCAAAGACCATCACAAATTGTAGTGGCAACAAAAAGATATTCTACCTTGGCTATGGAGATAGAGACTGTAGCTTGCTTTTTATTGTACCAGGGTATTTCACTAGGGACTACATGAGGGGTTTCAAGTTGTGGGCAAATGATAACCTCTAACTGGTTTAAGGATGGAAATCAAAGGTTTTTTAAAACACCAAACAACGGTGTGTATTTGTAAACACCACACTAGTAATGGAAACAATGGAAATCAAAGGTTTTTCAAAACACCAAACAATAATGTGTATTTGTAAACACTACACTAGCAATCTGATATGCTATGATTTGGGTGCTTTATCTTTGTACTACATGGTTTGAATATGAGAAGTTAGCTATTTCTAGCATGCTTACCAGCAATGTAGTCTTTTTTTGCTAACATTATATGCTAACTAGCACTTGTTAGTATTATGGAAGTTGCAAAAGGTTTAATGGCAATAGCAAAAGGACCCAAGGTAGTAGGTATGTTGTATTTATGTATCAGTAATGCTCACTTCTCTGTTGCTAAATTAGCTTTTATAGGAGCAGATACAACTCTATGGCATCATAGGCTTGGACACATGAGTGAGAAGGGAATGCAAATTCTTCACTCAAGAAATCTATTGCCAAGTTTGAAGCAGGTTGATTTGGAACTTTGTGAGAACTGTGTCTATGGAAAATAGAAGAGAGTCATATTTCTAAGAGTTGGTAAAGAAAAGAAGAGAGAAAAGTTAGAGCTTGTGCATACAGATGTATGGAGTCCTATTGATGTATCATCTCTTGGTGGTTCTCACTATTACGTTATTTTTATTAATGATGCAACTAGAAAATATTGGGTTTATTGTATTCAAAGAAAATCTGATGTCTTTTAAACTTTTAAGAAATGGAAATCTTTGGCTGAGAATGAGGTAGGAAAAAAGTTGAAGGCTCTCAGGTCTGATAATGGAGGTGAATACTATATCAAAGAGTTTGATAGTTATTGTTCATACAATGGAATTTGTAGAGAGAATACAACTCCAAGAATGCCACAAGAAAATCCTATTTCAAAGAGGATGAATAGAAAAATCATGGAAAAAGCAAGGAGCATGAGACTACATGCAAGGCTACCCTTATAGCTTTGGATTGAAACGATGAATACATATGTTTACTTTGATAACTATATCGCCTTGAAGTTCCTTAGATGGTGGCATTCCAAAATAGGTATGGATGGGTTAAAAGGACAATGAATACAGATGTTTACTTTGAAAAATATATCGCCTTGAAGCTCCTTAGATGGTGGCATTCCAAAATAGGTATGGATGGGTTAAAAGATTAACTATTATTTTCTGAAGGTTTTTTGGTTGTGAAGCATTTTTCCATGTTGATAAGGTTTTGAGAACAAAGCTTGAGGCAAAATCCAAGTTCACATTTATTAAATATGCAGGTTGAGAGTTTGGTTATCATCTTTGGGATTATGAAAGTAACAAACTCATCAAAATTAGAGATATTGTATTCAATGAGATTGTTAGGTATAAAGATCACTTGCAAAAAAGGAAGAAACAAAATGCAGAGATAGAATACACAATTTCAAAGTTGTAGAAAACATGAATGTGAAGCAACAGCAATAGTAAGAACCTCAAATTCCTCCAAGTGCACTTAGAAGGTCTGCGAGGATAAGTAGACCACCTGGCAATTTTCTCCTTCTATCAATTATGTTTTGTTGACTGATTCTAGTGAGCAAGGCATGGAAGAGGAAATGGAATCTTTGCTACAAAACCAAACTTGGGATTTGGCTCGGTTGCTTATGGGACAAACAACATTGTGGATTAAATGGGTTTACAATGTAAAGGAAGAAGAAGGAGGAGAAAGAAGGTACAAGGCAATGCTTGTTGTAAAGGGGTTTATACCATTGAAAACAATTATAGACTTTGATGAAATATTCTCTCCCATTGTTAAAATGAATTTAATCATAATATTCTAAGTCTTGTGGCTATATAAGACTTGCATCTTGAACAATTGGATATGAAGACAAATTTTCTTCATGGGGATCTACAGTAAGAGATTTGTTTTTCTCTTTGGACGTAGTCCACATTGGGTGAACCACATATATCAGCATCTCTTTGTCTCTTTCATTGTGTGCACTTTTTGTATTGTGTATTTTATGCGTTCTAGGTCTTGCATTGTTGCTCCATTCTTGCATTGCTCCTAACATGTGGTATACTAACTAGCACTATAGTATGCTAGCTTGGAACAACATACCACAAATTCAAGCTACATTGGCCAATCCATGAGGACCAAACACTCTTTATTGATTTATTTCTTCCATGCTAGCTACCTTTAGTATGCTAAGTTTGTTATTGTTATAGTAGTATGCTAATTTGTTTCAACTAACTTTCTATTTTGCTAACTAACCCTCTGTACATGGACTGCAGGTGGTAAATCCATCCCCAATGCATTTTCTCCATGGACAAGTACGTCAACACAAGGCAATGCTACAAAATTATTCCAGATGAGAAGCATGGAACATGAGCGACTGCAGAAGGTAAATTGCCTAATGAATGGGCTGGTGTGGGCGAGAGAAGTTAGGGTGTGGAAGAGAGAGAGAAAGTAGAGGATAACTTCTGTGCATCTAAACAAGGTACACCTGGCCTTCACAAGTGTCTACATACTGAAGCAAACACAATAGGCATAGCGAGGATGAATTTGAAGATCAGCTTGATGTGTCAAACCTTGATGCCCTATTGATGTTGTGGTTAAATACACTGATATTACCATTGTGGGGGGTGGGGCAGAATAAAAAATTGAGGATGTTAATGTTATTTTTACCTCGGCTCTAACACCATCATGCTCTTCCTTGCCATGCCCTAATCCAAAAAAGAACCAGCTCATCTCCATCCCAGTCAGTCTGGTATATCTTGCAACAAAAGAGAACAACCTAGTAGCCTTAACTATGAGGCCACACCATCTAACCAAACCCAATGTATTTTTAGAGCAACTCCCTATTTTTGTAGCCAATCATAATGCAACATAAATAATTGTTGGACAAACAATGTGGCATGCACCCTATCATCTAATATGAAGAAATGGACTGTTTTGATTACTTCCCCTACTTGGTGATAGTACATTATGTGTACAAAAATTGTTATTTGACCTAAATGCCCAATGCATGGATTAGATCTCATTTTGCTCCTTGAATTAATAATTCAAATCTACAACTTAAACAATCACATCATTAGGAAATTGATGTATGTAGTTCTTGCATTATTTTGCTTGCCATTGTGCTACATAGTTATGTGTGATGAAGACCTTGAGCTTGATCTTCAAGAGCTAAAGAGACTCCAAGCATGGCATGTCTTTGTCCAATAGATATTTCCTCTTTTTCTTGTTTCCATGCTTATCTATTGACTGCACATATTCAAATACCTTTATAGACAAGGCCTTGCCCCTCTTTTCCATCTCCAAGAAGCAGTGTAAGTTAGTAAAATAGTGTAAAAGTAAAACTCCATATAGTTGTTTGAAGGTTGAAATTTAATACAATTTTTTTTCCAAGAAATCATGGCAAAGTTTGATGATCCAAAGGTCAATCTCAAATTTCTCGATCATGGTTTGTATTGTTTATAGCAAAATTCAAAGTGCTACATGGTGATGACCACAGAGAAAGTGTCAAGCTCCACATATAGTGAAGAGACAGTATGAAATGCTAGCATTGTCTCATGAATAACTATTGAATACAATGATTTGATGGAAGTTGTGTGCAATTGCAAAAAGGATGAATATCTGGTATATAAGTCACGCATTAGCAACAAGATGTACTTTTTTAAAGCTATACCATATTCAATTTAAGGACCTCCAAAAATTACTTAATGCCTTGGAATCACTGAGAAAAATATGGGATAGTGTGCCGTCGGTAGCATTTCGCTTTGAGGTTGTATCCCCAATAACATCTTTGGCTATAGCTATAATATTTACGATTGTAATTACACCATCTTTAACTGTTGTTACACCATCTACGGCTAACTATACCATCTACAATTGTAATAACACCATCTATAGCTGTATATAGGAATGCAAAGGGGTTGAGGCTATACTTCCATAGCTATTTGGAGAAAGAGAGCCAAAAGAACTCTAGCTCCATGTGGAGATTGTTTGAATGTAGCTTATTTAGAAATAGGCGAGGAGTTGGATAATGATTAAGAGGATCCACATGAAGAAGATGTGCTTACATATTTTTCTATAAGTGTGCCAACTTACATCTTGTTGATGACAAGGGATATGTTTGGGGATTATCACCATTGAGCATGCTATAGTCCTTATTGATCTAGCTTCCTTATTCCCAAATCAACAAAAGTTGGATAAGCATTTTGCATGCAAATCATATGAAGATAAGAGGAACGATAAAATGCCACTTACAAGTAATATCACTCTCCATCCTATGATGTTCAAGAGACTTCCCAAAAGATGATCCTACATTTAGTGAGGTCACATTTCAAAAGTGTAAAGATTTTCTCCAAGACTTTGACGAATTCAAAGCGAGTGACTTTGTTCAGGCAAAGCATTTGTACCAGAGTAGATACGGTAGTGACATCGAGGATATATATAAATATATGTTGTCAAAAAATAGGTTCTTGGTGAGATGTAGGTTTGAGCCCATTGATGGGCAACAATTTTTGGAAGCTTGCAGGATCACCCTTGATGAGGGATGAAAAAGAAATTCGCCACAATTTGAGACACTTTTTGAAGCCCTGATAAAGACAAGAGAGCTATGGATTGGGTGAGGAATGCCACAATCAATAAAGGGCAGAAGACATACACCTGAGTATATAGCAACGAGAACTCACTTCTACAGATGCATGAAAGGTGTAGTAAGTGAGTGGCAAAGTCCCCAAGATCTGCAAGATATAGGGATCACACTTGCACTGTGTTTCATGAGGAGTCATTGTTTCAGAGCATCATGTATGTATGCCAAGAATTTGAAGTGGGGAAGATATCATGGTGAGGCACCAGAGCATACTACAGCTCAAAAGAAAGCAATAATAAAATCGGTCACTATTGTTTGGTGTGGAGACCATTAAGGTTTATTCGAGAAGGAATAACAAAAGATGTATGCTAGTAGCTCCTTAATGCTGAGTTCTTCTTTGGAAGAAAGAGAAAGCATAGTCACTTGGATGAAATGGTCACTTGAATTGTTCAAAGTGAGGCAGCTCTATTGGCATTATTGTTTTTACTCAATTCAAATGAGAAGGTAGTGAGTAAAGCAATTGATGTGGATAATAAGAAGGCACTTGGTCTTTGTCGACCAGTTGACAAGACATGGCTTAGAAAGTGGTTGAGTTCAATGGATGCAAGTGCCACTCTAACAAAGGATTTAAGAGCTAAAATGCCAAAGGTGATAGAGACAGAATATTTGGAGATCAAGAAGAAGATCTTGGAGCACACCATGCAAAGTATAGCAAATATTGGTTCTGCTTTCATCTGCTCCTATGATATCCTATTATTAAAAGAAGAAACAAAATTTTCATGCATCAATGGCATTAATATAGAGCATTTCATGGAAATGAACATGATCGATGAATGGGAGAATCCATGTATATTTTTCATATATGACTTGCAAGGCCTTACAGTATCAAGGATAGTTGTCCTTGTCAGGTTTATCATAAATGGTCCTTTGGTAGACAAGAAAAAATTAGCATTCATCTTGTTCATGACCGAATCACAAAGGGATGTTCTATATGCCACTTTGACATTGGGATTTGGGTACTTAGTTGCAAAAGTATTCCATGATATAGTCTTGCATCATCAGCCGAGCATACTCGAAGACACTTCCATTATAGCATTGCAACCTCTCTTAATGTGTTTCTTATCAAAAGGTGGTGGTAATATAATTGAAGTTCTTAAAAAACTTCTATTACATTGAGGAAAAAGGTCTAAACTCAGTGCAACAATGGTGGATTATAGAAAGCTGTTGGATTCAGACTTGATAATGGAGATGGCAAAAAACTTACTGAATGATGGATGTATAGTAGCATTGTATCAAATGGGTTTTGCTGCTATAAAAAAGTTGCTACACAAAGGAATAAATGTACATGTCATTGATACCACCCATCAAATCTAGTTTTTGACACATATTACAGTTGCATTACCCTCTGTGAAGAAGAAACTACCAAAGAAGAGAAGGTGAAAAGGAAGGGAGTGACTCAAAGAGTGATGACTCTACATCCAATGAGGCGCAACGAAAAGAATTGTCCACAAAAATATGGGGGGATCAAGTATCCCAAAGAGTCAAGGAGGTTCCACTCATCATACGAGAAGGCCATGATAGCTTGAAAGCTCTCTTAATCACACATGCAATTAGACAAGATGAACTTCTTGAATGGGGAAGGGTAAGAAATGAGTTTTTTGAATGAGTTTAGGAGCAAGTTTTTTTTGGCAACCAGCATGTTTTGTTCCACCTATTCCACTTATGACATCTCTTTCTCTCTCTCTCTCTCTCTCTCTCTCTCTCTTTCCCCACCTTTTTTACCATGATAATTTCAGACAAGACAAATCATGCATAGACGTGCACATAGACACATTTCCTTAACAAAAAAAAAACTTACAGGTGCATCTATTTGTGCATCTATTAGCGTGTCTACAGACCCACATCTACAAGTGCATCTATATAATAGACAGATGCACTATAGACGTGCAAATAGATGCTCGGCTAGAAATTAAAAAAAAATAGAGATACGCATACATAGACATGCTTATAGACACTCTATAGAATCTTTTTTGTTAATAAAAGAAGAATTTTGTGTGGTTGAATAGAATGCTATGTATGTTGTGTATGCTATGTAGTTACAAGAATCCCATTTCCACATTGTGCAATTCAATTCTTACAGCCAACCGCATTAATTAGCATGATTGCAAGCACGTCTATAGCCGAGGATTACAATTTCGAGTAAAACATTACAACTCCAAAACGTTTAGTTCACAAGGCATTCATTGATAGAACATTGCATAAGGAAATTGAAAGCCAAAAAAATAAAAGGAGTGTATATTAATTCATAGCTCAAAAAGTTCTTGTATGTACATATAGCACGATCGAAGCCAAGCCACATCCTATGGCTTCAAGTACAAAAAATAAGGGGAGTGTATATACAAGAGAGGCACAAAGCCAAGTTAGTGGCTTCAAGTACAAAAAAGAGTAGCTAGCACTACTTCTACGACTAATCTAAGTTCTCTGTGTCCTCAATCCCTTCTTTGCCCCCTTCTTTGCTCCCTTCTTTGCCCCCTTCTTCGCTCCCTTCTTTCTCATCTTCTTCCTCCTAATCAACCGTAGGGAGCTGTAAATGAGGGACAACATGTATCAATGTATGAAAAATCAAATCTTTACTTACAATATTGACATCATTTAATTACTTTTAAATACCTAGGGGGGCGCTCCAGTAGCCCGGATATACTGCTCCTTAGTAATCAACCCGTCATCATAGAAGTGCCTCCATGTATCTCCTCTACGATGGTGGCCATGGTAGGTTGTCTCGACAAGAGTGGTGTACCTGGCCACGATATCAAGTTGCAAGATGACACAATTTGCAGAGGGGTTAGTACAAAGAAACAGCCTCCTAATAAACTACATAAACAATATAATTTGAGATCGATACTTACAAATTGGGCCTCCCATGATTCAACACCCCCTGCTCCAAAATGCACGCTTCCATATTGCTCCATTTGGATACTTCGTGCCTCCACATGCTACAGACTGGGGTTTGCCTTCGCTGCCTTCATTGATTTCTTACACTCATGCTTGTGAGTGGTGTGGGGCTGGCCCCTTGGTGGTTTACCTCCCTCGAGCCTAGCAATCTCGACTAGTGCTTGCCTCTTAAGCGAAGATCTTTTATTGCCAAGTATCATAACAATCTTTGACTTGGCCGCAAGGGGGGAGAAGGGGATCAGCTCTGTAGCCAGTTGGGCTGTCTCAACTCCACTAGGGTAATCTCAACTGGTGTGGGGTTGGGGTAGTTTGGAGTCTGTACTACTGACTTCTGGGGGGTGTTTATAGTACCTGTCATGTATGTGTATAACTACCCAGGAGTGGGAGCATGCCCCAAAATGCTATATAACTCCTGAGAGATGGCATCTCGAAGATCAAGTGAGGCTGAAGAGCTTCTTGGCCACATGATGAACTGAAGAAAAGAAAAGAAGAAGATTACCATCAAGCATGTCCTCGTCACGAGATGCAAAAGCAAAAATACAGTGACAACTTGACCTTGAGCAAGCATTTACAGATTCTTACATTCTTTGAATTGCAGTAACAGAAGTCTGTGTCTGTTTGCTCAAAGTTAGGCTATTGAAGCTTCACGTGGGGAAAAAGAGAGAAGGAAAGAGAGGAAAAGAGAGGAAAAGAGAGGAGAAAAAAGATAAGAGAGGACATAAGAGAGTGTTACATTAGCCATAATCTTGGAATCATCTAGTGTGGTTATGGTGAAGCGAGAAACCAGAGGGCTCGATAGTGCTTGCATCTATATAGAGTGCATAAGTAAGGCCTAAATGGGCATAGAGACTCTAAGGTCCAAATGGACATATGGCACGCACTAGGCTAGGAGGGAGGATTCCAGAAGGAACTGAAAAAAAGAAAGTAAGTTCATGTAACTAAGGGAATCCGTGGCTGGGTGGAAAAATGAGTTGAGGCCTCTTGTTCAGGTAGCGTGACATTGGTATCAGAGCTCTGCAGACTTCATGCTCTAGAGTTCGTGCCTCTAGGCGCAGTCTGGCATAGCCTATACATGAGTGTCGCCACCGAGTCACCATCCCTAGCTACTAGGGAGCCTGTGTGCTGAGACTTTGCACCTTCTCGTTTCCACCTCGCCATCGTCTGTGCCTTGACGTCCCGTCTACAACTCACAATCGTCTGTGCCTTGAGGATCCGTCTGTAGGTCCGTGCACCTCGCTAGCCATCTGTAGCTCCATGCACTTCGCCAGCCATCTGCATTCTGCAGCTCCAAAGGCGCATAAATAAACTTGATTTATACTTTACGAAATTATGTCTACAAGGCTGGTCGTAAGATCAGGATATCATCAAGTATGAATTAGGGAAGAAGATGTCCCTAAGACATCATTTCGTACTAGGTAAGGGCATTATCAATTTAAAGTAATGCCATTTGGATTAACAAATGCTCCAGCAACTTTCATGACACTTATGAATAGTGTCTTAATGCCATATTTAGGGAAATTTGCTGTAGTATTTCTAGACGATATCCTTATTTATAGTAAAACCAGAAAAAAACATTTGGAACATTTGCAAAAAGTGTTCCAACTGCTTAGAGATAATTAACTCTTTGCAAAAGAATCCAAATGTGAATTCTTTGCAAAAGAAGTGAAATACTTGGGACATATAATATCCCAAGAAGGGGTTCATATGGACCCTGACAAAGTAAGGGCCATATTAGAATGGCCACATCCTACAAATCTAGAAGAATTACAGATATTCTTAGGTTTGTGAGGATTCTATAGGAGATTCATCCAAGATTATGCTAAGATTGCTGTTCTGATGACGGACCAGTTTAAGGGGAAGGGAAGAACCTTCATATGGGATGAACCTCAAAAGAGAAGTTTTGAAAAATTAAAGGTAGCTATAGCGGCAGCTCCTATCTTAAAAGTAGTGGATCCCAATGAACCATTTGTGGTTGAGAGAGATGCCAGTGATTTTGCTGTTGGGGCAATACTTATACAAAAAGGTCGACCAGTAGCTTTTGAAAGCAAAAAGCTAGATCGTGCCCAACAGAATTACTCAGCATATGAGAAGGAACTATATGCTATAGTCTATGCTTTAAAGAAGTGGAGGCACTATTTATATGGTGCAAAATTTGAGATCATCTTTGATCAAGAAAGCATTAAATGGATTTGTAATCAGCCAGAGCTTAAAGGTAGAAAAGCTAGATGGGCAGTTAATGCAAGAGTTCGATATACAATTGACATATAGGAAAGGGAAGTTTAATGTGGTAGCATACTCTCTTAGCCTAATGCCAATTGTTAATGAATTGAGTTTTACTCAATTTCAGAATGATTTCCTAGAGTCCTTAAAAGGGAAATGTGAATTTGATCCTCACTTCTCTGAAATATGGAAAGCAATTAAAAACAAGGATCCAACTAATCGAGAGGCTTTCACTGAGGAGTCGCATGGAAATGGTGACACACCACAGGTTGGTGATAAAGGACTCAAGTGGAGAAAATATACTATTGAAGATGGCTACCTACTCTACAAGGGCAGAGTATGTGTCCCGGATGATAATGACACTAGGCACCAAATCCTTTTTGAATGTCATAATAGTCTGAGTGCTCGACACTCGCGAATTTAGAACACATATGTACTTCTGAAAAGACAATTCTTTTGGCCTGGAATAGGTAAGGACGTCCAAGATTATGTATTAAAGTGTCAAAAATGCCAGATTAATAACTCTGAACACCTTAAGGTAGGAGGTCTCCTACACCCATTGGAGATTCCATCTGGCAAATGGGAAAGCATCTCCATGGATTTCATTATGGGACTACCTAGAACACAGAGGGGGCACAACTCTTTGTGGGTAATTGTGGATCGGTTGACCAAGATGACTCATTTTATTCCTGTTAATGAAGATGTTAAAACTCCAGAATTAGCCAGGCTATTTGTGGAGCATATTTATAGATTGTATGGGCTACCAACTGGTATCGTTAGTGACTAGGATAGCAAGTTTAATAGCCATTTTTGGAGGGCTATGTTTAAGAGACTGGAAACTTCATTGAATATGAGCACCGTGGACCATGCACAGAGTGATGGTCAAACTGAAAGAGTCAATCAGATCATTGAGGATATGCTTCGAGCATATGTAAATAAACGGCAAACTAATTGGGAACAATATTTGCCCATATTAGAATTTGCATATAACAGTGCCAAACATTCAGGTGCAGGTTTTAATCCATTCATGATGCTGTATGGATTTCAACCTAAAGCCCTAATGACCGTGGGACTTGAAAAAGAGAAGGTTCAAGCGGCCAAAGACTTTCTTGAGGATATGAATCAAATGCTTAAGGTAGCTAAAGATAGCATAAGAAGAGCTCAAGATAGAGCATGAAGTTATGCAAACCCCCATCGTAGAAAGTTGGAGTTTGAAGTAAATGAGAAAGTCTACCTTAAGGTACCTGAATCTTCAGAATCTCTAAAAACAAGTAAATGTCCGAAGTTGTCTCCTAGGTATTGTGGACCATTCACAATACTTAGGAGGATTGGAGAACTTGCTTACAAATTAGCCTTACCTGAGGGATGTAGAGTACATCCAGTTTTTCATGTTAGTAGGCTAAAAAGAAAATTAGGAGATGATGATAATCTCATTGGAAATGAACTCCTAGTTGAACTTATTGAACCCGCATATTTACCACATGAACCAGAAAAAATGTTAGATACATAAGAAAAAAGAACACAACATACTCTATGGAAAGAATGTCTGGTTAAGTGGAAAGATAGATGTGAAGAGAGTTCAACATGGGAAAAGGTAAGCAGTCTCCAGAGGAGGTTTCCCAATTTTGTTTTTGAGGACGTAAACAATTCTTAAGGGGAAGGGAATGTTACGTCAGCCATAATCCCAGAATCATCTAGTGTGGTTATGGTGAAGCGGGAAACCAAAGGGCTCGATAGTGCTTGCATCTATATGGAGTGCATAAGTAAGTCCTAAATGGGCATAGAGACTCTAAGGTCCAAATGGACCTATGGCACTCAAGAGAACACCATGTGGCAGGCATTAGGCTAGGAGGGAGGATTCCAGAAGGAACTGAAAAAAAGAAAGTAAGTTCATGTAACTAAGGGAATCCGTGGCTGGGTGGAAAAACAAGCTGAGGCCCTCTTGTTCCGGTAGCATGACATTGGTATCAGAGCCAAACTTCATGCTCTAGAGTTCGTGCCTCTAGGCGCAGTCTGGCATAGCCTATACATGAGTCTCGCCACTAAGTCGCCATCCCCAGCTGCCAGGGAGCCTGTGTTCTAAGACTTTGCACCTTCTCACTTCCACCTTGCCATCATCTATGCCTTGATGTCCCGTTTGTAACTCACCATCGTTTGTGCCTTGAGGATCCCATCTGTAGCTCCGTGCACCTCGCTAGCCATCTGTAGCTCCATGCACTTCGCCAGCCATCTGCATTCTGCAGCTCCAAAGGCACATACATAAACTTGATTTATACTTTATGAAATTACGTCTACAAGGCTGGTCGTAAGATCAGGATATCATCAAGTACAAATTAGAGAAGAAGATGTCCCTAAGACATTATTTTGTACTAGGTATGGGCATTATCAATTTAAAGTAATGCCATTTGGATTAACAAATGCTCCACCAACTTTTATGACACTTATGAATAGTGTCTTAAGGCCATATTTATAGAAATTTGCTGTAGTATTTCTAGATGATATCCTTATTTATAGTAAATAAGGTCAACCAGTAGCTTTTGAAAGCAAAAAGCTAGATCGTGCCCAACAGAATTACTCAACATATGAGAAGGAACTATATGCTATAGTCTATGCTTTAAAGAAGTGGAGGCACTATTTATATGGTGCAAAATTTGAGATCATCTTTGATCAAGAAAGCATTAAATGGATTTGTAATCATCCAGAGCTTAAAGGTAGAAAAGCTAGATGGGCTGAGTTACTGCAAGAGTTCGATATACAATTGACATATACAATTGACATATAGGAAAGGGAAGTTTAATGTGGTAGCAGACTCTCTTAGCCCAATGCCAATTGTTAATGAATTGAGTTTTACTCAATTTCAGAATGATTTCCTAGAGTCCTTAAAAGGGAAATGTGAATTTGATCATCACTTCTTTGAAATATGAAAGCAATTAAAAATAGGGATCCAACTAATCGAGAGGCTTTCACTGAGGAGTCGCATGGAAATGGCGACACACCACAGGTTGGTGATAAAGGACTCAAGTGGAGAAAATATACTATTGAAGATGGCTACCTACTCTACAAGGGCAGAGTATGTGTCTTGGATGATAATGACATTAGGTGCCAAATCCTTTTTGAATGTCATGATAGTCCCAGTGCTGGACACCTAGGAATTCAGAAGACATATGTACTTTTGAAAAGACAATTCTTTTGGCCTGGAATAGGTAAGGATATCCAAGATTATGTATTGAAGTGCCAAAAATGCTAGGTCAATAAGGCTGAACGCCTTAAGGTAGGAGGTCTCCTACACCCATTGGAGATTCCATCTGGCAAATGGGAAAGCATCTCCATGGATTTCATTGTGGGACTACCTAGAACACAGAGGGGGCACAACTCTGTGTGGGTAATTGTGGATCGGTTAACCAAGATGACTCATTTTATTCCTGTCAATGAAGATGTTAAAACTCTAAAATTAGCTAGGCTATTTGTGGAGCATATCTATAGATTGTATGGGCTACCAGCCGGTATTGTTACTGACCAAGATAGCAAGTTTAATAGCCATTTTTGTAGGGTTGTGTTTAAGAGACTGGAAACTTCATTGAATATGAGCACTGCAGACCATCCATAGAGTGATGGTCAAACTGAAAGAGTCAATCAGATCATTGAGGATATGCTTCGAGCATATGTAAATAAGCGGCAAACTAATTAGGATCAGTATTTGCCCATATTAGAATTTGCATATAATAGTGCCAAACATTCAGCTATAGGTTTTAGTCCATTCATGATGATGTATGGATTTCAACCTAGAGCCTCAATAACCGTGGGACTTGAAAAAGAGAAGGTTCAAGCAACCAAAGACTTTCTTGAGGATATGAATCAAATGCTTAAGTTAGCTAAAGATAGCATAAGAAGAGCTCAAGATAGAGAAGGAAGTTATGCAAACCCCCATCTTAGAAAGTTGGAGTTTGAAGTAAATGAGAAAGTCTACCTTAAGGTACCTGAATCTTTAGAATCTCTAAAAATAGGTAAATGTCCGAAGTTGTCTCCTAGGTATTGTGGACCATTCACAATACTTGAGAGGATTGGAGAACTTGCTTACAAATTAGCCTTACCTGATGGATGTAGAGTACATCCAGTTTTTCATGTTAGTAGGCTAAAAAGAAAATTAGGAGATGATGATAATCTCATTGGAAATGAAGTCCTAGTTGAACTTATTGAACCCGCATATTTACCACATCAATCAGAAAAAATTTTAGATACACAAGAAAAAAGAACATGACATTCTATATGGAAAGAATGTCTGGTTAAGTGGAAAGATAGATGTGAAGAGAGTTCAACATGGGAAAAGGCAAGCAGTCTCCAGAGGAGGTTTCCCAATTTTTTTTTCGAGGACATAAACAATTCTTAAGGGGAAGGGAATGTTACGTCAGACATAATCCCGGAATCGTCTAGTGTGATTATGGTGAAGCGGGAAACTTTCATCTATACAGAGTGCATAAGTAAGGCCTAAATGGGCATAGAGACTCTAAGGTCCAAATGGACATATGGCACTTAAGAGAACACCATGTGGCAGGCACTAGGCTAGGAGGGAGGATTCCAGAAGGAACTGAAAAAAAGAAAGTTCATGTAACTAAGGGAATCCATGGCTGGGTGGAAAAATGAGCTAAGGCCCTCTTGTTTAGGTAGCGTGACATTGGTATCAGAGCCAGACTTCATGCTCTAGAGTTCATGCCTCTAGGCGCAGTCTGGCACAGCCTATACATGAGTCTTGCCACTGAGTCGCCATCCCCAGCCGCCAAGGACCCCTGTGTGCTGAGACTTTGCACCTTCTCGCATCCACCTCGCCATCGTCTATGCCTTGATGTCCCGTCTGCAACTCACCATTGTCTGTGCCTTGAGGATCTGTTTGTAGCTCTGTGCACCTCCCAGCCATCTGTAGCTCCATGCACTTCGCAAGCCATCTGCATTCTGTAGCTCCAAAGGCACATATGTAAACTTGATTTATACTTTACGAAATTACATCTACAAGGCTGGTCGTAAGATCAGGATATGATCAAGTACGAATTAGGGAAGAAGATGTCCCTAAGACATCATTTCGTACTAGGTATGGGCATTATCAATAATTTAAAGTAATGCCATTTGGATTAACAAATGCTCCAGCAACTTTCATGACACTTATGAATAATGCCTTAAGGCCATATTTAGGGAAATTTGCTGTAGTATTTCTAGACGATATCCTTATTTATAGTAAAACTAGAAAAAAACATTTGAAACATTTGCAAAAAGTGTTCCAACTGCTTAGAGATAATTCACTCTTTGCAAAAGAATCCAAATGTGAGTTCTTTGCAAAAGAAGTGAAATACTTGGGACATATAATATCCCAAGAAGGGGTTCGTATGGACCTTGACAAAGTAAGGGCCATATTGGAATGGCCACATCTTACAAATTAAAAAGAATTACAGATATTCTTAGGTTTATCAGGATTCTATCGGAGATTCATCCAAGATTATGCTAAGATTGCTATTCTGATGATGGACCAGCTTAAGGGGAAGGGAAGCACCTTCATATGGGATGAACCTCAAAAGAGAAGTTTTGAAAAATTAAAGGTAGCTATAGTGGCAGCTCGTGTCTTAAAAGTAGTGGATCCCCATGAACCATTCGTGGTTGAGACAAATGCCAGTGATTTTGCTGTTGGGGCAGTACTTATACAAAAAGGTCGATCAGTAGCTTTTGAAAGCAAAAAGCTAGATCGTGCCCAACAGAATTACTCGGCATATGAGAAGGAACTATATGCTATAGTCTATGCTTTAAAGAAGTGGAGGCACTATTTATATGGTACAAAATTTGAGATCATCTTTGATCAAGAAAGCATTAAATGGATTTGTAATCAGCCAGAGCTTAAAGGTAGAAAAGCTAGATGGGCTGAGTTAATGCAAGAGTTCGATATACAATTGACATATAGGAAAGGGAAGTTTAATGTAGTAGCTGACTCTCTTAGCCAAATGCCAATTGTGTGGGGTTAAAGTTCACTGTGCCTTAATCCCAGTTATGTACAATACTCAAACACATATATAAATGAATGAAAAAGAAGATTAGGGTGGTTCTGCACCCACCAAAACTTGTGTGGCTCTCTGTCTCTCTCTCTCCTTCTTCCGTTCTTGCTTCCGTTGAGAGCACTCTCAACTGGTATCAGAGCTCGGGTGATCTAGCTGAGCGTGCATGAATGCTTTGAAGCTCAGCAGCTCTGTGGGAGGAAGGAGAAGCTCTGTGGGAAGCTTTGTGGGTGACTTTACTTGCATCCGAGTGTGCAGAGACCTTGGAGGAACCTTTGGAAAAGTCACTTTGGCTTTACGAAGTGGTTTTGAGAGCCTGTTAAGAGCTTTCAAAGAAAAAGTCGTTTTTTGAGCTTTTCCCTGTTCCGTTCGATGACAGAGACTCCGTATTGACTTGTGGAGGCAACTATTGCTTGCTTTTGGTGTCCACATTACTTCAGGAGCTTGGAAACACCTTCATTCTTGAATCTGAGATCATTTCAGTGGATTTCTGACTCACTGTGTCAATTCCTGCGTTTTTTGCCTGGGTGTTGGAACTCAAGTTTGGAGCAACCATTTGCAGATCTGTCAGTTCCGGTGGACTCAGGAGGTCCTAAAACTTCTATGTTGCTCATCATTTGCACTCCGGTGGAGTTTACAGATAGCTCTGTTTCCAAAAACGTTTTTCAATCCGTGTGTTGGACCCAGTGATTGAGGCCACGGTTTCCAAAACCGTCTGTCCCATTGCGTTCCGGATGCCCAAAAACCCCTACCTATCAGTTCTTGCGTGATTCGGTGGAGGATTTTCAGAGTTATAAATCTCTGTGTATTCGATTTCGTCTCTCTGATATGCATTTTTCATACTAAGGTTTTGAAACCTTAGATTTATGCCACATGGCAGTGGATAAGTGTTGACTCCCATTTCTCACTCATCGGTTGGGATTTTGGAGTTCTGGCAGAAGAGAGATATTTGCAGATTTTCTTGCTGAGTCTGATTATGCAATGGCGCCCATGTTTTGAAGCATCTCAGGTTCTATTTTCAGTAGCGCTCATTACCGTGGGACTATGATTTCTTGAGCATACCTTATGCAGATCACTCTGGTTGCAGTTTGAGCAGTGTGCGCTCATTCGTGGTATGCATTGGGTTGCAGTAAATGATTTATAGGCCATTTGGATGCATTGCGGTCCTTGTTGGATGCGCTGATAGGCCCAAATTGCCTTGTGGGATGCTATTTTTTATGGACGCTTTGCACATGGATGCTATTTTAAGTTGAGGGACAGCTTTGACACATTGCAGGTGATGCACTGATAGTGCTATGCTCTCTTGGATGAGACATTATTGATGCATATGCCAGTGGACAGTGTTTATGCTTGAGTCATTTGGCACTTATTGGCATTTTCTTTTGGGCCAGATTTGCTCATATGGATGCATAGTATATGCACATGAGTTAGATGCATCTTTTGATGCTTTGAGCTTTGAATTTTGGTGATATTTCACTCTATTGTGGCATACACATTTGGGTGCACCTGGTATTTGGTGTGATTCTCTCTTGCAGGCACTAGCATTTGGGATTTTGCTTTATTTGCATCATGGCATCCTCTTCCATGCCTGAAAAGGAGTTTTTCAGCATTAAAAAGTTTGATGGGACAAACTTTTCTTTGTGGAAAGAACAGATAAGGGATGTGCTTATTCAAAAGAAGCAGATTAAACCCTTGGCAGGGATTGAAGCTAAGCCTGCAAATATGTCTGAGGATGATTGGAATGAGTTGGATGCATTAGCAAAGTCTACTATTAGACTTCATCTTGCAGAGTCAGTTTATTTCACAGTAGTAAATGAGCAGACTACGGAAGATTTGTGGAAGAAACTGTGTGCCACTTATGAAAAGGAAACTGCCTCTAATAAAGTTTACCTCATGAAGAGGTTGTTTGAGCTGCAGATGAAGGAAGGGGTCTCCATTGCTTCTCACTTGAATGAATTCAATATTATTTTCAGCCAGCTTCAGGCTCAGAAAATGAATTTTGATGCGGAGACTAAGGCAATATTTCTCTTATGTTCATTGCCATCCTCATGGGATACCTTCCGTACAGCTGTCAGTAACTCTACACCTGGTGGAGTACTGAAATTTGATGATGTTGTGGGTAGCTTGTTGGCCGAGGAGATTAGACGAAAGTCTATGGATGGCAACAAGCAGGATGCAGCCTTAAATGTGCAAAGGGGCAGATCACAGTTCAGGGGGAAGTCCCAAGAAAGAGGGAAGTCTCGTAGCAAATCCAGGGCACGGAACATTGAGTGTTACCATTGTGGCAAGAAGGGCCATATGAAAAAGGATTGCTACAAGCTGAAAAGAGAGCAAAAGGATAAGAAAAAGAATGCAAATTGGGGTGCAAATCAAAAGGAAGAGAGTCCAAGGGAGGACAAAGGAAAAGTGAAGATCGAGGAGATCAATGCAGTCACACGTGATAGTGACAATGATGTTCTCTTCATGTCTAGTTTATCTGCAGAGTTGCTTACCACTTCAGATGATGCATATTCCCAGGATTGGATTTTGGATTCTGGTGCTTCATTCCATGTTACTCCCCATAGGGAATGGTTCTCCACTTATGATAGTGGAAAGACAGGTTGTGTGCATCTTGGAAATGACTATGCATGTGACATAGTGGGAGCAGGTGACATAAAGTTTTCTTTTGCAAATGGGTCTGCATTTGTTTTGAAACATGTGAGACATGTGCCTAAGCTGACCAAGAGTCTTATTTCAATGGGTCAGCTAGATGATGCTGGTTTTCACACCACTTTTGGCTTTCAGAGTTGGAAAATTCAGAAGGGCTCTATGCTTTTGGCCAGGGGTGCCAAGTGTGGGACTTTGTATCCCTTACATGTATCAGGGGTATTTGATCATGTTGTTGCAATAACCGAGCAGCCAAGCACTTCTTTGTGGCATTACACGTTGGGGCACATGAGCCAGAATGGAATGAAACTCTTATGCCGTTTGGTTTATGTACCGCATTTGAGTTTCTCTGATTTTGAATTTTGTGAGCACTGTCTCTATGGGAAGCAGACTAAATCAGCCCATAAAAGAAGGGGAAAGAAAGAGTTTGAAATGCTTGATTTGGTGCATTCAGACGTATGTGGTCCCATGCCTACACGATCATTAGGCGGGGCTGAATACTATGTGACATTCATTGATGATGCAACTAGGAAAGTGTGGGCTTATGCTATAGCTCGGAAGAGTGATGTGTTCCAGGTATTTCAGAAATGGCTGGCCTTGGTTGAGAATCAGTCAGCTAGAACGCTTAAATGCCTACGGACTAACAATGGTGGAGAGTATCTCTCTCATGACTTTCAGCATTTCTGTGATACACGTGGGATTAAGAGGGAGCTTACATCCCCTCGTACTCCAGAGCAAAATCCAGTTGCAGAAAAGATGAATCGTACCATTCAAGAAAGGTTGCAATGCATGCTTTCCAATGCAAGTCTTTCTGGTGGTTTTTGGGCTGAGGCAATGAAGACTGCAGTGCATGTGATCAATAGATCACCTAGTAAGAGTTTGGATGGTGGTATTCCTGAAGAGGCATGGAGTGGCAAGAAGCCCTCTTACTCTCATTTGCGTATATTTGGGTGTGAGGCATATGCACATGTGCCAAAAGAGCTTCGAAAGAAGCTAGATCCTAAGTCTAGGAAATGCATCTTTCTAGGTTATGGTGAAAGTGGAGAGATGGGCTATCGTCTCTGGGATCCAGAAGCAAAGAAGATCATACGCAGCCATGATGTGGTCTTCAATGAGAAGAAGATGCATAAGGCACCCATGAGGGATGTGGAAATGAGGAGAATCACTTTCCAGGATGTGAATCCA
The DNA here is from genome assembly GCF_047967505.1 of Dipteris shenzhenensis. NCBI lineage: Eukaryota > Viridiplantae > Streptophyta > Polypodiopsida > Gleicheniales > Dipteridaceae > Dipteris > Dipteris shenzhenensis. The sequence goes on from NC_141612.1 coordinate 50,188,754, forward strand.
CCTGCATATGTTGATAGGCAGCAAGCTGTCCATGCACCAAATGTGCAAGAAATGGTACCACCAAGTACTCCCACAGGTATACAATCAAGGGTAGATGATGGATCATCTATTGGTGGAAATGATGAGCCAAATGTGGCTGATATGCAAGTGGGACAGCAAGCTGAAATGCCCTTGAGAAGATCATCTAGAGTATCTAGACCGCCTGATAGGTTTGTTCCAGGGGTAGACTATGTGATGCTTACTGATTGCGGGGAGCCTTCTTGCTACAAAGAGGCTATGATGCGTGAGGATCAACGCAAGTGGGAGTATGCTATGCAATCAGAGATGAGTTCACTTATGAAGAATAAGACTTGGGACTTGGTTTCTTTGCCACATGGAAAGAAAGCATTGCCATGTAAATGGGTCTACAAAATGAAGGTCACAGGTGATGATGTGCCTAGATACAAGGCCTGTTTGGTTGCTAAAGGGTTCAAGCAAGAGAAGGGTGTGGACTTTGATGAGATATTCTCTCCGGTTGTGAAGATGACCACACTTAGATGCATGCTTGGACTAGTGGCAGTAGAGGATATGGAGCTTATGCAAATGGATGACAAGATAGCTTTCTTGCATGGGGATTTGCATGAGGACATCTACATGGTGCAGCCGGAAGGCTTTGAAGAAAAGGGCAAAGAGCATTTAGTTTGCAAGCTGAAAAAGAGTCTCTATGGTCTTAAGCAAGCACCTAGAGAATGGTATCAGAAGTTTGATGCTTTCATTCGGTCCCAGGGTTTTAGAAGGAGTGAAATTGATCACTGCCTCTACACTAAAAGGGCTAAGGATAGTAGCCTGATAATCCTGGCACTATATGTGGATGATATGCTATTGGCTAGCAAGAATACTTATGAGCTAGATGCATTAAAGGCCAAGTTGCATGAGGCCTTTGATATGAAGGATTTGGGATTTGCAGGTCATATTCTTGGTATGCACATCACGCGTGATCGGAGTAGGAAACTCCTTTGGATTTCACAAAAAGAGTATGTTACAAAAGTATTACAGCGTTTCAATATGGAGGGGGGGAAGGCAGTGAGTACTCCATTGCCTCCATATGTGAAACTGAGTCATACAGATAGTCCCAAATCAGATGAGGAGAGGGCCATGATGGCCAAGGTTCCTTATGCATCAGCAGTTGGGAGTCTTATGTATGCTATGATAGCTACTAGACCAGACATTGCATTTGCAGTGGGAGTTGTTAGCCGGTATATGGCTAATCCAGGAAAGAGGCATTGGGAGGCAGTTAAGTGCATCATGAGGTACATGAAGGGTACCAAGGAGATGTGCATTTGCTTTGGTAAAGGAGACATGCGTGTACTTGGGTACACAGATTCAGACTATGCAGGGCATGTGGATAGTAGGAGATCCACTTTTGGTTATGTGTTCACCTTTGCAGGTGGTGCAGTGTCGTGGATGTCTCGCGCACAGAAGTGCGTTGCTTTGTCTACCACAGAGGCTGAGTATGTTGCAGCCACAGAGGGTTGCAAGGAGGCTATATGGCTTGATCGGCTAGTGGGAGATTTGGGGATTCATACAGGTGTATCGACATTGCATAGTGATTCCATGAGTGCTATTCAGCTAGCACGGAATCCGGTCTTTCATGCAAAGACCAAACACATTGAGGTCAGGTACCATTTCATCAGGGAGGTACTTGAGGACAAGTGCATAGAGCTTGTCAAGGTTCATACAGATGATAACCCTGCAGATATGCTGACGAAGAGTTTACCTAGTCAGCGGTTTGAGTATTGTCGTGTATTGATGGGCGTTGGATAGTATGCTCACTGGTTGTTCTCCCTTAAAGGCACATTGTCCTTTAAGTGGGAGGTTGTGGGGTTAAAGTTCACTGTGCCTTAACCCCAGTTATGTACAATACTCAAACACATATATAAATGAATGAAAAAAGAAGATTAGGGTGGTTCTGCACCCACCAAAACTTGTGTGGCTCTCTGTCTCTCTCTCTCCTTCTTCCGTTCTTGCTTCCGTTGAGAGCACTCTCAAATTGTTAATGAATTGAGTTTTACTCAATTTCAGAATGATTTCCTAGAGTCCTTAAAAGGGAAATGTGAATTTGATCCTCACTTCTCTGAAATATGGAAAGCAATTAAAAATAGGGATCCAACTAATCGAGAGGCTTTCACTGAGGAGTCATGGAAATGGAGACATAGCAGAGGTTGGTGATAAAGGACTCAAGTGGAGAAAATATACTATTGAAGATGGCTACCTACTCTACAAGGGCAGAGTATGTGTCCTGGATGATAATGACATTAGGCACCAAATCCTTTTTGAATGTCATGATAGTCCGAGTGCTGGACACCCAGGAATTTAGAAGACATATGTACTTCTGAAAAGACAATTCTTTTGGCCTAGAATAGGTAAGGACGTCCAAGATTATGTATTGAAGTGCCAAAAATGCCAGGTTAATAAGCCTGAACGCCTTAAGGTAGGAGGTCTCCTACACCCATTGGAGATTCCATCTGGCAAATGGGAAAGCATCTCCATGGATTTCATTGTGGGACTACCTAGAACACAGAGGGGGCACAACTCTGTGTGGGTAATTGTGGATCGGTTGACCAAGATGACTCATTTTATTCCTGTCAATGAAGATGTTAAAACTCCAGAATTAGCTAGGCTATTTGTGGAGCATATCTATAGATTGTATGGGCTACGAACCGCTATTGTTAGTGACTGGGATAGCAAGTTTAACAGCCATTTTTAGAGGGCTATCTTTAAGAGACTGGAAACTTCATTGAATATGAGCACCGCGGACCATCCACAAAGTGATGGTCAAACTGAAAGAGTCAATCAGATCATTGAGGATATGCTTCGAGCATATGTAAATAAACGGTAAACTAATTGGGAACAATATTTTCCCATATTAGAATTTGCATATAACAGTGCCAAACATTTAGCTACAGGTTTTAGTCCATTCATGATGATGTATGGATTTCAACCTAGAACCCCAATGATCGTGGGACTTGAAAAAGAGAAGGTTTAAGTGGCCAAAGACTTTCTTGAGGATATGAATCAAATGCTTAAGTTAGCTAAAGATAGCATAAGAAGAGCTGAAGATAGAGCATGAAGTTATGCAAACCCCCATCGTAGAAAGTTGGAGTTTGAAGTAAATGAGAAAGTCTACCTTAAGGTACCTGAATCTTCAGAATCTCTAAAAATAGGTAAATGTCCGAAAATGTCTCCTAGGTATTGTGGACCATTCACAATACTTAAGAGGATTGGAGAACTTGCTTACAAATTAGCCTTACATGAGGGATGTAGAGTACATCCAGTTTTTCATGTTAGTAGGCTAAAAAGAAAATTAGGAGATGATGATAATCTCATTGGAAATGACCTCCTAGTTGAACTTATTGAACCCACATATTTACCACATGAACCAGAAAAAATTTTAGATACATAAGAAAAAAGAACACGACATACTATATGGAGAGAATGTCTGGTTAAGTGGAAAGATAGATCTGAAGAGAGTTCAACATCAGCCATAATCCTGGAATCGCGTCTAGTGTGGTTATGGTGAAGCAGGAAACCAGAGGGCTCGATAGTGCTTACATCTATACGGAGTGCATAAGTAAGGCCTAAATGGGCATAGAGACTCTAAGGTCCAAGTGGACATATGGCACTCAAGAGAACACAATGTGGCAGGCACTAGGCTAGGAGGGAGGATTCCAAAAGGAAGTAAAAAAAAGAAAGTAAGTTCATGTAACTAAGGGAATCCTAGGCTGGGTGGAAAAACGAGCTGAGGCCCTCTTGTTCAGGTAGCGTGACAGAGAGAAAAAGAGAGGAGAAAAGAGAATGAAGGAGAGGAGAAAGGAGAGGAAAACAGAGGAGAAAAAGAGATAAAAAGTGGGGATAAAAGAAAGAAAAAGAGAGAAGGAAAGAGAGGATAAAAGAGAGGAAAATAGAGGAAAAGAGAGGAGAAAAAGAGACAAAAGTGGGGATAAAAGAGAGAAAAAGAGAGAAAGAAAGAGAGGAGAAAAGAGAAAAAAAGAGAGGAAAAGAGAGGAGAAAAAAAGAGAGAAAAAGAGAGGAGATAAAGAGAGGAAAATTACCACGAAAAGAGAGGGAAAGAGAGGAGAAAAGAGAGGAGCAAAAGAAAGAAAAAGAGAGAAGGAAAGAGATGAGAAAAGAGACGAAAAGAGAAGGAAAGAGAGAAGATAAGAGAGAAAAAGAGACGAAAAGAGAAGGAAAGAGAGGATAAAAGAGAGAAGGAAAAAGAGAGACAAGGTGAAGAAAAGAGAGGAGAAAAGAGAGGAAAATAGAGAGCAAGAAAGAGATGAGAAAAGAGACGAAAAGAGAGGAAAAGAGAGGAGAAAAAAGAAAGGAGATAAGAGAGAAAAAGAGAGGAGAAAAGAGAAGGAAAGAGAGGAGAATGGAGAGAAAAAGAGAACGCAATCCCTTATTTACTCATGAATGCAATTCCTTTCTTCTATCATGCTTTTCCTTTCCATCATTCATGCAATCCCTTTCCATCATTCATGCAATCCCTTTCTTTATTCATGCAATCACTTAATTCCATCATTCAATATGCAATCCTTTTCTTGGAAGTGGAAGGGGAGCCTTTGGGGAAGGGGAAGGGGAAGGGAAAAGAGAAGGAAAACACAACAAAGATTGTCAAAGTGCGTCTATAGACACGTCTAATAGCGTGTCTATAGGTGCGGCTATCTGTTTTCCCAAAAGACAGATGCACTGTTAGATGAGTTGTTAGACGCGCGTCTATAGACATGCTCCGACAGACACCTTTTTCAAAGAAACTGAAAAGGACATGCGCTCGACCCCAAAAAGAACAACACTAGTACCAAAAACATCTGTTCCCTGCATACGACAAAGGACGAATCCAAAGAGAGCAACTTCCAAAGAAGATCAACCGCCAAGAGGCTTACCTTGGATAGAGGTATGGAAGCTTCTTGTCCTTCTTCAAAGCTGCTTCTTTTTCTTTTCTTCTTTGTTCAACCTCTTCTCTTGTGTGCTTCGGGATGATTATGTAAGCTTGGAGATGAGTGTGGGTGCTTGGAGATAAGTGTGGATGCCCAGAGCTATCTGTTAATAGGAAAGCAAGTTGCGCGATGCTAAAAGTATGTAAAGGAAAGCAAGTGCACTAAAAGTAGTTTCAAAAATCAGCTCACAGTTTGCATGTCTAAAAGTGCGTCTATCAACGCATCTAAAGTACGTTTTAGATGCGCCTATAGACGTGCTCCATATCTGGATATTTTTAGTAAAGGTTGTGAAATTATTTTCAACACACATTGGCATACAGTGGATTAGGGCACCAGTGCCCTCATGTGGATGCCAATTTGGGCTTAAAAAATTTTCATTGAAATCTTTTTTAAGTCTCTCTCTCTCTCTCTCTCACACACACACACACACACACACACACACACACACACACACCCCCACCTCTCTCTCTCTCTCTCTCTCTCTCTCTCTCTCTCTCTCTCTATCTATCTCCCCACCTTTTTTACCATGATAATTTATCTTTTTTTCCCACCATTTTGGGTAAATGTTTTAGCCCAAAAGGTCTTCTAGAGGAGAATTAGCGTGCACAAAATCACACCAAAGACATAATTTCATGAAATTCAAACTAACAAGAGAAATGAGCTCATTTGATGACTTCTGATCATTTTGATTCCAAACATGCCTAAATTTGAATATTTCTAGCAAAAGTTGTGAAAACATTTTAAGCCAAATTTTAAGCCCTCCTCTAAATGCCAAAGTTCTTTGTTTTCTTTTTTTTAGTCTCTCTCTCTCTCTCTCTCTCTCTCCCACCATGATTATTTGACTCTTTTTTTCCACAATTTTGGGTAAATGTTTTAGCCCAAAAGGGTTTCTAGAGGAGAGCTAGCATGCATGGAATCACACTAGAGACATAATTTCATGAAACTAACAAGGGAAATGAGCTCATTTGATGTGTTCCGATGGTTTTGATACCAAACATGACTAAATCTAGATATTTCTAACAAAGGTTGTGAAAGTATTTTCAACACACATTGGCACACAGTGGAGGGCACTGGCACCCTCATCTAGATGCCAATTTGGGCTTAAAAACTTTTCACTGTTTTCTTTCTCTCTCTCTCTCTCTCTCTCTCTCTCTCAGGGGATTTTATGGTCATTGGATTGTTCAAAAGAGCATTCTTCCTAGGTGAAATCCATGTGAGGAGACCACTCCAAAGAAAATTTCTGATCGGTCTTCTGAGCTGAAAGATTGCAATCCCTAGAGCAACACCAGCAAGAACAAACAAACCAGGCCGTGGCCAAGAGGACCTGGTTGACCACCACAACTCTAGAGGCAAGGTCTAGCTTGGCTGAGCCCCAAAGAAGGAGCTTCCTCCTGATGCTCTCCAACATAGGAGCAAACTGTTGCATGGAGGAAATGAGGAGGAAATATCCAAGCCGACCTGGCAGCCCCCAATCTGGAGTGTCCTTGTCACTGATCCAAAAGCCATTGGATTTATGCCAATTTATCTCTCTACCTCTCTCTCTCTCTCTCTCTCTCACACACACACACACACACACACACACATGCACGTATGCATGCACACACACACAAATGCCCAAAATGCTAAAAATTTTGCCCAAAATGGTGGGAAAATAATACAAATCATCAAGGCAAGAGAGTCTCTCTCTCTCTCTCTCACAGACATACACACACAAATGCCCAAAATGATAAAACTTTTGCTTAAAATGTTGGGAAGAAAAGAGAATCATCAAGGCGAGAGAGAGAGAGAGAGAGAGAGAGAGAGAGACTAAAAAAAGAAAACAATGAAGTTTTTGTTGCTCCAGTGCCCTCCTCTAGATGCCTGTTTGGGCTTTTAAAAAACTCACAACTTTTGCTATAGAAATATCCAAATTTAGTCATGTTTGGTATGTGAGAGAGAGAGAGAGAGAGAGAGAGAGAGAGAGAGAGAGAGAGAGAGAGAGAGAGAGAGAGAGAAGAGAGAGAAAGAGAGAGAGACTAAAAAAAGAAAACAACAAAGTTTCTGTTAGCTCAAATTGGCATCCAGAGGAGGGCTCCAGTGCCCTCCTCTGGATGCCTGTTTGGGCTTTTAAAAATTTCACAACTTTTGCTATAGAAATATCCAAATTTAGTCATGTTTGGTATCAAAATGATAAGAACACGTCAAATGAGCTCATTTCTCTTTGTAGTTTCATGAAATTCTCTCTCTCGTGTGATTCTATGCATGCTAGCTCTCCTCTAGAAGCCCTTTTGGGCCAAAAATTTACCCAAAATGGTGGGGGAAAAAGACAAATTATGATGGTAAAAAAGGAGAGAGAGAGAGAGAGAGAGAGAGAGAGAGAGGGAGGGAGGGACAGGGGGGACCACATTGTGTGCATGAGAGAGGGGGTAGAGAGAGATGTGACCTAGTTAGACATAGATGGAGATAGAGGGTTTATACGTAAGATGAAGAGACAAAAGAGAGAGAGAGAGAGAGAGAGAGAGGGAGAGAGGGAGAGAAAGAGAGAGAGAGAGAGAGAGAGAGAGAGAGAGAGAGAGAGAGAGAGAGAGAGAGAGAGAGAGAGAGAGAGAGAGAGAGAGAGAGAGAGAGAGGCCCTCATCGGAATGACTGGAGAGCAAGAATAACGGCGGCTCATTCCCTCCTATGCCTACATTGCTAAAGTGTATGCAATCATGCCATGTAGACACACTAACCACGTCGAATTCTACCATTTAGTTTATTATAACTAGCCTATTGGCTAAGTCCTACAAGCCAAATGGTTTTTGGTTAGTACAAATCAATCCTCCTCTATGGTTCTAAGACATCCTATGATGTGCTTGTGAGTATCGATATCTATTTTGAAGGCTTGTTTCCCCTTCTGAATGGCTTGCATTTAAAACTCAGTAGCTCTAAGTAAATGAGAATAGATAAATGGAATCTTATTTGATAATTTGTATCCATGGCCTATCTTTGATTTTTTTTTTCAACTACTTCATCTCATATTTCATAGGTTGCACCCCAGTTATCTTACAATGCCTCTTGGACATTATGTGTTGGTTTGGTACATTAAAGCATAGAGTATGATTCATCTTTATTCCTTTCCTTAGAGGTAGTCAAAATCTCCAAGTTGTCCCTCACTTTTAGAACATTAGCAAAGAAGTCTCTAAACTATGGGTCATTTTATGTCTCTCTATTGATGAAATATTCATTTAGAGGTAAAAATATGACACAAATCCATTGCTTTACATTTACAATGCCCTTGTACTAGTCGTGATCTCACATGATGCACATATTGCAGAATGAGGAGAAGAGTTATTGTATTTTGATGAAAAGATAGTTATTTGAAAATCCCGATATGCTATATTGCAAGTTGTGAGTTGCATCATTTGTGTCATAATAATATATGTTTCTCCTTTGTACTTCATCCATTTCACCTCATGGAACACTTTAAATAGTAAGATATTATTGAGGCTATGTTTGTTGCATGTTTATTGAACAATAAACTATACTTGAGACAGCTTGAGACTTTGTTTATTGCATGTTGATTGTGTCCTTGTGGAAATATTAGCCACAATAAATATCCATGCACCATTGGCACTCTATATAGCCTATTCTAAAGGCATGTCAAGTAATGTCGATAAAATGTAGGCAATGGCTTTGTCACTTATGGTTGCCTATTCCTTTTTTTGACAATTTGGTGATGCCTAGAGTATGTGAAAGAGGGCAATAACGATTTGGGAAGGTGACAAGTGCAAAGAGAATGAGACATGGATGTGTACTAGATCTTGGATTTTACCAGAGTAGAAGCCATAGAAATTCAAAAGCCAACATAGAAGATGTAAATTTTTGAAAACAAGTAGTGTTGGTTTGCCTTCTCTGCTAATACACATCACAACATTGGATTTCCCAATTCCCCCTAAACAAGTACAAAGAGACCTAAAATGGTTGAGAAAAACAAATGGAAAAATGGTTTGGTATTACAGATTAAGAAATCTAGTCAGCTTTGACATGTTCATATGTCCCATTACAAGGAACTTCATGGAAAAGAAAGCAATACAACAAAAAAAAATGTTGGTTGTATTCAAAGAGCATTATAGCAATCATTGCACATGTATGAGTTGAATATTTTATCTAGCATCCATTTTATAATGAATCAAGCTATAAATATCACCAAATATCAATGTTTGAAGACCACAATGCAATAGCATCCACTTTATAATGAATCAAGCTATAAATATCACCAAATATCAATGTTTAAAGACCACAGTGCAATAGCTCGATAAGTGTTCAGTGCATTTCCAAAAGTATTTATAGTCTCATTAAACAAGTCTAAACAAAGTTATGTAGTGGATTACAAATAATGCCCTCAAATGTTTGTGTGAAAATTATCATGTAATATTATACCCCCTAAACCATGCCAAATGTTTGACTAAATTTATTACCTCCTTCGGTTTGCAAGAACTTCAAGTAGTGCACTTTGAATGAACAATTGCTTGCATATATGTTTAGAACAAAGTTTATAATATGAAAATGGTTTAATGACTTCATTTGAGAAGGGAATTTTGTAATGTTTTGGTCTTGTATTAACTTTAGAATGTGTAGATTAGGAACTAATTTTGTTAACTTCCATTGAGCACTATGAATAAGTTATGGATGGAGTATGGATGGTGCAAGCTGCCAATATGTAATGTATTCCTTGAATAAGTCACCAATATATGATATATCCCTTGAATTGCCAAATGAATTTGTTACATTTGATTATGCTTTCCATGTAACTTGTGCTAGCAAGCACACATTTAAAATACTCCTACACTTAATTCTTTACAACTTTTTGTATCCCCTCTTCATACGTACACATGTTATAATTTTGATTTTAAAAGTCCCATATATGCCATAACACTAGATAAGTATTTTTTAAAGCCCTCTTATCCATAAATATCCTATAAGTCCCCTTTCATTAACGAACCTCCTATCTTACATGTTGTAGAGTGTGACTACCCCAAGCATTGAAACATGGTTATACCCAATAGTGCATTTTGATGTAATGATGAAGAATGATAATGCTAATACATACAATGAGAGACTTTGTGGGGGCTCTGCATATGTTTTGTTAATAATGGGAAAGGGGGCATGTGAAATTTGTGGATATGTTGGTACCAAACTCTTTAGATAAAGACAGGAAAAAGGAAAAGTAAGGTAGGCACAATGATAAAGACTAACTCACATGGAAGATATTTCATAGATACACTTCCGCCCTTATAGATATTTTTCACTCATAATAATGCAAAGTGGCTATTTTGCACATTTTTCTTTCTAATAATTGTGGATAAATTTATTAAATTTTCATGTGAAACTTTTTAGAATATGAAACTTAAGATAAGAAACTTAAAGAGACTAAGCCCACTAGATATAGTATATTAAAATCTTTATAATTTTACTAGACTATTTAGTTGTGACAACTATGAAAGATAAACTTAGTATGTCTTTAGAAACATCCATGATACCAAGGGAATACTCTTGGCTTCTGTTCATTAATGCCAACCTTTAGATGAATGTTACATGATAGGCCGCTCTTTACTCTTTTTTAGTAGTTAGAAAACCCGACATAAAATGTGCACTCAAGGAACCCCAACTTGCGAATGAGTTTAGTTTTTTGTTCCAAAGGAGTCTTAGTTCATTTCCTTCATATACAACTTACAGTTTTCTAATATAAATCATATCCTCATATTTGAGTGCACGTGTAACTCTCAAGATTTAAATTCCCTTTATTTCAATGGATGTCCTTAGGTACCTTCTTTTGATCATTATTTGGTGCACCTCTTGGGCTCTCTCTACCCAATGTGAGTTGCCTACAAAATGAGACATGCTAAAGAGGTCTCTCTTGCTTGGTCTTGTAGCTTAATTAATTAGGTTATTTCATACAGATGGCAAGGTTAATGCATGAGATGGAGAATCTAAAAAATCGTATCAAAGTGCAAATATTAGTTGCTTCATCACACTAATCCATGGAATATTCATCTTGTGTGAAACCATAAGCGGTCTCATCAAGAGTTTTCATGAATACTATTATGATTTTGGATTTTTTTTAAAAAATAGGTCGAAACAAATGAAATGAGGGCTAGGGAGGAAAAGGGGTTTAAGAAATGGTGAATGGAACTCACAATAAAAAGGTTGTCGTCTGCGAAAAGGTAAGGGTGGGTGCAACGAATCTCGCACATCAAGCAAGGTTGCTTAATTTGGGGGGTTAGTTGAGATTTGACACTAATAAGGAGCAAGGTGATCCTCTGTCCTAACCGAAGTGGGAAAGTGTGAGACGAAGCGTCGACGGTGTGCGACACGTGAAATGGAAAAGTGTCATTGTTCTACATGTGTGAAAGGTAGTTTAAAGAGGTTATTTCTTCCTAAGGTTGTGGAATGAAAGTGGTGTGAAGAGGTTCTCTGAGCCTTCATATGTGTAAGGTGCGAACAGAACCGACTGAAAAGGCCTTCTTTTGCACATTACTACAACCATGACCACGTACTCTCAAACTTGTTGTTTCTCAGTCGACTGCTCCTCTCACTCCACCTGCGAGTCCCCACTCTCTCTCTCTCTCGCTCTCTGTATCCCAGCAGCATGTTCCAAAGACCCATTGATGCTGTCCTCACCGTCCTCATCTTGATCGTTGCGGCTGTATGTGAAGTTGGCGGTGGGTGGTGCATCTGGAAATGGCGCCGAGAAGGTTGGCATTGGGGAGTCTTCATCCTCGGTTCCATCGTCCTTGTGGCCTCAGGCTTACTTCCGACCATGCAAAAGCAGGAATTCTCTCGCACATATGCTGTCTACGGTGGTTTCTTCATTGTCCTTTCTTTCCTGTGGGGATGGGCTCTTGATGGGCTCATGCCGGACCTCTGGGATGGAGTGGGAGCTGCAGTCACTCTCATTGGCGTTTGTATCGTCATGTTTGCTCCCAGGACTGTAGCTCACGCGTGACCCATTTTAGACGAAGAGATCGCTTGAAGACCATTGTCTGGTCTTAGTACGCTCTTCTGGAATTAGCAGCAGGAGATAGAGGCGTACGACCAATATTGATCTGCAGAATAAAACGTTCATTCGAGTGGCCGGGCCATTGGGAATGCTTGAGGCCGAATCTAGATTCCAAAACAATTATCTGTTAGTTGACGAGGGTTCTGTTTGTTAGGGCAACGTCCATTTTATATCAAGTTCCGCTGGCAGTCGCCAAATTTATTAAAGCGCACTGCGGAAGCAACATCCATTTTATATGAAGTTCTGCTGGCTGTCTCACCTCTTCAAATTTTTGTTATAGGTTGGTAAGATCTACATTACGGAGACCTGCTCGCTAGCTTGTCAGTTTTTACCTCCCCCGTGCTGAGCTGAAGGACTTGAGAGCAAATTTTACTCTTTTCAAGCGAGCCTCCTTCTCTCTACATTCTGTTAGTTGAGTTCCATTCTCTTACATTCACGCGAAAGGTGCTAAGTTGCACGAATTGTGGATTAATATCATCCATTCATTTGACTCTTGTTAATTCGACCTATGTTTCGCACGACATAGGAGACGTAAAGGAGCGTGCTTGTGAACACGTTTTTGTACCATAAAAGAGGACGCTATGCAATAAAACCTTCAAAATAGACTACATATGAAAGTTCATGTACCTTTCGTAGAACACGAAGGTTTACCTTTCGAGTAACTCTTTCCTTCCCGGAGCTCTAACCTGGCTCTTTCTCTGAGGCACTTACAACCTCAAGTGTGGACTGCGTGCTTTGTAATTATCATTATCTATCTTGTGTCAATATTTACAAAATAAATTTCCCACCTGATCTCAAGCCAAGTTTTCCATCTCAGCTCCCCTTTGCAACATATTTGGCCCCATGCTTGGAGACCTTTCTTAAATAGCATGTTGTCCTAAAGGATATCGATATCAAAATAAGAGCGCATTCCTAAAAATTGCAAAGAACCATAAACAATCATTTTTGTATACTACTAACTAAACATGAAAACATCAAAATAACATTTCCAATTTATTAAAATAAACTCCTAATCTACACAATAATTTTAAATTGAAAATTGATATGTTATTTTTTAGATAAAGTATTTCATAACAATATGCTACAACTTTTAATAAAATAATTTTTAAATTAAAAAATAATTTGGTACTACCAAAAGCATGCTAGTACTACTTTTTTTTTAAAAAGCAAGAAAATGTCACTAGTTTTACAAAAATAATATACTACTCCTTTTAAAATTTATAAAATATTTTAAAAAAAATTTATATGCGACTATCGTAATGAAAAATTGAACTCTTTTGTCTACCAAGCAAAAACATTATAATTATACAACTTGATCTAAGCATGGGTAGTTACAAGCCAAGAAAAGTGAGCTACACCATCAGCACATAGAGGACACACGATACTTTCCAAAAGGACAAAATAAAACTTACAAATCTGATCTCAAGATTCCTTTATCCTTTTTGAAATAATTTATGTTGTTTTTGAGACTCCAACAAGCTCCATTGGAGAGCACTAGAATCTCAAAAAAAAGTGCTTGTATGGTAGTGCATACATATAGGGTTAAGGTCAATATGTGCTTTGCGATAATACACATTTTGGTCTTTGAATTTGTTGATATAACAAGGCTGACAATGCTTAAAGCTCCTTTGTCCAATCAAAGGGTCAAGGTTTTGAGCCATAAACTCTAGGTATAACTTCGTCTACTCACCCAACATGCAAGAAATAAAATTTTAGGGTCATTGTTTGCTTGGGTGTAGCCATTTTTGGTGAGGTTTAGGGACTTTTCTGTATACTGGTATCTTGCATGACCCATAACTTATGCATTGCTCAACAGAATTCGGTAAACTTTGTGTTCAAGTTGTAGTACATTCCAAACTTGAACATGAGAGCAAAAAATTATGGAATAAAGATTTGGAACAAGATTGTTAAAGCATTACAAGTGCTATGTTGCATGTGAAGCATGCATCCTAAAGACTATAGGATATATCAATTTATTTAAAAACATCAAAATTTTATTCTATACATACATGCAACCAAGTAATCATTCTGAAGTACACTATGTGAGCTTCTCCTCAACCTAAGGATACACCTAAATGGGATCATTATGCATGGGTTAATGGGCCTCCAATGCTGCGCTAAAGTGATGCATACCCATTTGAGGGCATGCTCCATAACTTTTTTTTTATTTGTTGAAAACTAAAACGGATTGAAAATTTGGAATCCAAACTATTCGGACTAGTGCATGGTGGTCTTAAAACATTGATAGTTATTGGTATTAGTATCTAGATTCACCCTAAAATGGAAGAAGTTGGAAAAGTGCAATTTGTGCATGTGCAAAGATATTTTAATAAATCCAACACTATTTACAATTTTGAATTGTTTCTTTTTACATGCACTTGCTTGCTATATGGCTCATAAGCCTGCAAAGGTAATGGCATTTAATAATATACAGCCAAACCTGATAGCGTGCCTTTTGGCCTATTTGTGTTTTGAAGCATTTTAGGCCACGTTGTGTTTGCAAAACAGACATAGAATTTGACCTGGCGCGGCAAGCTATGAATGACTTGAGATCTAGTCGTGTTGGAGCATTGCTCCATGGGGATCGATGCCCATGCCTCCCCAATGAATGCGTAGTCTGTAGGCCACCTAGATCCTCATCATGTGTTGCAAGCTGGGAGGGCAGGTTTTGTAGCTACTAGCTTGAGGTCTCTGTGGGAGCTAGTGGTTTTGTCCAAAGGGAGACCGTGAGTGGCACAGGATTGAATGCATTTGTGCAACATGCAAGCATTGCAGTTTGAAGCTAAAGAAGAAGGCATTCAATGTCTGCCCAAATGAAATCAAGGAAGGCAACCACATTGCTCTAAAATGGAGGAGATTTAAAAATATCAATGTTGAAGGATCCGATAAAAAGAGATGGCTACTGTCATATAGGAGCACCCAGCCAAGGGAGCTTGTAGGTCACGTGGTTCAATCCATCCCAAAATATGTGCTTCACAATTTCATAGCCAGCTGGCCAAATAAGTAGCTCAGGACGTGCCTTGCCAATTTTCCCCGTGACACTATTGTATCTATCATAGATTTTGCAAAAAATTATTCTTTTCAAGCAAGATGAGATACAAAGTGCTCAGTGGTACAACGAGCAGATAACAATTCTTGTGTATATCATGTACAACCATTTGCTTGATTCTTCCATGCATGATGCCAATCTACTTGCTGACTCATAGGAGTCCAAGTCCATGCAACACACTTACCATTTTTACACATCAAAAGATAGGGAACATGATGTTCTATTTGTGCAGCATGCTTTTCTACTGCATTGGGAATGACTGAAAAATAAAAATCCCCATGCAAAAAATTTAAAACAACATTAGGTGTGGTCAGATGGTACTTCCTCTCAATTTAAATCAGCACATGCATTCTACTTTGTCTCAAGGTTCAAATCCCTGATCAGTCTAGACATGATGTGGAATTGTCTAGCCATGGTAAGGGTGAACATGATGGATGTGGTGCTGTTATTAAGCACGCTCTGTTTAAACACCAATTAGCATGCCCTTAAGAAAAACTCAATGATGGCCATGATGTTGTAACATGGCTTACAGCCAACCTCTCCACAGGCACGTATTCAACATACAATAAATAAAGCCTTAAGAATATTGTAGTACACAGAGTGTTCCATGAAGTGAAAGTGGATGAAGTGCAAAGGAGAAGCTGGCACGATTGGGAGAAAATTAAAGGAGTTCGTGGTCTTCATAGCATATGGGGCTTTTCAAACAACCAACTGATTAAAATGAGAAAACTTTCTTATTTTTGTAGTGTGTGCATCATAGGGGATCATAATGATTGTGAGAACATTGCAACTACGAAGACATGGGAGCAAGTTCAAGTTTTCCCTCTACATCTAGATGGAGTGACAAACAATGGAGAGACAAACAACTCGCCATAGTTTGGGGAGAGTTTTGATGACCTCACTGACTGTTTGGAAGAGGGGGATAACTTTGCAGTTGTCGCAGATTCTGGGGAGAACGAGGAAGATGACCCATACTTTCTGTTGTAGTGCATAAAACCTAAATACTAATCCTATACTACTACCATGCTGTCCCTACACTACTATCATGCTATCCTAAAATTTGTTGCACAGTGCTATACTAAAACAGTGCCCTTTAGACTTTTTATCGTTTTGTTAACTGTCATATTTCGAGCATATTTCATCCCATGCTTTCTTTTAGTATATCCCAACAACCTTTATGCTGGTTTCCCATAACAAATCCATTTATCTTGTAATAATAGAACAAACCACTGCACTGGTGGCTATTCATATCCTAATGCAACCAACCATTGCGTTGGTGGAGGGCTGGTGGCGATAACTTATCTTGCACTACTACCATGCTATCCCTACACTACTGTGTGTTATCCTAAATTTTGTTGCACAGTTGTAGTGCCCTTTAGACTGGTTATAGTTAACCATTAGATTTCAACCACTGGGCTACTTAAAACATTTAAGTAATAACATGGAAGTAGGTCGATACAAAATCAGATATTACGAGCACCATGAGAATATCCACAAGTTCAAGAAATGTCTGCAAGATTTTTATTATTTCAAAACACAACGACATTTTGCTTTTTCAAGAAAATTCTAGACTCCCAACTATCTTATCAACCTCTCTATAGTAAGCATCTCCCAGCTCTTGAGGCTAGTCTGTTGCACAATGGCAGACCTCTTCACATACTTAACAAGTACCTTAAAGGAGCAGGAAAAACAATAGCTAGGGAAATTAATATTCACTGTCTATGCCAACTCCAAGTAATACACCCACCACCGAAGCATGTCCTCCTTACAACTATTTTCCTCCTTCTCTAGGTCTATTTCCATGAGGATGTTATCCAACATCGTTCTCAGATAGAACAAAAGCATTCCAAAGTCTTTTGGGTATGCCATAGATTCGTAGTAGGTGGATCGGTGTACAAAGTTTGGACCGGTGTACAGAGTTTTGGGGCTAGATTTCATAATGGTCTCTTAGTTGTGTATGCATTGCACTTAAATAGGGAGCGAGGTCATTGAGCTCGACCTTCTCATTCTTCACTCTCATGTTAGTTGTCTAATCTAAATCTTTCGTGTCACATTAGTTGTCTGATCAAAATCTTTTGTCTCACATTAGTTCACTAATTGAAATCTTTCACTCTCACATTAGTGATCTACCAAAATCTTTCGTCTCACATTACTTGTCAAATCGAAATCTTTCATCTCATTATTATCACCGCACTGAACGACACCATCTAGTCACACAACTAAGAAAACATTGCCCAAGTAAACTCTAGAGAAGATTAACAATTCAATAGATTACACACAGATTACATAGATTACAATCTCAAAGACTCCTTTACTTCAGACTACATCTCAAGGACTCCTTGTTGAGCTCCCTGATCACAGGCTTGGCCCTCCTTGCTCCTTTCGAGAATGGGGTTGGTTCCTTCCTATAAGGGCCCGACCCTTCCCTTCATGCTGCTTTCTCTTTCCTTGATTTGAGCCTCCTAGTTGCAAGCTTGGCCCTTCTTGATCGTGAAGGGGGCTGGTTCCTCCCTTTAGGCTCCTTTTTCTTGTAGTCAGTGGCCTTCTTCAATTTGAGCTCCTTGTCCTTAATATCTTTTTCCCAAATGGCAAATTGAGCTACAGCATCTACTTTCTTGTTGTAGATAGCTGTAGTAGGCAGGCACATTTGATCTGTCCATGACCTAGGCAATGGCAAATGGCATTCTCTACAAAGAGGTTTTGTATGCACAAACACTCCAAAAGAAAAAACGTGCATAGGGTGGTAGCACATAGGCCATTGGATACATCAGTCATCTATGATGGGGTTATGGCAGACCATGCGTTTCGGACCCTGCTACATAGTAGGATAGGCATCCAATTTAACCATTGTGGCCATCAATACCACAGTCTTGACTGTATATGATGAAGTTGCTTCTTGATTCCTTCCTCCGTCATCCTAAGGCTACGGATGTTCTCCATCATCTCTTCCACTTTTTGCTCACTTTTTGCAACAGCTTCATTTGAATCCCTTAGCATCTGTTGAAGCTGCATATATTATTGAAAAACATTTTCATGGGCCGTTTCTAGTTTGGAAATCTCTCAAGACGATGGACTGCTTTTCATAACTGTTGAAAGCCATGGCAAGCTCGTGCAAACATCTATCATGATCTTCTTGTAGGGTCTTGTAGCTTGCTCTTTGGACTTCCAATAGTGTTTCATAAAAGCAACCCTCACTAATGTGGCTGCTGCAAATTGCTCCACCGCGGTGGTTGGAACTTGCTCCACTATGGTGGCTGGAACTTGCTCCACCATGGTTGCTCTCTACATCCTTCCTAGCTTGGGGAGCTACCTCATTGTCTTCTCCACCCCGGCTGCTCTCTGCCCCATCCTTCCTGGCCTTGAAGCTCTCTCACAGTTCCTGCATCACCTCTTTGGTTTCTACATTCTCCCTTTTCAGCTTCTCCATGATCTGGTCTTTTTCAATGTTTAATGCATTCTGCATGTTGTAGAGCCATTGGTAAAGACCCTGCTTTTCAGCTCTCAGACTGATCTTCAAGATCCTTTTGCATCTTTTCTAGCTCCTTGTCCGCCATGTCCCCATCATTTCTCACTTCTTTGAGCCTATCTCAAAGCTCCTTCATGCACTTCTTTGCTTCTTCTCTTCTATGCCTTTTCCATGTTGACTAATTTTGTAGCGGCCTCAGGTTGCTCTTATGCTTGCAAGGCCCTTGCTTGTGCCTCCTTTACCTTGTCTTCTGCACCTTCCCTGAGGCTTTTCTCAAGTTGCGTTGCCTTTGCTCCATCGGTGGAATTCTCTTGTAGAAAAGTCACCTTCTGAGACATCTGCTTATCGTATTGCTAAAAAAACCCTTTGATGGTAGATGCCATCCAGTGCATTGCAACTACAATGGACTAAGATGAAAATTGGGATTTTCCATCCATGCAATTCGTTAGGTTGGTTAACACGCTCTTGGAGATCGCCCCTAAGTAAGATACATCACATCCTTTCAGTTGCTATACTGCTGCTTAGACCTGCTAGAACTTGCAGGTTCCTCTCATATCAGGAAAGAAGTGAATGGTCTTCTTCAACACATCTTGGAGGTCTGTTAGCAAGCTCAAAATCTTGACTCCACCATCTTTACTAATCTGAGCGTTGGGGTATACGACTAGAATATCATGTCTCTTCCACTGTTTCTAAAAAAAGTGTGCTTGCAAACTGCCTCCTGAAATTCCTAGAGCATTTTCAATCACGCTTTCATTGATGGTAATCTTATGACCTTGACAAACTAGTTGCCCCTCCTTCACGTTCACCTCCTGTACCAACCTAGTGAAGTTTTGGAGAGCATCCAAATTGGGCTTTTGAAGAGCGCGAGAGGAGCTCCCATATGTCACGATTTCAAGAACAGGAGAGGAGGGGCTCTCGCACTGTGCTACAGAGGGGGAGGAAAGATTGTGTGAGGAGCTCCCAGACTGTGCAAGGTTCATTACGAGAGGGGATAGAAGTTGCAGGAAGAGTGCAAGGTAGATAGAGATGGTTGAGAGGGATAGAAGATGAAACAGTGAAGGAAATGGAATAGTGGAAGCTTGAGTTTGTAGTTCGATTGCAAGGGAGAAAAAAATGGTCAAGAGGGATAGAAGATGAAGCAGTGAAGGAAATGGAATAGCAGTTTGTAGCCCAATTACACTATTAAGATGAGAGCCACCGTGGTGGTTGTAGCCCGAACTACTGTCAAGGTGAGAGCCACCATGTTGGTTGGCTAGAATTTTAAATAATTCAAGGCAGCAGAACTAACTTGCATGGTAATGAATTATTAAATGTGGTAGCATCTAAGATTCCCACCAACATCTATGGTGGCAGCTAAGACCCACAGGGCTAGTAGTTAATTACCAGCCACTACAGTGGCCTTCAATTACTCAGCTTTCAGTTACCACCAACGAGCTTGCATGCATGATTACTATGAGTGCAGTAAATTATCAGTCACTGGGCTTGCATGCTCAGGAGAGTACTAGAGTGCATCGTAATGAGGGATTAGAGGTGATTAGGCTTCATGATTTACTTTTGTGGGAATTATTGCTCGATGGTGGTGGCTGTCATCAGCCACGTCTATCGTGGCTACAATTCCACCGTGCCACCACTCACCCACCATTGTGCTTTAGCATGCATGATCAGTATGAGTGTAGTAAAAACTACCAGTCACTTGGCTCGCATGCTCAATAGTAGAGAGCTAGAGTGCATGGTAATGAATGATTAGACATGGTAATGAGTGATTAGAGCTTCATGATTTACCTTTGTGGGAATTACTGCGCCTGGTGGTGGTGGCTCTCATAAGCCACATTTGTTGTGGCTAAGATTCCATCGAGCTGGCAATTAATTACTAGCCACTAGAGTGGCACTACATGGCAACTTCTTCATGATTACTAGCCCATCTGGGGGATTCCACCATGGTGGCCTGCAATTAATATGGATGGAACCGTGGGCTCCATCCACCGCGGTGGCTCAAACTTTATAATATATATAAGTTCCATGGCATTTGGCATTTTACTACATTGCTTTGATCCGCCCATGCTCTGCTACTTTGCTCCACACCCATTCTCTAGCTCTTTTTCGCCCTTTCTCTACTTTGCTCCATGCTCCCTCCTCCAACTATCATCACTGCATCTGCTCCCCTGCTCATCTACTACTCATGCACTCATCTTCAGCATGCCTACTGCCACCGCCCCTGATCAATGCTCTGTGATCCCAATAATATCTGCCTTCTCATATAAGGTGATTGTGTTGCACTCACTTGGAGTAGAAATGCTAGCACTAGTGGAGACCCTTCCTTCCCACAGGCGATTCCCCACATATCTGAATGTCATCACCTTAGATGACATGCTCACAGAGGGCCTCTTAATGGCTGTGTTGTATGGGTTTCCCCTAGATGTCGACAAAGGCCTCAGTATTTTTAGAGCAGAGTACTCTCGACTTGCTAGGGGGGCCATAATCTAAGTCCTGGCAATGTGCATGGGTCTTCGGCCTCTCTATCGTATCCTCCTTTAGTGCCATATTGGGAAATTTGAGAATCTCCCAAGTCCCATTTTAGAATTCCCAAATTTTCCAATATAGCTTTTTCTCATGTGGAAGATACAAAACATAAACTAAAGTACTAAAACAATAATCAATTTCTTTCCACATCATATGGATTTAATGGAGAAAAGTAGTGCATCTACATTTGCATGTGAGCTTAGATACAAAAATCTAGTGTTTATAAAAAATTCAAATCTCACAATCCATGCCTAATAGATGTTACATCTTTTTGTAATCTTTACAATGGGAACTAATTGTAGGAATGATCCTTCTTGTCAAAATTAGTGACAACATTTCAAATTTAATTAAAACTCATGGTTTCCAAATAGTTCTTCCCTTGCATCAATATCATGAGTTGTTTGTAAAGTAATGTTTCCATATGCAACCTCATTGTTAAACTCACAAGTATAACATGGTTCTAGGGTGGGTGAGTCCAAATAGCATAAGTTTTTATAGTCCATGCAATCTCTAAAACTATTTATGTAGCCTCCCATGTTACCATCATGTACATCACCAACAATGTACACTTGATTCTCTTCTCCATCAACTCATGGGTTTTCAAGAATATAGTATTTTAGTGCTCGATGATTTAATGAGCATAGAGTCCTCCAATTAGAATATTTGTACTTTGGTCCTCCGTATCGTAGAGTGGTTTTTAAACAATTCTAAAAAAGACATTTATTATGTTGATGCCTGTAGGCAGAGTACAAGGTAGATGCCCGTAGGTAGAGTACAAGATAGATGCCCATAGGTAGAGTACAAAGTGGAGCATACAAAATTCCTAAGTGCCCTTGGGCTTCCTAAGACATACAATAAATTGCATGCCTTCAGCAGTCACTGTGACCCTTTCCTAGGGATGGCAGCTAACTAGGTGTCATCCACGAGGTCTACTAGGTATGCCTCAGATGCATGCTTAAGGGCAAGCAAGGCATCTCTAGAAATATGCTAGGGAGCCTTCACAACTCCGTGCCTATAAAACTAAGACATTGGGCTAAGGTTGAGGTCCTGCATGACCTCGCGTACCACCCTTGCAAAGCTAGCCATCGGGATGAGCAAATCAATGGACTTCTGAAACTTTTTGATCTCCCGAAGTGCCACTGTCCCTAGCTTGAATCTGTACCACCTCACTGGAGGAGAGCCTCTTAGCCCTTGATGTGGAGAGCCTCTTCCTAGATGTCGAGGGCCTCTTGGACCTACACTTGGAGCTCGAGCACCTCTCTCCCATTGGCATGGACCCTGATTGTCTATTCTTGCCTTGGTCCTCTGCTCTATCCTTTGTTGTTCCTCTTTCTTATATAGGGATAAAAACCCTAATTTTTTAAAAATACTTGTTTTAATAAAAACCCTTAAAAAAGTAAAATTAGTGCAACCTTGATTAAATACTTATAATTAACATCCCATAACACAAAATTTCTCATTTATACTACAACTCATGTCCATAATACATTGGCTTTACTCCAAATCACATAGCTAAAATTACAAATAAATTCTAAAACTTATGCATGGGCATCCACATTGGAAGAGCTACACCATCATTTTCATGTGTTTCCACCCATATGCACCCTTGTCTATGATGGGTTGCATGCCACCTTGCATGATTCGGTCTTGCATTCGATGAGTTGTATATTCTTCTTCAATGTTAACGTGTATATTCTTCTTCAACGTTCCACGTTAACATCTTGCACTGCATGGGACACTAAGGACTCTTTGAATGCTAGTGTTGCACCATTGAACCAATTGAACCATTGGGCTTGACTTAGTTCTACCACCCCCATGTTGGGTCACTCTATTATATGCACAACGTGCTTGCCAATGCAATCTTTCCATGCCCTGAGTGGATCACACTTTGATGCTTCCATAATTCCATGCCATGTATGGTGCATGAGCATATAATATGTGCTACCAAATAGAAAAACAAATCAGTAATATAGGACCATTCAATATGCACATCTCAATGTCCAAGTTAGAGATTACCATGTATGGTGTGAAATGATTCTTTCCCCAAGCTATCTCCAGTCATTCATAGCATTGATGAAACATTGTGCATCATCTTCTTTGAATCTTTTCTTTTGTAGTAAAGGTACCAAGCTATCAAGAGCTAACCACACTCGTGCCTTTTCTAGTCTTTTTTATCCCTTCCTCCCTCGTTCACAACAGGCATTGTGTAACTTTCTCGATACATCAAACTCATTAGCACGTTTGAGCTTGTCATTCTTCTTCTTTGTAGAAAGGAATTTTAAAGCCTTGACACCACCAAAGCTTCACTTACAAGGAATATGCCTGTTTTTCTAGATCATTTCTCATCTTTTGTAATCTTTACTTGCCTAGAGTGTAGTCCCATATCCGAAGGAACCTTTTGAATTCTTGCAATCATCCTCTCACTCTCTTGTTGGGGCTTCAAGTTATATGCATCAATGATGTGCAGATGTAACAACTTTTCAATTATTCTCACAATAGCATGAAGCACACAAATGTGTACTCGCTCAAGAGGAATTTCAAGAATTGGGCTCCATGATGGATCTTTCCCTGGAGCATCCCTATATGGTGCCTTAGATTGATCTATCTCTGCAAGTTCAGAGGCCCATTGCTTTTGATTCTTTTTACCACCCCTTGTAGCAGGTAGTCTCATTTGCATGCACGATGGATAAGCATGGCTTGTATTTGCTTCATTTGCCACATTAAACATACATTTAATAGTCTTGAGGTCAGCAAAGATAGATGCCATTCTACATAGTAGGATCCACTGCCCTCAACTTCAAGTAGCTCACCATTGTTATGACCTTTGATCACACTTGGGATATTGATTTGGTCAAAAAACCACTTCAAAATTGAATGTGACTCTTTCCGCACCTGCAAAAAAGACACATGTTATTCAAAAATATTCTAAGTCTTTTTGCATTATTGCATTAAAATACAAATTTCCATCATACCTCAAAGGCAGCCAACCACCAAATCTCCTGTTCTGATTGCACACTGAACTGTCTTGCATCATCAAGCTCAACTTCAAGGTCCAATATTCTGTTCATCATTGTCAAACTAACTCTTTCCAATTTTCGACCTTTGACCACCTCACTTTCATCAAGCTGTAGTACAATCTTCAGAGTACCATTGCATTCCTCCATAGGCATATCATAAAACTTTACCATGGCTTGCAGAACTCTTCGAACATCCATCACAAAGTTATTATTGACTGTCAATTCCAATTCTTTAGTCTCTCCAGCCTTTGTTTTCAAAGTTATTGTACTACATACATGCTGGGGCTCACCGACTAAATTAAGTACACCCAAATTGAGTGCATGCCTGGCCTTATCAACATTAATCGGTTTAGGAAGCGAGGCTTTAACTTTTGCTCCCACAAAAAGACATGCTATTCTTAAGCTCTTAAATATGAGCCGATATGCCCTTGTACTTATCCTTGTAGTATCACAAACTCCCTGTGCACTAGTTGCATTGAAATGCTCCACAACTTTGTTCATTGACTCGGATGTTATCTCTGATTTTAGACTTTTGAATTTTGGATGTTGTATAACAGACTCGAACATTTTTTTTGTAAACACTTCACCCATAGCACCATAGTGTTCATCATGGATAGACGATATTGGTTGTGAAGGCTACTTGGTCCATGACCAATCAACCTTCGACAATATCCTAACAAACCATTCTCACCCTTACATAGGAACTTTATTAAGCTGGTCAATCCATGGAATTGAGGAGTCTGACAAGTTTGTGGATCTACTAGATATATTTTCCCTTCTAACCATAAATCCATATGTGCTTTTCCTTGATTTTGAAGAGCTACTAAATCACATTCACTTGCTAAGGAGGATTCATTCCTCTTTAAAAATGGTGCATTCTCTGCATCTATTTGAAAATGGATTTCCACCTTTTTTTAATTCTGAGTGGCTTGCATGATTTCATGCACTTTCCACCTAATATAATATAACATTGACATCAATAAATAATATACAAACATGACATGTTTCAGAAAAGTATCAAACCAAGCAAAAATGAAAACCCCAATTGCATGCAAAATCTAACAATTGAAATCTACAAATTCAAAAAAACATTTACTTATCATCAAACACTGTTAAACTATGTGAATGAACAATACCTTATAGGGATCTTTGAAGAAAAAACGTGATCAAACTTGTCCTCCTCAATGGTCCCTCTTGTAATCCAAGATGCTGAAATTGATGGATTTTTCTCCAATACTAATTATATGCTTCCAAACAACTCCAAATCTATTTCTAACCATCTTCTGTAAAAAACTCAATACTAAGAGTGTATCCTTTAAAACAAAAAAATATTTCTTCCTCTTTAAATCATGTATTAAAAGAAAACAACAAAATTACCAAAACAAACTACAAATTAATTGCTTCTTCAAAGTTGCATTATTTTCATTGTCTTGCATTGTTCTAAAGATTTTCTCACCTGAATCTCCATGCAAGCTACTCTGATAGACCTTGATTTGAGTTGAAAACAAAAAACATTCTAGACTACATGAATGAACAGTACCTGATTCATGGAGCAAGATTCTTTAAAAGAAAAATGTGATCAAACTTGTCCCTCCCAGTGGTCCCAAATGTATTCTAGGATTGATGAAGTTGATGATTCTTGCTTCAAAACAAACTATATGCTCCCAAACATCTCGAAATCTATTTCAAGTAATATTTTGTAGAAAACCATTGATAGTAAGAGTGAAAAAGACTCATTTCTCATGGAATTTTCTTACAAAACAAACAAAATTTTCAATGTTTTTAAACCATGAAATAAAACAAAACAACACAATTACACAAAATAAACTATGAACTAATTGTCTCTTCAAAGTTACATAATTAACAAACAAGTCTCGTCATAATCACTGTGTTGCATTGCTCCAAATATTATCTCACCTGAACCTCCATACAAGCTGTCTGGATGGACCTCAAACCTTCATAAATGGTTCAAAATCATGCACCCTTAAAGATTGCAGTAGGGAAAGTAACTAGTATTGAGAGATGGGAAAAGAAAGATTGATTCGCATGCATCAGCTGCAATGCTTGAAAGTCAATCTTCTTCGATCCTTTCTCAAAGAATCTCATCCAGTAGCTCATTCTAAGCTCCAGACACCCTACATCATTCATGGCTCGCTTAGAACATTGATTGCCTTATCATCCTGAATGAAATGATTTTAGATCGTGGGAGAATCTCAGATAAGAGAGGAAGTGGCGAGATTTGAAGGAGAAGCACCCAAAATAGAGAAAGAAGAAGGTAGGTTGAATCTCATTCAAAAATCTTGAATGTTTTGAAAGAATAAGAGTGAAATGGGAGGGAAATACAAGTAGAGAAGAGAAGTGATGAGATTTTGGTATGAGAGTCCATCCCATGAGAGGGAGAATAGAGAAAGAAACTTCCTGCTCAAGAGCCACTAGGAAACTTGAAAAGAGGGCTGGAGCAAAGAAAAATTCGAAATGGTGCTCAAAAATGAGGGGGAAGCAAGAGGAATGAGAGAGAATGAAAGGAGTGTGGTAGTTAGATTGGAGGATTTGGTTTCAGGTCAAATGGTTCAAGTTTGGTTAAGAAACTAGGTCTCTTAGTTTGGTTATAGTTAAAAAACGTGATGGGGGAGTTTATTAAGAAAAAAACAAGAAGAGGGATAAAGGAAGCAACCAGGAGGGAGCAACAATCTCCTCCACCATCAGCTCATATTCACCCCACACAATACAATTGAACACTACTAAGGTCAACACCCATACATAGTAGATAAGATCTAACTATGGTTGAGTTAGTGTGACTCACCTTATTCACATACTCACACAATAGGAACAATAACCAAGAGCTTGATTCCCAACACTCCCCCTCAAGCTCAAGTACGGAACATAACACCAAGTAGCTCTCTAACGTATCTAAACTTATCTCTACCCAATGACTTGGTAAAGATATCTGTAACCTGATCTTTAGTCTTCACATGTATGAGATCAATCTTCTTTAATAACACCATCTCTTTGATGAAATGGTAGTGTACCTCAATATGCTTAGTTCTAGCATGATAAACCAGATTACTTGCCAACTGCACACTACTCATGTTATCACAATAAAGTCTGACTGGTTTTTCCACATGCAGTCCAAAATCCTGCAAAAGCTTCTGAAGCCAAGCAATCGCACATGCAGCCAATGATGCACCTCTGTACTCTGCTTTTGTACTAGACAATGCCACTGTGGGTTGTTTTTTACTACTCCAACTCACCACTGTACTACCAAGGCTAAATGCATAACCACTGGTGGATCTCCTGTCTTCAACCTGCAAACATAGTTGGGGTAGTCAGGGTGCACATAACCCTCGGGCTGAACCATATAGACTTCCTCCAACAAGTCACCATTTAGGAAATCATTCTTGACATCCATTTGCTACAATTTCCAGCCATTTGCAACAGCCAATGCTATGATAGTTCTCACAGTTGCCATCTTGGCAATAGGGCTGAAAGTTTCCTCATAATCTAGCCCATACTGCTGTGCATACCCTTTGGCAACTAGCCTTGCTTTATACCTTTTCACTGATCCATCAAACTTGCATTTTACTTTGTAGACCCATTTACAACCAATAGGATTCTTGCCTTCAGGCAACTCCACCAAATCCCAAGTCTGATTAGTGGTAAGGGCATCCATCTCCTCATCCATGGCATTCCACCAATGACCATGTTGCACAGCCTCACCAAAGATAGTTGGCTCAGTATGTCCCATAACTTTTGTCATATATGCATAATGCCAAGTATGTACCTGCTTCCCTTGACTCCAGATGTAGACACATATGGTATACCCAGCTCACTATCCAAACTGTCACTACATGACAAATCATAGCCACAATTTGATGGCCTAGGGACATCATTTTCAGCTTGCGAAAGCACCTCAACAACCTTGGCTTTCCATTTATCTCTCCCCCTTACTGACATAGGAGTGTCAATGGAATTGCGTAACCTACTAGACCAAGGATTCACTATAGTAGAACTAGTAGATGTAGGCCCATATATGGATGTACTAATTTGCTGATTTTTATCATATGCATGACCTATAGATGCATCATTTGGAACAACCACTTTCAGCTTGCCATACCAAGATTCTAGCTCATCAAAAACAACATCCCGACTCACCATAGTCTTCTTGGTTGATGGGTTGTAGCATTTGTAACCCGTCCAGTTCTGTGCATAGCCAATAAACACACATCTTTAAGCTTTGGGATCCAACTTCCGTCTCTTTTCATCTAGTATATGCACATATGCCACACTACCAAACACTTTTAAATGACTGACATCAGGCTTCTGTTGATACAATTTCTCATATGGTGTGAGCATATGAATGCCAGCAGTAGGAGTGTGATTCAGCACATACACTGCAGTTGCAAGTGCTTCTGCCCAATAATAATCAGGTAAGTTCTTTTCATTCAACATGGCTCTACCACATGAACCAATCACCCCATTCTTACGTTCAGCCATTCCATTCTGTTGTGGTGTATATGGGCATGTAAGCTCCCGTCTAATCCCATGATAGGCCAAGAAGTCATCATTTAACAGATATTCACCTCCATTATCTAATCTCAAGCATGTGATATATGACCCAAACTCCTTTTCAACATGTTGCTTGAAATGCTTGAAGGCAAGCAGGACCTCATTCTTATGTTTCAAAAAATACAACCATGTATACCGGCTAAAATCATCAATAAATGTGACATAATATGATAAAGCTCCCATTGAGGTAGTGTGTGTGGGACCCCAGACATCAGAGTGAATCAACTGCAAAGGTCTACTACTCTCTTGTAGATGCTTAGTGAATGGCAACCTTGATTGTTTTCCAAATTGGCATGCAGGACAAACATGCTCTAAAGTAGTATACTTGAACTTTGGTAGGCCAACAACAATGCCCAGGGTATTGGGTAAAGAATAGGTCGCTTGATATGCATGAATAGTCATGCTATTAAAGACTCGCAGGCCAATATTCACTGGACAATTAACTATAGAATTATTTGGATACTTTGGAGATCCCAAGACTGAGATGATTCATGTACATAAGGGAAAATAAATCATTTTAAAGGACCCTTCATCTTCCAAGAGAACCCTTCATTTATTGAGGAGGCACTACTATAAATGCCACCTCTACTTCAAGAGGGGAGCATTGAGAAGTGTGTGCATAATATTTTATGATTGGCTGTGCAGACCTCCCACCTTTGTTTCATCTTGAAAAATGTTGCATTGGGAAATGTGTATGCACTAAACCCCATGGGGCGTAGTCACAGATCAAAGTATGGTGCTTAAAATCCTCTGACGGTCGAAGTACGTGGGCAATCCAAATCTGTAGGCATGTACTTGACTTCCATGCATAGCGTTGAGGCGCGGGTCTCTAAGCTACATGAGGGACCAGCACTGACCGCGTACACTCACATGATATGCTAAGTGCCACTACAATACACAATGCACATAGGCATGCCATCAATAGAGCAATGGACTCACCGAGCACACGGGCGGGTATCCTAGACTCTTAGAGAGCCAGTGCTAGACTATGCAACGAGCAGCTTGGGGAAGCTCTACATTTACTATGAATTAGACTATGTATTGCGTAGTCCAAGACATAGAGCGCGGGAGTCCGGTTCCCTTGATCCCTCGGGTCTTGTGGCCTCAAGCCATGGGATGGATTTTTAAAATAAATTTCTAAGGCCTTATGCCTTACATATGTTAAAGGCCATGACCTTATGCCAGTCCTTGATACTTCTTACACTGAACCTTTGGACCTTTGAATAGTTGTCCATTTAGGCCTTCCTTTTTATATCTTAAGTACCTTGTGGTCTTTTGATTGTTTTTCCTTATTAAAAGGCGTTTTTCATTGGGTTGTTGACAAAACATGAGATCTTGTAGAAAATCAGAATTTCAAAAAGAAAAGGCATTACCAAGTTTGAAGAAAAAGTTTTTAAGGATAAAAAAGTATATGCCTATATTTTTCTAATAGCATTAGCTTTTTATATGGCTATATCTTTTTCATGGGATAAGTAATTTTATGCTTATATGGGGATATTTTGTGTGTGAGGATTAAGGAATTTTCCTAATCCTTTTATTTTTTCATGGTCTAATCTTTTGCTCTATATTTCGGACATCGATAACAAGTTTAGTAATGCTATGACACCTGTCTTCCCTTTTGGTTGAAGCTATCCTAACTTAAGCGTGTTGGATGGTGGCAGGTATCAGCCTTGCTGGTTGAAGTGTAGTACAAAGGTTCGTGTCATGGAAATTTTCTTTATAATCCTAGAAATATTCTCTTTTTAGGATTCAACCATATTTTTGTCTCTAGTAATACCTTCTCTCATATATCATTTGATGTGAAAATGCTGTTCATATATTCTTGGACCTTCTTGAGGGGTTCTAATCTAAATCTTAAACACACACACACACACACAAACTATCATTATTAGTATTATTTATTCAATATAGAAAATTTTCTTATCTACAATTTACCATCCCCCCTTTTTCTCTCTCTAACATGGCTTGGCAAGCCACATGTATTTTATTAACCCCGCCTCTCTATATGTAGATATATATATATACATATACATAAAACTTAATGACACTTTGCCTATATATATATATATATATATATATATATCCATTAATAAAGTATAATAATCGCCTTCTTATTTAATGTTTGTTCTTATTGTTAATATCATTCTCAAACCCTTCTCTGCTTAAATCAAAACTTTTTTTTAGGCCTAGTGCATTTAATTTAATTATATACCTAAAATTTCCCCCCCTAGTGTGCTTTGCAAAACTCCAATGGTTGGCTTTCTATGTTCCCCTATTCTCTATAATTTTTCTATAGCAATAAACAATACTATGTCCTACACACACACACACACACACACACTTTTCCTTTTTTCCTCTTGACCACACTAATTATTTTTTTCTACCCTTTATTTTCCTTTGAAATTCCTTTAAAACTACCTTTCCCTGTTTCTTAATTTTTCCTAATTCTCTCCTAATGTTTTGTATTTTTCCCATTCTCCCTTGTCTCCCTAACTTTCCTTACTCTCCCAATCTCAAATTTCTCCCTAATTATTTCTTGTTTCTTCCTATTTCTCCTAATTTCCTAAATTTTTTCTAATTTCTTGGTATTTCTCCTATTTTTCCCTAATCTTTTCTTTATTTTTCCTACTTTTCCTTTTTACCTCATTTCCTAATTCACCCTATTTTTTCTTCCTAAATTATTCCTAGATTAGTCCTAATTTTCTCCTTAATTTTCATTTCTAAGTATTCCTAAATCTTTTCATATTTACTCCCCCCCCCCACCCTACTACTCATACCCATTCAACTACCTAGTTCGTCTCACCTCCCAAACTCCCCATCTCCCTGAGTCTCCCCTTCCTGACTCCCTAACTAACCCTTTCTCTATGACTACCTCTACCGACTAAGCTTCCCTACTAAGCCTAACTAACCTTTAAATACCCACATCCTTCTCCCAGCTGCTCCTGCTCACTCACACCCCTTCGACTGTCCCGTTGCCTCGGCTGTCCTCGGGTCTCCAAGCTCTCTCTCCCTGCCCTTTGCTGGTAGGCTGCCTGTCTGCAGGCAAGCCTTGATGTCTTCACCTCGACTGCGGCACACTAGTCCCTTGCTGTCCACCTCGCCTCACCTGTGTGCTCCTCACTATACTTGCCTACAAGTACGCGGCTTGTGCCTCAACCCTTGTGCGAATTTCGTCATTGCCAATGGACTGATAGGTAGGCAGATTCCCCTCTTCAATAAACATGATGCTGCCAACGACTTATCAAAGCTCGACTTCTCACATTTCCTTTTTTCATAAACAAACGTTCACCCTCTAGTGATGCTACTTCATTCATAATGGTTTTTCTATTTATTTTAAAGTTTGTCATTAAAAATTTCTCATTTCTACTTTAAATTGTCTTCTCTTCACTATGGAAAGGGGTGTTGTAATGTCTTCTACACACACACATGCTTTCCTCTGCAACTTTGAATAGTTGCACATGGGACCTTTAAGTCATCAAGGCCTTTCTTTGGCTTTTTGACACCCTGAGCTAACTTGGTTCTCGTTTTCTCCCTTTTTCCTTGTAGAAACATTCTTAGGATGTCTCTCCCCAATCAAAGACCCTCACCAACTCCGAATCTCACTCCAAATCAAGGACCCACTTCGACTCTCGCTCCCACCTCCTAAACAATACATTTGAGGCATCATGGCCCTCGGCCTTTTTCTTTGCTCTTATGAGCAAAGACTATTTTACTCAGTTACCTTTTTTATTTTACCTTTTTAAGGACTCTTCAAACCCAAACAAATGTCAGAATTGCCCAGTTTCCTTTCCTTGCTTGTTATTGCTTTTATTAAGACCTCAACTTAATCTATTTGCTTCCACACTACTTAATTTTTACCTACCTTACTCAAGTACATATTTTCCATTCCTTAAAATGGCACTTCTCAATACTTCTTTACCTTTTCGGGT
The DNA here is from genome assembly GCF_047967505.1 of Dipteris shenzhenensis. Taxonomy (NCBI): domain Eukaryota; kingdom Viridiplantae; phylum Streptophyta; class Polypodiopsida; order Gleicheniales; family Dipteridaceae; genus Dipteris; species Dipteris shenzhenensis. The sequence goes on from NC_141612.1 coordinate 50,221,298, forward strand.
AGACAGTAGGTCATCACACTAGGTGATGAACTACTATCTCACCTAGTATGTTGTATCCTACTGGGGAAAAGGTGGATACACACACACACACACACACACACACACACACACACACACATTTCCTTTATTCCTCTTGACCACACTAATTATTTTTTCTACCCATTATTCTCCTTTGAGATTCCTTTAAATTTGCCTTTCCCCCTTTCTCTCTCTCTAAATTTTTTAAGTTACTCTCTCTTTACCCTTATCTCCCCTCTCTTTCTCCTAATTTTTTCCTAAAACCTAAACTCCCCTAAAACCTCTCAGTTTACCCCACTCTAGCACTTAATTATTTCTTAATTTTTCCTAATTCTCTCCTAATTTTTTATATTTTCCCATTCTCCCCTGTCTCTCCCTAACTTTCCTTACTCTCCCAATCTCAAATTTCTCCTTAATTATTTAATGTTTCTTCCTATTTCTCTAATGTTTCCTAAATTGTTTCTAATTTCTCGCTATTTCTCCTATTTTTCCCTAGTCTTTTCTTTATTTTTCCTACTTTTCCTTTTTATCTCATTTCCTAATTCACCCTATTTTCTCTTAATTTTCTCCTAATTTTTAAATTTCCCCAAATTATCTCCTTTCTCACCACTTTTTCTAAATTTTTTCTAAATTATTCCTAAATTATTCCTAGATTAGTCCTCATTTTCTCCTTAATTTTCATTTCTAAGTATTCCTAAATCTTTTCATATTTACTCCTCCCCCCCCACCCCACCCGACTACTCATACCCATCTAACTACCTAGTTCGTCTCACCTCCCAAACTTCCCATCTCCTCGAGTCTCCCCTCCCCGACTCCCTAACTACCCATGTCTCTATGACTACCTCTACTGACTAAGCTCCCCTACTAAGCCTAACTGACCTTTAAATACCCGCCTCCTTCTCCCAACTTCTCTTGCTCACTCACACCCCCTGGCTATCTCTCCAAGCTCTCTCTCCCTACCCTCTGCTGGTAGGCTGCCTATTAGCCTTGACGTCTTCGCCTCAACTATGGCACCCTGGTCCCTAGCTCTCCACCTCACCTCAACCATGTGCTCCTCACTATACCCACCTTGCTGTACCCATCCACAAGTACATGGCCCGAGCCTCAACCCTTGTGCAGATTTTGTCATTGTGCCTCACACCCTCAATGGAGTCATAGGTCCACTCCTTGCTTTAATACTCACTCTCTCTCTTTTGTACACTTCTCTTTAACCCCCCTTCCCTCTCTCCAGTTCACGGACTTTTCGTTACCTCACTAATCTCTCTTTTTCTCTCTTTGCCCTTTTCCCCTTTCACTCTAGTTACCTATAATTTATATTTAAATTATGATCCACTCTCTTGTTATTATCTTCCCTCCTTAGCCCATTTAATCTTTTTTACTTACCTTCATTTAGATTATTTCTTTTTTAACCTGTTTTAAACACCCTTGTGTAATTTCCTTTCTCCTTAACCATATATCTAAAACCTTCCATCCTCATTTGTTCAATTTCCCCCTAACCCCCCCTCCTCCCTCCCCCCCGCCCCTTTATTTCACATTAATTACCCCCTCCCCCCCTCTTTTTACTATTAAATTGTATCTACCTCCCCCCCCCGCTTTTTTCTTTCCCCTTTATTTTACATTATTTACCCTTTCCTCCCCCCCCCTTTATTTTACATTAATTACCCCCTCCCCCCTTCTTTTTCTATTAAATTGTATTAAATTTCCCCCCCTTCCCACCAACCCCCTTCTACAAAGGTTCATAATTTCTCTCTAGACTAATCATGTTACCCAAACAAATCTTGTTTTTACATTTAAGCTTGATAAGTGTATGGCTAAGTGTTGATTTTTATTGTGACTCCGATAACAAGGGAGGGGTGTTTATGACACTTGTCTTCCCAACTAAAGTCAAAATTGGTTCTCACTATTTTGCTTGTTGGATGGTGGTAGGTAGGCAGATTTCCCTCTTCAATAAAAATGATGCTGCCAATGACTTATCAAAGCTTGACTTCTCACATTTCATTTTTTCATAAACAAATGTTCACCCTCTAGTGATGCTACTTCATTCATAATGGATTTTCTATTTATTTTAATGTTTGTCATTAAAGATTTCTCATTCCTACTTTAAATTGTCTTCTCTTGACTATGGAAAGGGGTGTTATAATGTCTTCTACACACACACACACACACATAAAGGTATATTTCTTGCACTCACTATTACTTTTACTCCTTACATTCACTCACACTCCTTACACACATGAATTCTTACTTGGTATGGATTTTGTTTTGGCATCTAATTATTTCACTTGTCTTCATTTATTTACTTCAATTCACCTAATGCTATAGCTCACTTTAAAATTCACTACCACCTTACCTTGCATAATGGATAGTATATGCTAGCCTTTTTTCCACCCCATCTTATGTAACCGAAAGCATGGGATGATGCATCAAATTTTTATTTATTTGCATGCCTTGGTACTGTCCTACTCCTCACCTTCTTGCCTTCACGTTGGCTCTACTATGCTACGACTCCATTGACAATAGATCCTTCATTTCCAACCTTGTCGCTAGAAGCTCCTCTTCTTCCAACCTTGTCTCAAAGCCCTCTTCTTTCATGCACCCCCTCGAATGACCCATCACATCCTTTGCTTCCTTTTTTTCTCACATACACAATTATACCCCTCTTACCCCCTAACTATTACCCCTCAAACCACTCTTTTATTTCCACACCCCTTCCACATTGCAACCCAACCACAAGTCAACCTAACCTAGCTGGTCTCAACCCACACACATGAATAATTGCTCCTCCCTTGCATGGTTCTTGTTTTATGTTACAGTTTGGTCATTATTCTCCTCTTCCTGGTCTTCTAGTTGCCTCTATATCCCCTATTTTTAAGATCAAATCACTAGAAAAATTAAAGAAAGTAGTAAAGATGGAGGGTGGACTACATATTTATGAACAATACTTACCATTTGGATCTGCTGCCAAGTTTCGTGTCCTAGCTGATAGGTGTTCAAAAGCACCACTACTATATGCATACTGGACAATTTGTTGGGAGTACGTGAAGAAGTTGAATGTGGATTTTCAGAGAAAATCAACTAACCCAGCAACTGCAACATATGTCATGCCATTTATAAACCAAGGCAATGTAACCTGGCCCTTAAAGAAGGAAGAAGTGCAATCCGACAAGCTGGATACATGCAACTATTGGATTATTTTGGGGTTGATTGTCTCAACTGCAAAGCTGTATATCAAGGGGTGTCTCCACATTTTCATGAAACAAAGCACCTGTATGCATTTAGAAATTCAAGAATTCTTGGTAATTGCCCTATGGAAAAGGTCATTGAGCTATTACAGATTACAAATATGGAGTCACACCAGGTGATGAAGAATGCCCTTACCTTGAGTAGATCCAACAATTGAGAGATCAATGGATAGCATTTGGGTCTCCATCAAAACCACAGGAAGGCCTTCCAAAGAATAGTCCATTGCGGCAGCCGTGGGGGAGGTAATAGTTCTTCATCTTCTTCTATCTTATTTGAATCCCTAGATTTCACCGCATGGTCAAATCTTCTTTCATCTTATTTGATGTCCCAATCTAAGACATAGATTTCGCTGCAAGGTCAAATCTTATTGTATGTTGATTGTCTTAACACTAAGTTTCTCTTTTGCTTAGATTTGTGCAATATCTAGGAGAGAAATTTGCACAAAGGGATAGACACATGGTGGTTAGCCCGAAGGATATATTTGATGGCTGGGTTGATATTATGAGAAGGTATGCTAGACTTGAGCTCCCCTCACAAGATAACAAGTTAGGAAAGAAGGTAAGACAATCATTGCCAACGAGCCTTGTAGAATATGAGATGAGATAATTGCAGGATGAGATAAGACAAGGAACTTACTTCTAAGAAACAAGTGGGACAGCGAGGATAAGCTTGACATGGAAACAAAGGCTAGGTTGATCAAACAAGACTGGGCGCTTCAACATGAGCTTGTTTTCCTCTTTAATAGCATAATACCATAGACTGGAGCCACACTAAAGCCTTGGGATGAATTGGTAAAGGATTATGACATTGCACGACAAGGTGTATTCAAAGTTTGTAGGTATTTATAGTGAGTGGGTATGGAAGAAGCTCTCCCACTGTGATGTAGGTGCATTGCCTAGCGGTACCAAGGATATTGTGAGTTTTGTGGTTGACAGAAAGAACAACACTTGGGATGATTTCGTGGATTTGAAATGGCAATTTCATGTGGTTGGGGCAAAATTGGAGGCATTCTACCTCCCTGCACTCCCTTCTAGCTTGAGTCTTTGTATTCAAAGTAGTTCCCTACTTTGCTCGACGTTATCTTCTACTTCGTTAGCTACAGGCATGAAACCCCTCTTTTTTCTTCTCTACTCTCTACTCCTTCACAACTCGTGATTGCTGCTCCACAAGCGGACTGCTCTTCTTCTCCACAAGCGTGGTCATTCTTGGCTCATTTATTTTGTTTTCACGACAGTCTTTTAGCCTGGCTGCTTGAGACCTTCATACAGCTCGACTTCAACTATTTATGAACGTGTCGGCTTCCTTATTCCGTTTTTCTTTGCTTTTGACCTCTTCTACACAGTTGCGGATGGGCTCGTATGCACTTCTTCTCCGCTCCTCTTTGTCGGTACCTTACGTAATCTGCTAGTTTACGTGATTGACTACGACGAATTGCATGGTTGACAGTCTCTTTGGTCATTGAGGGGCCTGTCCACTTCTCCTTTTAGCTCTAGGCGGCATGGCGTCTTCTAGCATTGATCCTTTTTGCTGGTGCTATACACTGGCTTCTTCTTCAATCGCACTTCTTTACGATAACTCTCCCAGACTTAGCACTGTGTCCTCACAGCTCGCTCATTGAAACTTTCTTCTCTACATATCTCTAGCTGCTTGTCTCCTGCATAACTTCTTCGACGTTCTTAATGGCACTACTCAGGTTGCTAATCTCTCTCATAGATTAGTATCTACCAGAACTCGTCTACTTCTTGGTGTCTTCTTTCTACTCATCTTCAGTTCATAATCGGCTCTGACTCATTGCCTTGGAGGTTGGTTGCGCATGTATTGCGCATGGGTCCTCCGCTACCCGCTCTTCGTGGTTAGAATATATGAAGCTTTCCACGTGTGTTTGCTTTCGCCACTACAGATGCTTTCTTAGTGTATTCTTGCTCCCCCTTTTTTCGTTTTTTGCGTGGTCCTTTCCGCTGCAAGGTTTGGCATTTTTTATAACCTTAGCTATGGTTTATTCTATAGGCAAACCAAGTAATAATTAAGATAATTTCTAATTAGTCAACCATAAGGTTGACTATCTTTTTATTAATTATTTTGCTTAGATAGAAGCTAAGTGCTAAACCTTGATCATCAATTGGTGTCATCAAATGTAACAATGTTTTTTTTTGCAATGACCAAGACTTGGATCTTTCATTCATAAGAAGTCATTGTATGCAACCATTGAAATATTTGAAATGTACTACATATATTTCTATTTCAAAATGTACATTGTTTTTGTCACAAATACACAAACATATCTAAGGCATTCTAAAATGACATTGTTCTGACAATTCAACCTTACTTCTATTTTGTAAAATATACAATGCCATATAGGCTATCTTTCCAATGGTTTGCCGACTTTGCTTGGAATCTTTCTTTTGACTTTGATTGGAGACCTTTTTTTCTTAACTTGAGGAGCAACTGAACTCTTCTCATCTTGTGCAAGAGTTGTTGTGCACGCAGTTTGCTCTTTAACTAATTTGTCCGGGAAGGGCCACCAAAGAAGGCTCTCGATTCCTAATGAGCTTATGCTTTCCATTAGCTTCCAAGGAGAGGGGATCCTTTACACCACAAGCTAGTGCCCAGGCAATATATGTCAAAAAGTAGCCAGCTCTTGAGCCTTGCTTTCCAGCATAACACCCAAAAATAAGTAAAGCAAACCGCTTCTCTATCAGTATGATCTTATCTATTTGCCACGATATAGGATGATCACCCAAAACTTTTGAGAAACACTTGAAAAAATAAGTAAGAGCAACCCCATCGTTGCTAAGAAATTTGCTAAAAATTAGTATCTTTGCAGCAGATAGGTCTTTAATATAATGAGAAAGGCTTAATAGTTTACCAAGCCCATGAATTCTACTTCCAGCCACCCTCAGGAGGAAAGTGTCATCTTCAATGAACAACTGCCATACGCAAAATACACTTTGATTTAAAACAAACCATCAAATTGCATATCTAAACTCCAAATGCAAGAAAGGTAGGTTCCTTACCTCAATATTCTCATCTTTCTCTAGTATATCATTGTTAAACAAGGAGATACCCATCTCCTCCTTCCCCTCGGAGCTATCACTGATATCGAAGCTTGCTGTGAGGTTCATTCGTGCTTGGTTTTCTTGGAAGATTGTCTCATCCACCCATACATTTTGGCTTGCTCAAAACAGATGGACAATGCTTTCAAAGCATCGAATTATCCTTCATCTCTAACAAAGGATCGTCCTCAATCCTTACTTCCTTGTCAACCCTACAAGATTGTGCAATAAGGGCAATTCATAATCTTGTCTCAAATTAAATAGGCACTGTACGTCATACAATAAGACATACTCTTTTCCCTCAATATTGAATGAGGGAAGAATGTGAGAGTGCTCTCAACGGAACCAAGAACGGAAGAGGGAGAGAGAAACAGAGAGCCACACAAGTTTTGGTGGGTGCAGAACCACCCTAATCTTCTTTTTCATTCATTTATATATGTGTTTGAGTATTGTACATAATCGGGGTAAAGGCACAGTGACCTTTAACCCCCACAACCTCCCACTTAAAGGACAATGTGCCTTTAAGGGAGAACAACCAGTGAGCATACTATCCAATGCCCATCAACACACGACAATACTCAAACACGTAGACTCTTCGTCAGCATATCTGCAGGGTTATCATTTGTATGAACCTTGATAAGCTCTATGCACTTGTCCTCAAGTACCTCCCTGATGAAATAATACCTGACCTCAATGTGTTTGGTCTTTGCATGAAAGATCGGTCCGTGCTAGTTGAATAGCACTCATGGAATCACTATGCAATGTCGGTACACCTGTATGAATCCCCAAATCTCCCACTAGCCGATCAAGCCATATAGCCTCCTTGTAACCCTCTATGGTTGCAACATACTCAGCCTCTATGGTAGACAAAGCAATGCACTTCTGTGTGCAAGACATCCATGACACTGCACCACCTGCAAAGGTGAACACATAACTAGAAGTGGATCTCCTACTATCCACATGCCCTGCATAGTCTGAATCTGTGTACCCAAGTACACGCATGTCTCCTTTACCAAAGCAGATGCACATCTCCTTGGTACCCTTCATGTACCTCATGATGCACTTAACTGCCTCCCAATGCCTCTTTCCTGGATTAGCCATATACCGGCTAACAACTCCCACTACAAATGTAATGTCTGGTCTAGTAGCTATCATAGCATACATAAGACTCCCAACTGCTGATGTATAAGGAACCTTGGCCATCATGGCCCTTTCCTCATCTAATTTGGGACTATCTGTATGACTCAGTTTCACATATGGAGGCAATGGAGTACTCACTGCCTTCCCCCCCTCCATATTGAAACACTGCAATACTTTTGTAACATACTCTTTTTGTGAAAGCCAAAGGAGTTTCCTACTCTGATCACGCATGATGCACATACCAAGAATATGACCTGCAAGTCCCAAATCCTTCATATCAAAGGCCTCATGCAACTTGGCCTTTAATGCATCTAGCTCATAAGTATTCTTGCTAGCCAATAGCATATCATCCACATATAGTGCCAAGATTATCAGGCTATTATCCTTAGCCCTTTTAGTGTAGAGGCAGTGATCAATTTCACTCCTTCTAAAACCCCGGGACCGAATGAAAGTATCAAACTTCTGATATTATTCCCTAGGCGCTTGCTTAAGGCCATAGAGACTCTTCTTCAGCTTGCAAACTAAATGCTCTTTGCCCTTTTCTTCAAAGCCTTTCAGCTGCACCATGTAAATTTCCTCATGCAAATCCCCATGCAAGAAAGCTGTCTTGACATCCATCTGCATAAGCTCCATATCCTCTGATGCCACTAGACTAAGCATGCATCTAAGTGTGGTCATCTTCACAATCGGAGAGAATATCTCATCAAAGTCCACACCCTTCTCTTGCTTGAACCCTTTAGCGACCAAACGGGCCTTGTACCTAGGCACATCATCACATGTGACCTTCATTTTGTAGACCCATTTACATGGCAACGCTTTCTTTCTATGTGGAAAAGAAACCAACTCGCAAGTCTTATTCTTCATAAGTAAACTCATCTCTGATTGCATAGCATACTCCCACTTGCATTGATCCTCACACATCATAGCCTTTCTGTAGTAAGAAGGCTCCCCGCAATCAGTAAGCATCACATAGTCTACCCCTGGAACAAACCTCATGCTCCTATAAAAGGGCTAGATAACAAAAAAGGTGCCCAGCAAGATAATCTCAAATGGACAGAAATAAATGTGACAAAATAGTGACAGCCTCCAATAGATGTAGCTTTAGTAGTCCACACATCAAAGTGGATTAATTCCAATGGCTTTTTACTCTCTTGAACATGCCTAGGAAAAGGTTTCCTTGCCTGTTTCCCAAATTGACAGGCTTCACAAACCTTGTGCATTTCTGCAACCTTGAATTTAGGCAATCCTGCAACAATATTTTGGGCTTGCATTGATTTAAGTCGCTGTATATTAACATGACCAATGCGTTTGTGCCAGATATCAATATCTACAACTACATCGGTCCCATGTGCAAACATTGCTGCACTCAATTCAGGCATGTCCGCATCCAACGTAAACATCTTGCCCTTCTTCTTTCCTTTTGCTATCAAGCGACCATTATTTTTCATATCCTCAACAAAGCATCCATGAGGATTAAATCGGACCTGCAAGCCCTGCTCAACCATCTGACCAACAGAAACCAGGTTCTTGGTGATGTTCGGGACATGAAATACATCAGACAAGTATTTCTTTTTCCCATCCTGCATAGACAAAGGAATTTTGCCAATCTGCATAATAGGATGTGCAGTATCATCACCAGTCTCCACAAATCCTGGTTTTTCCATTTTCCTTGCATCCTGCATCCATTCAGCATGACCTGTCATGTGGTTTGATGCACCTGAGTCAACATATTACACATCATTGCTTTCTTCTGCACTTGTCACAGAATTTGTCATATGTTGCACCATAAACAAATGCTCATTTCTGTCATCACCTTGTCTACTAGAGGATGCATAATTGCCTTGCTGCAATTTTCCATTCATAATGTCATTCTGCTTTTTGTAGCAGTCTTTAGCCATATGCCCCATTTTACCACAGTAGTAGCATTCAACATTGCTGTTTGCATTTTGGCCTCTCTGCCATCCACCACGACCTCTTTGGTTCCCCCTGCCTCTAGAGTTACCACGTCCTCCTGCATAGGACTGGTTTTCTTGCGTTTGCTGCATATTCTGATTTCTACCACGGCCTGCAGATCGGCCTCCTCTACCTCTACCTCTACCTCTGCCAGCATTTGAGTAGAAGACAGTTTCTTTTGAAGTTCCTGCTGAAGAAGATGCACCACCATTTCTCTGCTCTTCAGATATTAGAAGAGCAATCAACTCCTCAAAATCAGGAATTTTTTCACGGACGGCAATGGATGTCCGGAACTGTGCATAATCCTTTCCTAGACCATTCAAGGTCACAGAAACTAAATCGTCATCATCCACTGGCAACCCAATGGAAGCAAGTGCATCCGCAATTTTCTTCACCTTCATGTGGTAGTCATTAATGCTCATATTTTCTCTCTACACATTGTGCAACTCCTCCTTGAGCTACATTTTCCTGGCTTGTGTATTTGTGCTGTACATTTTTGCCAAAGTATCCCATGCCTCCTTTGGCATACTTGCATCCTGAATATGCACAATCATGGAGTCCGAAATACTGATAGACAGCCAATACATAACTTTCCTGGCTCTCTCATGCCATCCTTTAAATGCCTGCATTTCCTGTTGATTGGGAACATTAGGAAGAACTGGTTCTTCTTCATTTCCTGTAATGAACTCCCAGTAGCCTTTTCCCATAAGGAAATTTGTCATTCTAAACTTCCATGCTTGGAAGTTGTTCTTGTCAAGCTTTTCAGTGACAATCTGTGAAAGAGAGTCGGACGCCGTTATAGAACACTGCAAAATATTCTGTCACTGCAAAAACACAACTTCTGCCTCACAAGGGCAAATCTGCAAACCTGACGCAAGTGTGCTCACAAATTTCAAAATCAGAGAAACTCAAATGCGGTACATAACCCAAATGGCATAAGAGTTTCATTCCATTCTGGCTCATGTGCCCCAACCTGCAATGCCACAAAGAAGTGCTTGGCTACTCGGTTATCGCAACAACATGATCAAATACCCCCGATACATGCTACTGATGCAAAAACATCATATCCAGAGAAAATTCGGGTGAATCTGTAAGATAGTTGTCTTGATCATTCAAAAGATGAAGCAGATGACTACTAGTTGATATATTAGAATTAGATAGAAGAAGAAGACAATTGGAAAGGTAGATCAAGACTATGGTGTATTTAAGTACCTGTAGCCTTTCTCTCCATGGCTCTTTGCACAAGTATAGGTAGGTGGGGATGATGATGGGAAAAAAGCAAGGTCTAATGTATTATCTAGATGAAAATGAGGAAGAAGATGAAGATTCAAAACTATTGAATGGATGGATAAAAGTGAAGATAAGAGGAGATGGCAGAGATATCTATTCAAGTCATACTTGTCAGCCACACATGCCAAAATTGGTCTTCAACATTACAAAAAATTTGGACTTAAAAAGGGCCCTGTAAGGGAGCCCTTTGGCTAGTGACATGGAAGAATAAGGTAAATAAAACCCAATAGAATATTGGCTGGTGGAGGACAATATAATATTGGAAGTGGCCTGACTTCTCTATTTCTTTATTCAATGGCCTAAACAATGAGGTAGCACCCACTTGCTACCTCAACTCTATTGGGAATCAAGCTCTCGGTTATTATTCCTATTATGTGAGTAGGTGAATAAGGTGAGTCACACTGACTCAACCATAGTTAGTTCTTATCTACTATGTATGGGTGTTGATCTTAGTAGTGTTCAATTGTATTGTGTGGGTTGAATATGAGTTGATGGTGGAGGAGACTGTTGGTCCCTCCTGGTTGCTTCCTATATCTCTCTTCTTGTTTTTTTTCTTAATATGGTATTAGAGCTACCGTTCCTTGCCTTCTGGTTGCTCACTGCTTGTGGAAGCTTGCGGGAGTGCTTCTCCTACTCTGAAGCTTCGAAGTGATGAGAAGAGATCTCGTTTTTTGGACTGAAGTAGCAATTTCTAGCTTCTGTTTGGCTTGGGAGCTGTCCAATTGATGTCTTCTTACTAAGGAGAGATCGCTATTACCCATAGGTTGCTCATGGGAGATGTATTTTGATAAAATACAACTCGTTTTTACTGTTTGGGTGTGATAGAATGGAGCTCATCTCTTTTTCTGGACAACTACTACTTGGTTTGAGCCAAGCAAGAGGTATATATAGTAGTAAGAAGCAAAAACATCTCTCCAAATCTCATCGCCCAGCTCTCTGGAGGTTGTTTGTGAAACGTCTCTCCAAACCTCATTGCCTAACTCTCTGGAGGTTGTTTATAGCTGGAGAAAACTCTCCTACATCTCCTATCAAGTGAGGAGAACCTTCTGCTTGTAGATCTCGTTTTTTTGCTCCTGGACAGCTTTTGGAGACTTCAAAAGTGATATATGACTTGCTTTCTTCCTTTTCCAACACCCCAATTTGCTACATCCTTATACATCATTTTTGTGGAGTCTTAGTCTCTCTGTGAGCTACCAGGACTCCCGTGTTCCTCCAAACACAAAAAGTGCTGCTGCTATTTTTTTTGTTCAAAAGTGATCAAATTATCACTTTTCATACTGTTTATTCTCAAACTGTGTGGATTTGGATACTGGTCTGAACTGACAAGTTGGAGGCAAGTATACAAGCTCTGACTTTGCTTTTGGAAGCAAGTTCATTTGGATTTACTGTCAAAAATTATGAGCTTGGGAAAATTAGAAAAAGTCACAGTTTACAACTTACTGTCAAATTGTCAGATGCAGTTGCAGGCATGATATTGCAATGTTCATGGATATATGTGAAGGTATTTAGATGCCCAGTGGTTGGATGTTAATGTCAAGTAGCTTGACAAATGCTATGCCTTGTCAGTGATAGTAGCAAAGTGGCATTTTGGGTCCGGTTGATCCATTGAACTAGTAATTGGAAGTTTTCGGAGAGCTGTCAAAAGTGTGCAGGTGCCTGTCTTTAGTAGCAAATAACAGTGTAACCTTACAGAATTTGGACTTGCACTAAACTGGAGAGTTGTAGATTTGTTTATTGTCTACAATTTGTTAGTTGATAGTTTTTCCATCTGAGGTAATGTGCGGAAGTTATTGATTGTGCAAGACAGCCAAAAGATACAGAAATTTGCTATTAGAAACCATGGCTAATGCTAGTGGAAGTGACAACATTACATGTGGATTGTTGGAGAGAAGTTGGATCAAAATAATTATGCCATTTAGAAGTTTCGGATGGAAAATTTCCTGACTGGAAAAGGCTATCGGGATTTGGTTACAAGTGATGAGAAAGAGCCTAATTTGCTAGAAAGAAATGCCACTGCAGAACAAGTTAAGAATCATAAAGCTTGGCTGGAAAGAGCACGGAGGGTACTTCATTTGGTTTTAATATCTATTTCAGATGCCATGGTTATGCAAATTTTGAACTACAAATCTCCCAAGAATGCATGGGATATCTTGACAAGATATTATGGCACAACTACAAGTGCCATGAAAATTTAGCTGAAGCAAAAGTTCAACAATATGTTAAGGCGGGGTAGAACAATACAGGAATATGTGACTAATATCAAAACTATAGCTGATCAATTGGCCTCTATTGATGCTCCTATGGATGATGATGACATGGTTGCAGTCACTCTGAATGGACTTGGTCCTGAATATAAGTCTTTTGACACTTCTATTTCAGTGAGGCTAGATATGCCAGATTTCAATGAATTGGTTGCTCTTTTGATACATGAAGAAGTGAAGCTTGGGCTGAATACTGTTACTAGTAGCTCCAAAAATAGAGATGTTGTTTTTTACTCTAATCAGAGAGGTAGAGGTGGTAGAGGCAAGAGTGCCTCTCATGGTAGAGGTGATGTCAGATATACATCACAGGCTCAAGCCCAAAATTAGCCTCATAGAGGAGGAGGATCTCTTCGAGGCAGGGGAGATCTGGATCATGAGGAAGAGGGGCTTGGCAGCCACCTCACCATGTGGATCAGCCCAATAAGGATAAGGTATGCCATTACTGTGGGAAGATTGGCCATATTGCCAGGGATTGCTTCAAGAAACAAGCGAATCAGAGAGGAAGGGAAAATCAGCAAGGTCATTTCGCTTCTTTAAGTCATACACATGACACACCTATAGACTAGTAATTTGCTATGATGCATGTGTAGGATCATAAGCCTACTAATGGTGGCTTGGATGATATATGGTATATTTATTTAGTAGCATCTAATCACATGACACCACATGGAGAGTGGTTTGACGACATGACTCCTGGTGCATGGTTATGTTTGCATAGGAGATGATACACAGCATGACATTACACACAAGGGTGTTATGCCTGTGGTGATGCATGATGGTCAGACCAAGAAGCTATGTGAAGTGTTGCATGTGCCTTTGATCACCAAGAACTTGTCTGCTGTTGGACAAATAATTGAGCAGAACTTGCAAGTCCAGTTTAATAAGGATGGATGCTTCATTGAGGAATTATCAGGAAGGGGTGTATGTGTGTGTGTGTGTGTGTGTGTGTACCTGCCCTTATCCCATGGTGGGCACAACACCATAATTGGAGTGATGGTAGACACCCCAATAGCGGAAGTGCCTACCATTCTCCACAACCATATAGATTTCTTCACATAGAATCATACCTTCAAGGAGTTCAACCAGTTCTTGTACTTTAAATAGCGTGCGAAAAAACTCCAAGGACATTAGGAAATGTCGTATGAGGTGTAATAATTTTTGCTTTTTGAAACCATTGTTGGTCATAAAACTAACCATTTCTAAAATAGTTGTAACAACTTTGGCATTACTGTCGCACAAGTAGGGGGAATAGGAAAGATTTGGGAAAAGATCGTTTTGTAGGCTTGGCTAATAGGTCTATTAGATTGAAAGTGGATAAATCTAGATATAGGAAAAGGAAGTGCTTTTGTTTTATCAAACTTATCCATTGTAAAGCTACCATCTCCCATAATTTCAATAGAGAGATTCATAAAATTTATGGATAGAGTTATTGTTTTATCTAACACACAAATGGATTTGTGAATGGTTTCCTTAATCTCAATGATTGGTATAGCAGATAAATCCAAAAAGGATTATTTGGATCTTTGATAGCATTTGAATGAAGAAAATCTTTTATACAAGTGTTGTTAATACATAGAATATCATCAATGTATCTAAACACGTGTTTAAATAGTGGTAACAAGTCGATTATGCCAAGTCTCGTGAGCCTTAAAATGAAAGAAGACTCATACCAAAAGAAATATAAATTGCACCATAATGGGGAGCACGAAAAACCCATTGGAATCCCTTTAACTTATTTCCAAACTCTGTTACCACATTGTATAAAACAATGAGTGATAAGCCATGTTTGTAATAAGATCAATTTATCTTGGTCTAGGCAAATAGAACCATGAGTATTTGTCATGATTTAGACCACTTTGGTTTACCCCATTTTCCTTTTGACTCAATATATGTCAAGATGAAAGGATGGATGGATTTTTGCTTAAAGGTTAGAGTAACTACTTTAGCAAGTATGGTAACTAATCCATCCTCCCCATATAGAGGTAACGATTCATAACATTTTGCTATGTCTGCACAAAAGACAGAGTTGATTTTTGTTGGTAGATTAAGAGAAACCTCAAATATAGAATGGACTATCCATAATAAAGACAAATCCGCCTTTAAAAGGTTTTAGCAATCAAGGTTTTGCTGTGTGCCCATTCCTTTAAAACATTCAATACAAGTGTATAAACTCTCATAAGAAGTTTTGCAAGGGAAGAATAGATGCACTTATGAGCATTCGTAATCCATCTATGAGATCCTTTGTCTGGTTTAAATATTGAACACAAGAAAGGTAGATTATCATGAGATGGTGTTACACTAGGTAAAAGGTGAATTAAATCCTTAAAGAGATTAGAGTCAACTTGTTTTGGGATGGTCCATGTATTTCCATCCATGCATGGGTTGAAGTTCGGCCCATTAGGTCTACAGCCAACCACATCACGTATTCAGTGAATGCATTCAAATACCATAGTATTAGAGCATTTGTCTAATCTTGAAATGTACAAATGTGATTTTATCTATTCAATTTCATCCAAAACATTCTTGTTGTCAAACAGAAATTCATATTTTTTGAATTTTTTAATATTGAAAGTTTTAAGTTGGTCAACACAGTCCTTTAAGAAAGATGCAATGGCTAATTATTTATTGTTTTGATGTGTCTATTGAGACACATCAAATTCCACCTCCCGGGCATGCAATGTAGGAATGCATGATGATCCTTATGGTATGGTGAGATTGTTCTTAGCTTTTTGTTCTACTGAAGTAGTGAGTAAGTTGGAGAAAGTATCCAACTTCTCTTGCTCAGATGAAGAAAGAGCAATCTTTTGAACCAAGGAAGTTCGGTAGTGACCTCAGGTATAACGGTAGAAGATAGAGCCTTTCTAGGCAGCATTTCTTCATGATGACGCACATTGACATCATCAATGGAAATGATTTCATCTATCATGGTTTCCATTTCAGAAAGTAGTGCATGGGCTTTTCTTGTACTCTTTCAACTTGTATCAAGGAATAATAACCATTCTTCAAGAAGGGTATGTAACAATGTGTTATTACCTACTTCCTTGGCCACCATGTCATGCTCAATGATCTTTTTGTGTATCTACTTATTATCGATAAGGGCCAGAGTAGCTTGTACCACTAGACTAGGAATCATAAGATTATCAGAATGTCCCATGTCCACCAAATCAGCATGTCACAATACTTAGAGCCATTTGAAGAATAACCATAAGATGTAGTGTTAGTCATATATTCAAGAAATCAGGGTGACCAAACCTTGATGGCAATATTTATACTATACTTCAACCAGCAACGTTGATACCTACCACCATCCAACACACTTAAGTTAGGATAGCTTAAACCAGAAGGGAAGACAGGTGTCATAGCATTACTGGACTTGTTATCGATGTCTAAAATATATAGCAAAAGATTAGACCATGAAAAAATAAAAGCATTAGGGAAATTCCTTAATCCTGACACACATAAAATATCCCCATATAAGCATAAAATTACTTATCCCATTAAAAAGATATAGCCATATAAAAAAGCTAATGCTATTAGAAAAATATTGGTTTATACTTTTTTA
This sequence comes from Dipteris shenzhenensis, assembly GCF_047967505.1. NCBI lineage: Eukaryota > Viridiplantae > Streptophyta > Polypodiopsida > Gleicheniales > Dipteridaceae > Dipteris > Dipteris shenzhenensis. The sequence goes on from NC_141612.1 coordinate 50,237,818, forward strand.
TCCTTAAAAACTTTTTCTTCAAACTTGGTAATGCCTTTTCTTTTTGAAATTTTGATTTTCTAAACGATCTCATGTTTTGTCAACAACCCAATGAAAAACACCTTTGAATAAGGAAAAACAACCAAAATACCATAAGGTACTTAAGGTATAAAGAGGTCAAAAAAGGCCTAAATAGACAACTGTCCAAAGGTCCGGTTTAAGAAGTATCAAGGACCCAAGGTACAAGTAAAAGGTACTAAGGTCACACCATCACCACAATAATATTTGGTAATCATGATGGGGAATGGAAAGCTCGTGCACTAGAGATTCCAATGGAGTGTACTCAGATGCCAACAACAAGAAAAGAAGCCAAGACAAGAAGGCTAGAGACAATTGCCAAAGAAGATGAATCTAGGACCAAGGGAGTGAGCAGGCTCATAAGTCTACTACCGTTGATGCCAAAAGAAGAGAGGAAGAAGGAGTGACCAAGAGAGTTGACAAACCCTACCTTGAGTAAATTCGAGTGAGTTTTGCCAAAGCTAAAGGAGCGGATCCTCATCACCATCATATGGAAGAAAACCAAATCAAGAAGAGCAAGCAGAGATGGATAGAGATAGAGGTGACATCGATTGGGCCGACTAAGATAGAGGTAAACTAGATCTAGATGAAGACACCTCGCAAGTCATTCCACTAGCGAGCCCACACCAAGGAGTTGATGGAGGGAGAGGATCAAAGATACGAATGAAGTTTTGCAGCTTCAATGGACACGGGAGGTAATATCAGGTCTTACATTTAGAATTTCCTGAGAGTAGTTGCAATTCTACAAGTCACTCTTGAGGAAAAGTACTTGATGTACTCCCTACCAATTTTACTAACAAAGACATCGAAAAGTATGACCAGTATCTTGATGGAGAATTTGAGACATGGGATGAGTTGAAATCTGCATTATTGCTCAAGCTCTCAAACACCTCAATCAACAGAAAGGTGAATCAGTGCATGACTTCATAGCATGGACGAGGGCGGTAACTAATCATCTCAACAATGTGTAAGATGAAACAACATAGTGATCTTAGTTGATTAGTGTCTCTCTCAAGGAGTAGAGTTGTACACAACATGGAGACTTTATACTGAATGAGGGCGTATGGTGAATTTCTCAAGAGAGTGATTACGTTAGAAAGGGGATCATAGAATCCCAAAAGAAAAAGAAGGTGTTTGTTAGAGAGGCAAATAGCAAAAAAGATGAAAATGAAGAAGTGGTGGCCAAAAAGGACCACAAACTTGAAAAGGAGAAGCTTGAGAAGCTTTTAAAAAGGAGGACATTCAAGGCAACCAAGAAAAGGGAGACACCTAGTGCTACAAGGGCAAGACCAATGGCAAATGAATGGCAGTCATAGGAAGGTATTGCAACATATGCAACCATCCATGCCACATGTCCAAATACCACTGGTGCAACAAGCACAAATAAATGGTGGACATCCACCAAGTGGAGCAAACGATGCAGAAAACCTACCAAGGCAAAAGATTGGGAAGCAATAGCATGGCGTGCTACTTTTATGGCATGTGGGAAAAGCAACTCGACATGCTACAAGGCATGTAGTTGAGATGATCGTGCACCCGAAGCAGGGTGGGGTTGGCGGAGGTAGATGTGACGATGTTCACAACATCACAAGGACTAGCCCACGTTATGTGAATATCTAAGGAAATTTTATCTAGAGAAGAGGGAAGAGGCAAGGGGGGAGGGGAGGGAATGGGGAAAGGGAGAGGCCAAAAGAAGGGAGAGGAGAGGGGAAGAGAGGGAAGCATGTAATATTTTTTTGATTTAGTTTCATTAAGAAGCTAAACTTTTATATTAGTGTCAAAATTTTGTATGCCCTAAGAAAACTAAGCATTTGAAAGATTCGCAAAGATTTGAAACTTTTATGTAAAAGAATTTAAATTTTTGCCAGGCTTTACATTTTTAATTTCAAAATTCAAAAGAAAATATATAAAATATACTGCATCCTATCAATATTATGAAATGTAAAATAAACTTTTGCCAAGATTTAATATTGAATGCACATGTTCCTTTTTTACCTATTAATAAGGATGAGGAGAGAGTTGTGAGGGAGGGCGGGTTCAATAGGAGCTTTGTGAAGGACGAATGGGTTCGTAGATGGTTTGATTTGTGTAGGAGGGTTAGTGGTCTTCAATTGAGTGTGAGGGTTATGTCCGATGGTGATGTTTCTCCTGGCGCTGGTGTTCGAAAGCAGTTGTCTGAAACAATTTTGGTTCTCTTTATGGTGATGACGATGCTGAGTTGCAGGAGTTGTTATCGCGAGTGAGTGGAGTTGCTACACAAGCTTTGGGTTTGATCCATGGTGGAGGTCCGGTTGCTGTTCTTTATGGTGATGTCTTCAATAGCTGCTGCGCGTAGTTCATCAAGAAGGAATGAAGTGTCACCGCCCGATTGTGATCGTGTGTTTGTTTATCTGTTCACCCAGTGATTTTCAAGTTCCCGGTGCCACCAGGTGATCCGGTTATTGTAAATCTCTCTTTTGATGGAATAAAGATACTCTGTTTCGACTGCGATATTGTATTGCATTTTAATTTTAGTTGTAATTTTTAAATTGAAATTTTAAAGTGTGAGTAACTTATCCGGTAGGTTTTAGATGCATCCGGATTACTTGTGGGCAAGATTTTAAATCCAACGACTAGGATCACATTTTCGTCGACCCTAGCCATTCACGGGGAGAGGGAAAGGAAAAAGGGAGATGAAACGCTAGGAACTATGGAATTATACCTTAGATTTAAAACGCAAAAGCACAAAGATGCATTACATATGAACCCAAAGAATAACAAAAAGGGTGTTGAATCAGTAAGATCACAAGCAAGAGGAAATGTCGGCTTATGCCCTACTCATCTGCTCCTACACCGATGCTCGATTGTCCATCAACTTCCATAGGTCCATTTTTTGATTTCCAGCGCCGAGCCATCAGTGCCATTCATCCTTTCAATGAGGTGGGAAGGAAATTCAAGTGTCTCCATAATAAATGGAACTCAGCTAGTTTTCTACTCTACTGTATTTTAAAGAAATACAAATCTAGCCTTCGAAGTTACATGGACTTTGATATCAAGCACATCTTAGTGCGTGCATTCTCGCCTTATATTCCTGTATACAATTGTTCTCTAAGATGTTCTTCATTCATGATAGTTCGTATCTGGAATTTGGTTATTTGGAATTAGCAAATTACAAGACTAGACATGTAACAGTACTTAAACTAAGTTTTATGCCCATTATCGACATCATATCCTATATTTTGATCGATCAAAATATTTTCAACATGCCTTGTGAGAACTTTTGCTAAGGCAATTTCTTGTAAACAGTACTCACGACTTGTTCTCTTGAACACAAACAAGGATTCACACAAAGCCTTTAGACAATAAAGCTCACAAATTGGAGGTACATTAAAGCATTAAGTGTCAAAACTGGGCAGACTAGAGGCTCCCTTCATATTCAGAACTCTCATACTTCAATCAAGGGAATTCATCCCGCTCAACAGTTTTGCACTCATCTCGATAATACAACCACATCTCTTTCTCACACCACAACCAGAACTGTTCTAACGCAATCCCCCTTGAAGCAGTGCATGTTCTCCATTATACACTAACTTAACCCAAATGTCTGGAGCCCCCAAGCAGCACGAAACAAGTCAACATCAATTTGGCGCATCATAATCAAGGGGCTTCTCTTTAAAAAGGTGAGAAGCGAGGTCAATATGATCAAGGCCACAATAACAAAAAGATAAGGTCATCGATTTAAATCGCGAAAGCACAAAAATATGCTTTACATATGAGCGAGAACCCACAAAATAACAATAAGGGTGCTCAGTCAATAAGGTCACAAGCAAGAGGGAATGTTGGCTGATGCCCTACTCATCTGCTCGAGCCTACACCTATGCTTGCTTGTCCATCAACTTACATAGGTCCATTTGTTTATTTTCATTGCCGGGCGATCAGTGCCATTCACCCTTTCGATGAGGTGGGCAGGAATTTCAAGTGTCCCCATAATAAATGGAACTCAGCTAGTTTTCCCCTCTACTGTATTTTCAAGAAATACAAGTCTAGCCTTTGAAGTTTTTCAGACTTTGATATCAGGCACGTCTTAGTGGGTGCATTCTCACCTTATATTTCTGTTTACAATTGTTCTCTCAGATGTTCTACATTCAAGCTAGTTGATATCGGGGATTTTGATTTTCAAAAAGGCACCAGCTTCCTTGCAAATTACAAGACTACACATGTAACAGTTCTTAAACTAAGTTTTATGCCCATTATCGAGCACCAAATCCTATATTTTGATCGATCAATATATTTTCAACATGCCTTGAAATTGCATTGTGAGAGCTTTTGCTAAGGCAATTTCTTGCAAATAGTACTCACGACTTGTTCTCTTGAACACAACAAGGATTCATACAAAGCCTTTAGACAATAAAGCTCACAAATTGGAGTTACATTACAGCATTAAAGTGTCAAAACTGGGCAGACTAGAGGCTCCCTTCATATTCAGAACTCTCATACTTCAATCAAGGGAATTCATCCCGCTCAACAGTGTTGCACTCATCTCGACAATACAACCAGGTCTCTTTCTCACACCACAACCAGAACTGTTCTAAAGCAATCCCCCTTTTAGCAGTGCATGTTCTCCATTACACACTAGCTCAAGTTCTCCATTACACACTAACTCAACCCACGCACTAACCTATATATCACACCATCAGACCGTAATACAACTATCCAGACATGCTTAACCAAGTGCAAAGGAAATTCCATTTATACTCTAGGCTGAGGTTTTGACTTGTTTGATTCAAACCAAAGAAGTCAACAGTAAAACTGAAATGAAGACCACCCATACAAAAGATGACAGCAAAGACATGATAGAAGCCTAGCACACCAGCTAATATGTTATGCTTGATTTTAGTCGTTCATATAGCACCACCTCAAAAAAATGCAGACACCCTAGATTCACAAATAGATGAGTACATTCTTACAATGAGGCATATGCTGCCTGCTAAAAAACCGTAGCCCAACATGCTTTGCAGCCATTAAAAAGGAAACAGCAAAGGCATCACAACAGTCTAGCAATACCTCATGCTTAATTTTCGATTTTCACAGAGTTCGATTCACAAAGAGGTGAGTATAAGATGAGGACATATAACATTAGGCATGCGCTGCTTGCTTAAGACCCTGCAATTGCAGGACATACGACGGTAGACACTAGCAAACGCTATTAGCATGATGTAGCATTTTTAAACAACCTATCATAGCACATAGTTCCAGCTACTATTGTCATGACACAAGGGATCATGCTTAAACGTCAGCTCACAGCAGCAGAAGCAGCAGCACAGAGAGCAGTGTACAGAAGTATTTTAAAAGGTCATCGCTTAAGAATCACTGAATGAATTCCACTCGCACGACTCCAAAATTTTAAAATTGTTTACGAAGTAATCGCATACCTATAATGTCTTGTCAGGATAATCTTTCGAAGCTCTCGTACTAGAAAAAAAGGGCAGCTCCTAGTGCTGCATCAAGTATGTAATGGGTTATAGCATTCATGTTACAAAGAAACAATAAATGACCACACTCTCTGCCACTAATATGAGTATCCGCAGATTAGGCACCCCCTTACCACATCTTCATGAATACTGCTCCTTAAATATTGTTCCTGTGTGTCCAAGAGATACATGCACCTCAAAATACCAGGTCAACATCCCAAGCCAGAACCATGTAGATCTCTATTCCAAGCGTCCTTGGCTATATTCTTCCGATGGTTTGTCCAACTTGCTCAACCCTCTCCTTGCGAAGGTAGATGTGTCATAAAAAGCAGATTCCGCAGCGTGGGAGAAGCAGCCCACAGTTGCACCCACTGCAACAGACAGCGCTAGTCAAATTTGTAATAAATTACAAATAGAATGTCACTGCACAAGAACGACCATTACCTGCAGCCATCAACGAAAACCTCCCCAGGTAACGTTGCTGCAATACACGTACATTAGTGAAGACCGACTGGAAATCTTAAAAACGGGACCTATCCCACCGAACACCACTAGAACAAATGTGATTGAAAAAACATGTGCTCCCTCAACTTACTTGCTTTTTTGCGACGGCTATAAGTTTTTCCACTGAAACAAAGTGAAGTGCTCCAAAACTAAGCCCTCCAGCCACCGTTAAATTTAGAATATCTCGTACACCTATTTGGAAGAAAAAAACAAAACTCACTTAAACGACAAGCTTTCCACTTCTGCAAAGCCCAAATGCAGTAAGCACAGTTGCGGGAAATCTAGTCCAATTCCGAAAAAGATATTTTATTCAGACCTCGCAGCTGCTCGAGGGCGAATTCTGTCCCACGCATAACGCAACACTGAATTCCGAACGGAAAGCCTCCAAAAAATCCGACTGCAACAGCTCCTGCCACAGCATAACGGAAGCTGCTGCATAGGTCAGGTATGCACCAAAACGGGTGTCCGGTAGTAGCACGGCGTAGATAAAGAGTCAGCTTCAAATTAACAAGGACTTACACAACAAGAACGCATTTCCTGATGTTTCTCCACAAAAAAAGAGCGGTACTTACTGTCTCAAGGTGGGGTGAGCGGAGTAGAGCGGATGGGTGGGATCGAACAAAGCTTTGTAGAACACCTCAGCAGCGTAGCAGACGAAACCGCAAGCATAGCCATTGCGGAAAGCAGTGGAAAGGAGAGGGAGGCAGGCTTGGTGGGAGGAGTATTTGAGGGGGGGACGATGGACAGGAGAAAAGGCGAGTGCATCATCCGATTGAGGTGCTGCAGCCAAGAAGCGAAATCTGTAGGGGAGATGCGAGACATGCCCATCGTAACTTCGGCGGTGATTAGTTCCATCCGCCATAGATAGAAGATAGATATACATACATGCATATATGTGCATGTAGAGAGACACACACCTTCTTGTTGCCTACCAGGGTTTAGGGCTTCTCTAGGTGCTTGGGAAATTTTCCATGCCTATAGTTTTGCAAAACTCTTGGGTTCTACCAGAGCTATAAGTTACCTCTAAAATAGGGCGTGGCATTCCAAACTTTGTTAAGCGTTCTTTTCCACTTACCCCTCTATGGCAATCTAGTTTACTCTGATCTAGATCTATACCAACCGTCGATCAATGAAAGAACATCAAATAATTTCTTTTCTTTGATGTGCAAAGTCAAATGCGTGGATGTAGAGGCAAATGTGCGTGTAGGAAGTCGAAGATTAAAAGTGATTGATACTTGCACCGAAATGTGCGTGTGATGTGACGACCACGTAGAGCATGAAAAATCGATCGTTTTTCCTTTTTGGAGTGTCCTCAAATTCTTCCTGGATCAAGAGATACGACTTGATCTAGAGGGGCAAAAGGAGTGCAAAAATGTGCTCAATGATGACGTGGCAGTCAGGGGGTCACATATAGGCACTGCGTCTGTGGAGCCCTATGCTGAGGTGGCAGGAGTGGTCACATGAAGTGCCTGTGAAGAGGTAACTGTGCTTGCAGAGGTCAATGCTGACTGGACAACTGAGGTGGCACATGTTGACTTGACCCAAGGTCATGTTGACCTAACCATGGTCTGGTTCACTAACCCTAGGGTCTGTTTGACTAACCCAAGGTCTGGTGATGTCAGTAAGGGGGTCAGAGTGCCATGTGGCATTGAGAGGTGGCAGATGATTGGGCAATGATAACATGGGACAGGTGACCTGTCTACTGATGTGGTAGATGACCTGGATGCTGTCGTGGTAGAGATCACGTATCACTGATGATGTGGCTGCCATCGTTGCAGATAAGGATGCTGTGGCCTAGAGATGAGGGGCACATGGCAGATAGCGGCTGGCACGTGTCAGCCTAGTGACCAACCCTGGAGGATAACCCTTGGATGAAGTTCTTGCCACGTGTCACCTAACTAGAAATCGAAATTTATGAAGATTTCGTCTCTTTCCAAGGATTCGGTCTGGTGGTAGGTGGAAACTGGTGTTTGGAGCTGTCGTTGAGATGGTCGTCTTCGTTTGTGGAGCGGGACTCTTCAATGGAGTAGGCCTTGCTGGGCGATCGTTGGAGCCATAGCCAACCTCTATGGAGTTGGAGAGGCGCAGGTCGTTCGTTTGCACTGTTAGTTGGAGCATCGAATGTTGCAGAGCTATGTAGCTTCGTGCGTCGCTTTGTCGGTTGGAGGTCTACTGGGTGTGAGGCTTGGTGGGTGTTGTGCCTCAGGAGCCTTCGTTGGAGATATGCAGTGGCTGAGCGTCGCCCGTGAGCCTTGCGCAGGAGTCGCATGTGCTATCTGCAGAGTTCGTAGAAGGCGTTGTGTGATGCAGAAGATCGATGGAAGGCCTTTGCTGTTGTCCGTCTGCTGTAACTCGTTGCTGTGGGTGTTTGGTTGCTGCTCTGCTTGCTCGGTTGTTGGTCGCGGCTAGGTCGTGCTTGACGTGCTAGCTATGTTACTGCTTGTGGCATTGCTTGAGTCGGCTTTGCTCGTAGTTGATGCTATTCTATTTGTTGGCAGGTGCTAGGCTTGCTGAAGCTTTGGAGCTTCTGGTCGAGCGTTTGACGCTGCCTACGAGTCCGTTGTAGAGGCTTGTTGTGCTGGTCATGCACTGCCTTGTAGGATAGGGTCGTAAGCGAGATGGAGCGGAGTTCTGTACATGGTTCGTCTGCTAGAGAGTGAGGAGTAGTCAGCCGTAGGAAGGCACTCAGAACAGAGAGCATGTTGCATGGAATTCGCCCTCCCCGCAGTAGCTAGCCCCAGAGCTCGCCTAAGAAGATAGTAGTCGCCTTTGTAGCTATTAGCATGGATGTAGCCTCTAAGTGCTTGTTAGCAGTCGCCATTACCATAAACCTTTCTTTGTTGTAGATGAAATAGAAGGTATCTCTCTCTCTCTTTTTCTCTAAAAAATAGCGTCTCTCTCATAGAATACTAAGAAACACTACCTTTCTTTCTCTCCCTATCTCTTTCTCACACACAGAGAAAGTACTCTCTCTTTCTCTTGGAATAAGCAACAATGAATCGAATGGAAGGAGATAAATGGGAATCTCTCATGGACTAAATTCTCTCACCAATGGATAGAATTTTCTCTCATGGAAAAGAAAACTGGATCTCTCAATCTCTCAAGCTATCACACTCTCTCATACTCTCGCATATGGATCGCAATGCCTCAACGGAAGGTAAGAATGCTTTGATACCATGACAAAATATGAAGAGGGGAAAGGAGAAGAGTGGAGATGAGGAGAGAGGGCACAGCTAGAAAGCACTCCACAAATGAGACTAACTGTACACTAGATTTAGTTGAAAATGTAGAATATATATAAACCATTTACGGTTAGGGTTAGGGAATCTAACCCTTTCCTTTATAGCACTCTATTGGGTTAGTGCTATGCACATATCAACACCTTCGTCTTTCTTGGGTATGTGGCTCTTGCTTACGTCATGGCATTTAATGTTTCACCAAATACAATGATTAGATGGCCATGGTTATACAAATTCATCCTCCCCCAAACATGCAAGCACTCCTATCATACACTCAGACTATACACTCAAACTATGATCATTTGGTGATGAAGAAGGTGATAGGTCTGCACGCGAAATACGATACATCCTTCCACAAACATGCAATCACTCCTATCATACACTTAGACTATGATCATTTGGTGAAGAAGGTGATAGGCATTCCCTACACACAAAATATGGGAAGATTATATAGAAAGGCACATTACCTTATGCTTTTTGGGTGGCGTAAGGCATTTTCTAACATGATTGACCAAGATCACATGCAGTCATGGATTCAGTTCCACATTTTGGATTTTGATCTATAATTCTTGTGTATGGTGGTAACAACTAGCTATGACTTTGGCTGAGATCTCACATGCAAGACATGTTGCATTAGAGCCTCATTGTAGGATGAAGGGCTTCTGTATTACAAAATTCCTAGTTGACTTATGTATGGATTTAGTAAAATTATAATCATAAGTTAGCTCAGTAGATCAAGGCAAAATATGAACATGAAAATTTCATTTATGTGACACTCGTCCTATAGCCGTGGCCTAAAATGGAAGCGAGGGGAAAAAGTTTTGGTTTTGGATTTGTTGGGTACAATTTCTTCCCAAAAGCCATGTGCTCCTCTCCAATGTGATATCTTCCTCAAATTCACAAGTGAATGTGGATATTTGCGTTGTTTTTTCTTATCACTCATGCCTATGCAATAATGTCTTTTAAAGTCAATGGTCTTTTATATACCAATGTCTTTCACATCGCAACAACACATGTATCATGTATCATGTTATGTTGCAACAACGTGCGGGCTGCCTACTAGTTGTTCTTAATGAAAGTTAGATACTTAGATTTAATAGCTATCCTAGCAATGAGCTAGAAAGAGTTGCTACATCTAGAATGGAAGCACCAAATGGCATTTACTTACGTCATGCCTTATGGGGGAAGAGATCTAGAATTCCAAGATCTACAAGTGGAATGTCATGACCCATAACCACATGGAACGTGAACCTATGTAAGTGGATGCATTATTAAAAAGGGGTGATTGCTTAATGTGCGGAGGCTTGCACACATTCAGCTATGGAGAAGCCCACATACCAATATGCAACTTTGTATTATAACGATATAATGGCTAAAGAGCCTCTCTCTCCTCACCCCTATATGGAACATTTTCGAGGAGAGGAAGCAGGCGGCCCTTTGTGGGTATGCATCTTGGACACGTCGCAACCATTCACTGCTTCAACTATGGTGACATAGGTTGACATTCAAAAGCCTCAATAGTAGGGAGGAGTACCTAGGAAGAAGCAAAGAAAAACTTGTGACTTAAGGATGCCTGCTATGATTGTCATCTGAAATGATTGTAGGGGTAACTAGTCGCCTACCTTCACTATAGTCAATGCCTTCAATTGGATGAAGCCTGGAAATGCACCAATATCCAACTAAAAGTGATGGCATGAGGGTGTATTTCCTAGTTATGATGTTGAAATGCCTAGGGTTGGGACTTGACAAGCTTTATAGCAGTCAACAATGATGAATATGATGAAGCCCATGTCAGACATAGAGATGATTGCTTTCCAACTTTGTGTAAAGACTATTGTTAGAACAATTTGGAATTTCCCTCCTCCTGTCCCACAAGATACACATCTAGTTGTCTGTACGACTAACATTAAGTTTCCAGGGGAAAAACAACTACCCAATTGCTACAATTGCATTCTTTACTACATCTATCCCAAAATCCATGGGCCCTTGGATACAATGGAGTTTGAGTGGATTGGCCAAGCACAGGGGCGGGTCAGGAGTTTGAGTCCCTTGATCCCTTGGGTCCTGTGGCTCGAGCCATGGGATGGATTTTTGTTTAAATTGTTAAAGGCCTTATGCCTTACATATGTTAAAGGAAAGGCCCTTATGCCTTACACATGGTAAATGCCATTCGTCTAGAATGTCTAGACCCTGGAGAGAGAGAGAGAGAGAGAGAGAGAGAGAGAGAGAGAGGGAGCAAGGGAGCGAGGGGGAGAGAGAGAGAGAGAGAGAGAGAGAGAGAGGAAAGATTGCAACTGAATGAAAGCAAGTGTCTTTCTACTACTTATCCAAAATGGCTCAAATACAAATATCTCTTGGATGCACTCCACACACGAGTTGCATATGTTTAAGGAGTGACCCTAACTTCTAGAACTCTAGTACCTTTATATACAAGAGTCCCTATTAACGTTTGCTCAGCGGGTACTACCCAACACATTTACAATGCTTTCCACCTACCTTGTCATTGAGGGTTAGGTACCATTGCTTCATATTTTCTAGGCTAATAAAGTTTGCTTGGAAAAAGACTTCATGCCTAGACTTTGATGGCGTACTTAGTGTCATGGGTTGACTCACTATCAGGTCCTTTGTCCTTGGCTATTGTGCCCCACCATGAACCTTTGACAGTTGGGATCCTTTAGTGACTCACTTCATCGTGTAGAATGACCCAACTTGTCACCTAATGGCACCTATGGACTGAGCATTCTGAAGATGATGTTTACAGGTGGGTTTGAGCTATTCCCTGCTTCACCAAATCCTTTGGCTGCCATCTCTATTTGTTCTTTGTATGGGAGCTCCATCTATTCGTTTTGTCCTTTTATATGCAAGAGCTCTGCTTCTTCCAAAGTTGAATTTCCAAAACTTCAACTTTGAAGTTCAATAGAAAGAGAGAAAAGAAAGAAAGAAAGATGTATTAACGTACATAGGAGGCCTCACCAGCCTATGCGACAAAGTGCAAAGTACACCAAAAGGAAAAACTCATACAACATAGCCTCAATGGGCAAGAGCAAAGGTCTTGTTGAGGCCCTTGTCGAGTACTATGCTGAAAAAAAGAGCTCAATAGCTCAAGCAAAATCAAGTCCAAAACATATGCTATCTGAAATAGGTTGAGAATTGGAACTCAAAAATCGAAATCCGACACTATGGTGGCTCATCGATGAGTGGTAAAAATGTCTCAAATTTGCATCTATTGGGCTATCTCATGCAGTTGTGGTGGAGGGGGGGTGGTCTTCTCAATCTCTGAACCTGCTAAGCTATGTTTAGAGTGACCCCTTGTCTAGGGTGGTCTCCTTTGAGGAAAGCTGTGATAGGTCGGACCTTAATAGAATGCGCTCTAGTCACTCTCTATGTTGTTGCGAGTGGTCTCAGCATCCCTCTCCTCATGATAATCTAGATTATTTGCATATTAGCTAGCTCCTCCTCCACCTTGCTATGTCTTGGAGCTGATGCATAAAAAATTGTGACACGCCGTCGTTTCTAGTTAGTCTCTGTATCATGGTCTAGTCACCTCCTTCTACTCTCTGATCTATCATAGCAGAGTCTCCCTCTGTTGATGCATCTCAAGCAGATAGCTGCCCAATGCAAACCTGGTTATGGAAGTGGATCAGTTGTGATAGTGGGCCGAAGCTGCTCCCATACTGATAGAGGCAATGGTATCATCCCCTGATCTCATAGTAGGCTGGGCAAGCACACAAAAAATGCTCCTCTGTCTCAATCACTCAGTGTGTGCATAGCATGCAGATTCAATGCTCTTTGGGCATATGTGCTGCTCTCCCTATCTCAATCCTTAGTTGATGGGATGAAACCCGCATCTGTCGAATGGCGATCCTTAGTGAATCTGTCCTCAAGGTACTAAGGTCTGATGATGAATCCCTCCTCTGAGACTCTCACGAAGTGGTTGCGGTAGGGGAGCTCCTAATCTCCCCCCCAAGTCCAAGATGTGTGGAGTTGTAGGAGACCCAACCATATGATATGGCTAATCTCACCTCATGGGATTGACAGAGGGGGTGCATCCATGCTGTACTAAAAGGGGGGAATCCTTTCCATCTAAATCCCATGTTTAGAAAACCATGTTGATATACGTGCATACCATGTGTCCGCTCTACTCTCAGCTAGTCATTTGGATGACTCTAGGGCACAACCTCAATAGTCTCAAGTGGGGTAAGTCCTAGAGTCTATGAATGAATGTCACTATCTAGAAGATGGCATCAACCTATAGTGGTGTCATGGTGGCAAACTCTGCCTGTACTATCTCATGTGGGACTAAGGGCTTACTTCGAATCATCCTAGACCCCATAGTCACCTGTAGCTGCTCAAATTTCCTCCATCGAAGACAACAATTTCAACCACCAGGGATGGTCATCAATCAGATAATACAATATATGGCTATTCTGTTGCAAGATATATTGTTGTTCTATTGCAAAATATATTGCTGTTAATTTTTGTTCAACTAGTTGGTTTAGGAAAATCACATAGCTGGTGTTTAACCTGAACCAGCCAATGATTACATGATGTTCCAACCATCGGGCTGGTTTAGGATAACTACATTAAGTCCAAGCCAGCTCGGTTTGGAAATTAAAAAATCAAACTATTGCAGCACTCATCACAGACAACCATTAGGTTGGTTTAGGACAATCACATGATGTTCCAACCACCGGGCTGGTTTAGGACAACCACATTAGGTCCAAGCCAGCCCAATTTTAAAAGTAACAATTAAACCATTCTAAAACTCAATCACAGACAACCACTGGGTTGATTTAGGACAATTGCATGATGTTCCAACCACCTAGCTAGTTTAGGATAATCACATTTAGTCCAAACCAGCCTGATTTTGAAATTAAGCAATCAAACTATTCCAAAAACTCAATCACAGACAACTAGCCATGGTTGCATGATATTCCAACCATTGGGATGGTTTAGGAGAATCATATTAAGTCCAAGCCAGTTTGATTTTGAAATCAATTGGTATATGACCCGAACCAGTGGGAAAATAAATTTAATAGGAAACACAACAATTTCAACCATCGAGCTGGTTTAAGACAATCATATTAAGTCCAAGCCATGCCCATTTTGAAAATAACTGGTATATGAGCTGAACTAGTGGGAATTTAAATTTGACTAATTTAACTACTAGTAGGAAACACAACAAATTTCAACCATGGGATGGTCATCAACTAGACAATAACAATATATTGATGTTCTATTGCAAATTATATTTTTGTTACTTTTTGTTCAACCACACTAGATTAGTTTGACCTGAACCAGCCATGGTTGCATAATGTTCCAACCACCAGGCTGGGCTAGGACAATTACACTAAGTCCAAGACAACCTAGTTTAGAAATTAAACAATTAAACTATTGCAAAACCTAATCATAGACAACCACCGGGTTGGTTTAGGACAACCACATGATTTTCCAACGACTAGGCTGGCCTAGAATAATGAGTATGGAATTTATACTGAAAATTTTCATAATAAAAAATAATTTGTATGGTGGGACATGCAAATTTTCACATTTTTTACTGTGGAGGGTGCAATTGCTAAAACAAATGTGCATTGGTATGCTTTGTGACCGTGCTTTGTGCACAATTGTTAAGAAATTGTGAATTAGTATGCTTATGCCATAGATGTACGTATGGTATGGCCATGAGACTTGCAAATACCTTTGAATGAGTATTTTAAATGAGTAGAGAATTTATACTGAAAAACATCATAACCTTAAAACATCATTTGTATAGTGGGAACATGCACATTTTCTCATTCCTTACTGTCGAGGGTGCATGGTTGTCAAAAAATTGTGCACTGGTATGATTTGTGACTGTGCTTTGTGCACAATTATCAAGAAATTGTGAATTGGCATGCTTGTGCCATAAATCTATATATGGTATGGTCATGAGACTTTGCAAATACCTTTCAATGAGTATTGAATTAGAACTTAAAATTTTTCATAAGATTAGAACATCACATGTATAGAAAGACATGCACGTCTTCTTATTTTCAAGCATATGACACATAAGTGCCAAATATTTTTGCAACACGAGATTATACCTTGGGTGTACGCGTATGGTCAAAAAAATTTGTACATATTTAAAATGAGTAGGGATTTTATGTAACTCAATGAATATTGAATTTGTACTTACAAATTTTCATAAGATTAGAACATCACATACATGGAAAGACATGCACATCTTATTATTATCAAACAAACGATGCATAAGTGCCGAAACTTTTTGCAACAAGAGATTATACCTTAGGTGTATGTGTATGATGGTCACATAAATTTGTACATATTTTAAATGAGTAGGGAATTTATGTAATTGAAAATTTTCATAACATTCAAAAATCATTTGTATGGTGGGACATGCACATTTTCTCTTTTTTTCCTATGGAGAGTACATTATTGCCAAAAAATTATGCATTGGTATGCTTATACCATCTTTACTTGTGTCTGATCCATCAAAAAAAACTTGACATACTTCAAAAATTTTTGACATAATAGACTCTTACACCATAATTTTCATAAAATCTATGATCCGTCAAACAAAGCTCAACACAGTTCAAAATAGTTTGACATAATAGACTTTTACACCATAATTTTCATAAAACCTATTGATTTCATTTGCTCCTAAGATGAGGAACCACCACATTTCCCATGACACAATTTTCCCCAATGGTCCTAAACATGAATTCATTTTCTTCGATGATGATTTCATAGGTTCACATATACCCAGTTCTAGAAGAAAGCTTAAGCTCAAGCATATCCAAAGATGCTTCATCTGCTTTTTCATTGTTCTCTAATGTGCGCATTAGTAGAATAAGGGCTTCACCAGTGGCCTAATCACCTGTCGCAATAAAACAAGTTCGTCTTCATACTGATTTCCTTAGCTTTCTTATGTAGCTGTGCATTCTCTGTGCTTCATAGAGGCTCCTCAAGAGATGGTGCGGCCATGGTAGATTATTAACCTTCGATCAAACATAAACAACATACACACCTCTTAGAAGTGGCATGAAAGAAAGTGACTATAATTAAAAATAAAATTAAAAGTATGTGTAAAATTTCTAGCATGAACTGCCTTCAATGCATCGGTAAATCATTGTAGTAGCAATATGTAAGGACTACTCTAGAAACAATCGTGACCCAATTTTTATCATTGGGTGCTACCAATCATAATGAGGGAGAACATCACCAAACACTCTACTTTGAAAATTGTCTACTACTTTATTTACATCCATCTTGGACACTACTCTACCAATTGCTTGCAACCTCTCAAACATAGTAGCATGTATCTGTCTCACAAACTCATGGACATTTGTAACTGAAGTCACGCATTTGCAACCTCAATCTTATGATAGAGGAAATTGTGACTTGACAAATGATCATTTGTATCTCTATCTTCAATTGAGATGAGATGTTGGGTGTCATGACAAATAGTTGGATAGTGTTATGATTGAACTAGAAAACATAACAATCACAATCCATTATAACCTTTCAAAACAAAATTCAATAAGCTTTAAAAATTTTACAATTAGCAACTTGATGGTGCTAAATCTAAGACTCAAAACCATATGTTCTCACATAAACAACAAACTACATCAGGTAACAGCCTATTCTACTACTACACGTGTAGAATTGAAACTATAAACATATATAATAGTAGCACAAATCCATGATGATCTCGATCAGCTTTGCCAATAACACATCACACACAAAGGTCAAAATTGAGGTGACCAAGGCCAACAATTGCAAACAATTATAAGCCACACACCCACAAAACAACCAACCCCACTCTATATCCGATATACAGAAATATTTAGATATTTTTTATCTATATACTAGATAAAAGCGAGGTGATCAAGGATGGCAAATGTGAGCCACACACTTGGATTTAATCCCATTTCTCACTCCCTTTCTCTCTCCTTCTTTCTTTGTTTATACAAAGCAAGAAAAAGTAAAATCAAACACTCCCTCCCCCCCTCTCTCTCTCTCTTCCCCCCCTCTCTCTCTCCCTCCCTCTCCTTCCCTCTCCCTCCCTCCCTTCCCTCCCTACCTCCCTCTCTCTCTCTCTCTCTCTCTCTCTCTCTCTCTCTCTCTCTCATATATAAATGATGCAATCTTAAATTAAAACAAATAATACTATCGTACTCTTTCCACTAGTCAATTAGGGTGAGGTGATTAAGGTTGCAAATTACAAGCCACACACCTAGCCCTGCTTGACAAACATGGAAAAATAATCTAAAAACTGGTTAGTCAAGGCGAAGTGATCAAGAACGACAATTGCAAGTGCACACGGCCTATATTGAGAAATATAGAACATAAAAAGCCTAAACATAAGTGTTTATCAAAGTGAGGTGATCAAGCCCGACAACTGTGAGACATATACCTGACCTTGAATGACAAAAAAAGAACAAATAGAGGCTTGAAGATCATCAAAAGCATGAAAAGAAAGTGAAACACATGGTAATCTATGAACAAACTAGTGGTGGGGACCTCCTTTCATAGACTCCAACCAAAATTACCACATGGTATGTTGGTGATACCACACGATATTATTGGATGAACCAATGGGCTCCATCCTAACATGCGGCGCCCTGTGCTTGACTTAAAATACCATGGGGTATTTATAAGGTATGTGGGGTGTTTTTTTATACTATGAGGTATTGATAAGTTATTGTGCAATGCTTGTATATAATACCATGTAGTATTTTAATGTACCATGTAGTATTTTAATGTACCATGTAGTAATTTGTAGGTTAGCTAGTAATCCGTAGCCTATCAAAAAATCCATGTTTTTTAATGTTTTGAACTTTTTTGGGTATTTAAAGAAAAAAATTTCTTTAAATAAAAACATTTAGAAAAAGACCCTAGTTCTCACCATCACAAAATTTTTACCAACGCCATCGTGCTGGCCTCCTTTATTGCATCAATGTCATCAAATTTATTGTGACATGGCTTAGGACACTACTGCGACCACCATATTGGTGCCTCCATGTCTATTGTGTGGAGACATGCCACATGGACTTAATATGCTAATGCAGTCTTCGACCACCATGTTGGTGTTTGCACTCATGCATCTTTGAAGCAAGGATAGGATCCTTGTCAACCACCACGTTGCTAAACCACCACCATGACCATGTCAACCCTATTGCAATTGCCATACTAGCTGGTCATGCAAAACATGTGGCACTACACGTGCCCACCACGATGGATAAAATTATATTGTAGGCACGGTGGTGCACGTCCTCCACCATGGATTCTATGCATATGTAAATGCTTAGCTTTTTCAACCCATTCACTCTTGGAACAATGCTTTGTTATAGCAAAAATATCCCTCCCCAATTTTCCAATCTTACATCCTAGCCAATGCAAGAAATTGACCACAAATGCATATTTTGGTGCATGAAATTTTACTAGATGGTGCAAAAAGGCATGATAATCATCTAAATCATGCCTTTCCATTTGATTTTGTATGTAAAGACCCCATTTGGAATTGTAAATCAAAAGATATAGGGATAAGAAAATGTCATCTTTTGGGCCAAAACAGGAAGCGCATTAACACACTCCTTATTTTGGCCCAAAAGATGACATTTTCACATCCGTGAATACTTGCAAGTTGTCAAAGTTTGGTTTTTTTGGCCCAAAAGATGAGTTTTTAACATCCCTGCATCTTTTTATTGTAAAAAACAAATGGCATAATGGTACATATCAAATCAATGGCAAGGGATGATTTAAATAAATATCGTGCCTTTTTGCATCATCTAAAAAAATTGTGCGCATCAGAATATGAATTTTGTGAATTTATGGCAATTTATTGTATCAAATTTAAAGCAAGGTTTCCCACACTCTCTATTTTGGCAAAAAAAAAGAGTCAAATTATAACATCCTCTACCTTTTAGTTGCACTCACAGGGTCACTTTTAATAAACCCATAAAGCATGTGTGAGCAAGCATGTGGGTTAAAGATTACCCCTATTCTTGCTTTTTACATTTTCTCATGTAATTGGTTAAGCCCCTGTACATGTTTGCATTTTCAATCTTAAAATTGTGATACTCCATAAATTTTATAATCCCCTCATGTAGATAAATGGCATGTAGGGCCCCTCATTAAAAAAATACCCCTCAGTGTGCTAAAGTGCTATGTTACATGTGTATGATGGGGTCATATTAAAATGTTCCTTAACTTTGGACTACTCAATTTCAAGAAATGTGATAGATAACCCCCCTTTTGTATATTTTTTGCCTCAAGCAATTATTTTATGGGGTACTTAGATTCTTTCTTTTCTTGCTTGATTTTCCTATCGCTTGAACAAATTGTTGCTTGCTTTTTAAGGCTCACTCATTTTTTCCTACTCACTCTATCGACTGCCTCACTTGATATGATAAAAAGTAATAAGTATTCAATGCTATTTGTATGGAAATCAAAGCAAAGAATCTATTAAGAACATGAAAGAGCAAAAAAATGGAGAAATGTGACTCCAAGGAGATCTATTTGCCCATTTGTATCCTTTCCAAGGCCTTCCAGGGCCCTGATGTTGAGTTCCCCATGGTAGAAGAGGAATTCGTGTCATGAGTCTATGAAGGGGTCCATAATTACTAAGACAATGCTAGAGGAGGCTTCATTAAAATACATTATAAGTTTTGGTCTTGGCTTGTAAGCAATAATTGCATAGAGTGCATAAAGTCAATGTTTTTCCATTTGAAGAGGAATGTGCGAAGCTCTTTGGGGGAATTTAAGATTGGTAAAAGAGGAAATAGTAGGATTTTCAATCAAATAAATACATTTTGCTAGATGCATGTACATTATGTTTGAGAATGACATGTTGGTACAAAGTTGTAAATTCAGATGGTGGCTTTTTCTTTTGGGTTCAAGGTTGTGTTGACATAATTTTTGTGTTGTTGGCATCAACTTTAAAGCATGTCTTTATTTGTGTTTCTATTGATATTATTTTATGTCAAATCTTAGGGAACCATGGTAAAGCTTATCATGGCAATTTATGTTGAAGATGAGCATAGAAAGTCAATTGTTCTTAATGATTGGGTAGAATGTTAACATAGTTGATAAATTAGTCATCCAATTTATGACTTCAATAAACTATTTACCCATGGTGTTATTATAATTCCTAGATATTTACAGCCCTTGCACATGATGGAATACACTAAACATAGACATTCCTATTTTTTGAAAGTACTTGTTTCATGAGTGCATTACTCCAATGCATGCTGAAATGAACTTCTATTCTAGAAAGCCACAAAAGAGGATTTTCTTGAGCACTAACTCCAATGGAGGCTACAATGAAGTTCTTGGAAACATAAAAACATTATTACACTATTTTCCTTTCTTCATTTTTTTGCTCTGGCAAGTTCAAAATTGTTTTGTAGTCTCTTCTAAGAACATCAAAGGTGGGATACTTTGACCAAATATTAATAACTTTTCATTTGTCCCTTTGTATGATTCTATGAATAGATCCATCCTAAGCCTCCGTGTTAAGTAGTATTTCCTAACCAATGGAGTTATTCAAAGTTAACTCTTTTGTTTTTTTTGCAAAATTGTACTGTATGAAAACATAGAGGTAGGTGGAAATGGTGGTTTCCATGGGATCTTTTGCAACTCGTCATGAAAGCTTGGCCTCATGTAAGAGATACTATTGTAAATCTCGGGGTCTTTATAAGAGCACCTCTTACACGAGGCTGAAGTGTGTAAAGAATTGGAACAAGATCTCATGGAAATGACCATTTCTATCAACCCCTCTCTTTTCATTGAGTACAACTTCAGAAAAAGTACAAAAGCATTAATTTTCAAAAGCTTCTAGTTTTGCGAGGTACTACTCAATATGCATGGTAGGATAAGTTTATCTTAGATTTGTTTGAGTATTGACAAATGAAAACTTATTAATATTCAGTGAATATCTCATTGTTGATGATATTAGAAGAGATACTACAAAACAAATTTGAACTATCATTGTATAAGAAATTGGAGAAAGATAAAAATTGTACAATGAAACAAATGGTTGCATAATAATAATATTAGTTTGTATTAGAGCATCTTCTGAAGAAGTTTTTCTTTTAGGGGTGTCTTGCATGGTTGCATTAGGATGTTGCACTCATGAAATAAGAAAGAGAATACTATTCATCTTTATTATCTTCTAGCATGTAGGAGAACAATGAATCTCTTAAATAAGAATGATTTTATGGGTTTCTAATTTATCTGACTTTGTATAAAAGATATTAATTGATCAACTATGGGGTATGTCCTTCTTGATGATTATTAGGTCTGTGCTTATAAATGTTGGAGGTGTCACTCACTTCATCATAATCATCCAAGAAATGACACAGTATCCTAGAATTTTAGAATGTGTCGCTCGAACGCTGATGTCGCTCGAATGGAGTCGCTCACTGTTTTGACTTACCTAGGAAATCGAAAGGGAAAGGGATGGAATGCAAGGAAAAGGGATGGAATGTAGGAAAAAGGGAAAGAGGGCTTTAGAAAAGAGAAAAGGAAATATCTACCCCATCTCATTTTCTACTCAAGTAGGAAAAAGGTAAATAGGGCTCTAAAAGGGAAAGAGAATAGGAAATATCCTACCCCATCTCATTTGCTAATGCCATTTCACATGGCCAATAGAAGAGAAGAAATCAACTAAAAAGTGAGGAATAAATAGTAGCTTACCTAGATAAAGGGTTGCCAAGTATGTGATGCCAATCCCTACAAAACAAAAATATTAACATAGCCACTTCTTAGTAGAATGTACTTAAAAACTAATATATAGAAAGAGGTGAGATGAATACTTACTTGTCTAGGGGTATGGGGTGGATTAGGATTTGAGGTGGATGCCTACAAAGGAAAAAAAAAATCTTTTTCATATGAACCATGGGAGAAGCAATAGAAAGAGAGAAAAGCAATGCAAAGGTAGTTAAAGTTCTAGAAAAAGCAAGAAAAGGAGACAAAAGAAAGGCAAATGAGAGACAAGAAAGCAAGAGGTATTGTTGTTGTTGTAAGATGTGGGTAGCATGTTTACAAGAAAGCTCGTTTTCTTCATGCATGCCAAAAACTTGAGAGAAACATGATAATAGGCTTAGTAAAGGAACCAAAAATGAAATCAAACACTTACAAGAATGAAAAAATAACTTTTCTCAAAAGAAATTGAAGAGGAAGCTTGGTGGAGAGGGAGAGGAAATAAAGTAGAGGGAAAGGGACTTAGAAAACAATGCAAACAATAATGAGACAAAAAATAATTTTACGTTTTTTTGGGAGTCCCTAGATCATTGGTACAGGTGTCAGAGTAGGTATTGGAGTAGTTACCAGAATATGGAAAGCACTACATTAGTATAGTTGTCAGAATATACCAATGCCTATATCATGACAAAAATAGACCATTCAAGCTAACATGTAGAATACTTGTAAGACCTTGTGCCAATCATGGGACTTCAGGCCACTAAGCTTATTGTCCTTTGTAAATGCTCCCCTCCGGCAATGCATGTATCTTGTGGGTCTCCGAAAAGATGCAATTTCTGACCTAACCCTTTCCCCCTCTACCTTGGAAAGGATCCATGGTGCCTTTGGGAGAACAATTCTAGGAGGATGCTCTTAGGTTCCTGAACCACCATTCTGAGTTGTGGAACCTGGCTCTTGAGTTCTACACACACACTCTTGGGGCCATAAGTGAGGTATCCTATCCATCTTGTGCAAGTCCTCTCGCACTCTCCTTGTGTCTTTGTCACCAACCAAGTGTGCCCAAATAGAATCCCCCATATTCTTGAAAATATGCATGGGATCTAAGAAATGATTGTTTTGTAGCTCACCCCAATATGGAATTTTGTGAAAGATTGATAGCCGTTCCATACCAGGAGGAGGCTTGTCACTATTAGATCTCCAATTCCGAATCCAGTCACTTGCCTTCCTACGGATCGTGGTGGATCAAGTTGACCTTCACGTGCATGATAAATAAAGTGGAAGGTATTGAGCATGCCTTCATAAACCATCCTCCTCAATGTTTGGAGTGTCATGCTATCAAACTAGGACCACAAATAGGACAAGCATGGTACCCTTGTGTTTTAAGTCCTACATATATGCATGTACAAATAAGACATTAGACATGCATAGATCACACCACAATAAAGCATTAAGGTTTCAATAGTCATGCACAAGAACCTACCTGTGCACTCCCCATATCCTGGATAGTCATGCATGGTGCACATCAAAATTCCCCTGATGAATATTTGCGGCTCACCTAGCGGCTCTAGAAATATATGTGTCACATACAGCCCTTCATACAGTCTACAGATCCTCGATCAAGGGTGCCACATACATTCCATATTTTTGGTCTTGTACTTCCCTGGCACAAGTAGGGCAAGTATGAGAAGTCCCTTCTTTATTATTAGCCATGGTGCGATATTGTAGTTCACTAAGACTATGGGCCATGTCGACCAAGATGTCGATTGTAACCTGAAAGGGTTCATGCCATCCATTGCGAGCTCGAGACGTAAATTGCATGGATCCCTTGCAAAGTTCAACCACATGTTGTCTATGTGCTTCCAATCAACACAATCTATAGGAATTGTCAAAGTGTCATCAGTGGACTGGTGTGTAGCATGCCGCATCATCAATTACACAATGGACTTGCATCCGAACATGTGCCGTATTTTGGGGATGATGGGAAAATGTCTCAAGACCTTCACTGGGATCGTCTTCCCCAATAAGTCCTGTCTGTAGCACTATGCTCCACACTCCGAACAATTAACCAAAATGCCATGCTTATGACAAAACAAGATACAATCATTAGGGCTTAGGTGTGGATGGTGTCATAATCCATCCCAACCATTGTCAACATCTTCTTCACTTTGCCTCTGGAATTGGGCATGGTATTTGGGGCAGGTGACATCTTCTGGAGCAACCTATTGCAATTAGCATATCCAAGAAACCTTAAGAATGAGGTATGAATTAAAACAATTAGGAATGAGATACTAAGAACAAGGATCCAAACATGATTTGCACTAACCTCATCAAGGCTAAGATATGTGTGTCTGACCAACCATAATTTGCCTGCCAATTCAAGATCCAGAGGCAAGCTCATTATCTACTTCTCTTTTAAGTTCTTTTTGTTTCTTTGTCTTTCCTTTATGGTTCCTTCTCCCTCTCCTCTAGTTTCCTTACCTTTCTCTTATGTTTCTATCCTCATTTCCGTTTCTCTCTCTCAAAACTGTGAAAGGAAAGAACAATGTATGAAATAAAAATCATGAAAGCTCTACCTCTTGTTTTTGTGCTTTGCTTTTGTTTGTAGTTTTCTCTTTGTCTCCTCTCCATTCCTTTGTTATGTTACTTCTCCAAACTCCTCCTTTCACTAACTAGTTTTCTTAAAATAGTATGTTTTCTCTCTTTTAGAGGGCAAAAAACATGAAACCTTGAGCGGGATCATCACATCCGTGATCCCGCCTAGGAGACATACTTTCTAGGTAAGAATGTGTTTCCTCTCCCTCTTGTTTTCCTCTTTGTGCATACATTGGCCTATAGCTAGCACATTAAGTGATAGCTATAGGTGCCTTAAGCAGTAGTTGCACTGATGTGAGTAGGAACTCTCCACTCTTTTCTCTCCTCTCTTCTTATTGCTCTTTCTTTCCTACCCTTCTTTCACTTTGCTCCTCCTTCCTTTTCTCTCTTTTCCTCCCTCTTCCCTTTTGCTCTCTTTTCCTCCCTCTTCTATTTTCTCTATTGCTTTCCCTTGTTCTCTCTTCCCTCTCTTTCTCTCTTCCTCTTCTTATTCTTTTCTCTTCCTCTTTTCTCGTTCTTTCTTCCTTCCTTCTTTTCTTTCTTTCTCCTTTCTTCTTCTACTTATTCCCTTCTTTTTTATCTCCTCTCTTTCTTTCTATCTTTCTCTCCTCTTCTCTAGACTTACTTTTCTTGCTTTTCCACTTTGTCTCCTTTCTCTTGCTCCTCCCTCCTTTTCTTTCACTCTAATCCTCTTTCCCTTTCTTTCTCTTTTCCTGCCTCTTCTCTTTTGCTCTCTTTTCCTCCCTCTTCTATTTTTACTATTTCTTTCCCTCTCTTTTTGTCTTCCTCTCCACTTTTTCCTCTCTTTCTTTCTCTCTTTCTGTCTGCTTCTTGTTTGATAGTAACGAGTGATAGTAATGTAGTGAGAATGATAATAGCGAGGAGGATGATACAAATGAGTAACGCAAAGCAGTAGTAATCTTTTTTCTCTAACATATACACGAGAATGTCTCTTTTGGAGACCAATTTTCTTTACAGATATAGATGCATGATAGTGTCTTTTATGCCCAAAAAAAATTTGTTTATCAATATGAATTTTGTTTAATGCAAAGAGTTTCTACTTTTATCTTTATTTTCTATTGTTGAGTTGGATGGCATGTAGAAGATAGTTATAGGCAATATATTATGTAATTCATAATGGGAGATTTAGTAAACTGAACTTGAGTTTTAAATAGTAAATTGTCTTTTCATTTATTCGGGCCTGATTCCTTAGATATGATGGTGGTCTCTTTTTAAAACATAGAAGAGTAAATGTAAGTATTTTTTTTCTCTAGTTCTTACTTGAATTGGAGTTTGTGTTTGTTTTATTGTTTGTCCAATCCCGTTAAATTAGATATGTTGTCATGTCGCACTGGACTCCTGGCGATAATGGGAGGAGAGCTCATGGGCTCTACTCTCAAGATGACATCGATTCCAATTAGCCGACTTCTCATGGGATTACCCGATGGGGACTCTTCAGGGCACTACCCCTCGAGAGCCTCCTTTGTTAGTGGCCCATGGCCTCATTGGGAGTCTTCATGAGTTTGTCCTAGCCATGAGCGATGCGGAGGAAGTGAGATTCTTTTCTCTTCTATCCCAGAGGACCTCCACTATTCTCTCTTCTGCATCCCCTAGTGGTAGATCGGGGACATCGATGGCTTTTCCTACTCGACAAACGTCCACTCTTGCCCCTTTTGAGGGATCATCACCTGGACGCCAACCCTCTAAAACCTGAAACCCCAAAACCCCTAGACACTTGTCTCATCGATATGGGTGTTGGTATCTACCGACATCCATACGAATGCTAATATCAACACCTTTGCTATATATACCTATGGCAATACCGTTGGTCATACCGACAACATCAGAGACAAAACCTGTGCCTTCCCTTCTTGTAATGGCATTCGCATTTTGTTTCTTCAATCCTTCCTCCGGCTCGTTTTTAGCTCGTGATTGCCCTCCATCCTTGCCTCCTCCCTCCTCCATCCCCTTCCCACCTTTCCATCCTCTCCTACATTCTCCCTCTCCACCTACAAGACTTGCAGCAACACCTCAAGGTAATAATTTCTGTCATCTAGATCTATTTCAAGTTCTTTTTGTTTCTTTGTCTTTCCTTTATGTTTCCTTCTCCCTCTCCTCTAGTTTCACTCCCTTTCTCTTTTGTTTCTCTTCTCCTTTTTTTTTCTCTCTCAAAACAATGAAAGGAAAGAACAATGTATGAAAAAAGTTCATGAAAGACAAGAGTATGAAAACTCTACCTCTTTCTTTTGTGCTTTTCTTTTGTTTGTAGGCTTCTCTTTGTCTCCTCTCCATCCCTTTGGTATGTTGCTTCTCAAAACTCCTCCTTTCACTAACTAGTTTTCTTAAAATGATATGTTTTCTTTGGCATGTTGCTTCTCACAACTCCTCCTTTCATTAACTAGTTTTCTTAAAATGGTATGTTTCCTCTATGTTATAGGGAAAAAAGCACAAAACCTTGAGCGGGATCCCTTAGTCATGCCTAAGACACATACTTTCTAAGTAAGTATTTTGGTCCCAATGTTGCAGGTGTACATGTTCTTAAATTTTTATCTTAAAAAATGATAAAACTTGTAGGTCAAATGATTTTGGGTCCTATTGTAGTTTTTGTAATTTCCATAGGAATGCTGACATTGATATCCAAGTTGTATAGGTGACAACCTCTGCATCGAGTATTTACATCGGTTTACGAGTCTGTATCAACGTAGACATTGATGCCTATATTGATGAATTTTGTGCTGATAAACTCTACAAATGATTTGCCAGTTGCAATGCAAAGAACATTCTAAGGCCCGCAAAGCATCTGGAAATATGCGCTGAAAAATGGACCCCTATGTGGTAGTCTATTGATTCTTATTTCATTACATTTTGTGAGATGATGTATTTCTAAAAGGTTTATACATAAAGCATATTGATTCAAAAAATCATTGGGCAGTTGAATGATGGATTAGTTAATGGAGTTGTCTCTTGAGTGTTAAGATTATTTCATTCCAATATTTATCCATGAGCATTTTAAAAGAATAAATATGAAGTCATGGCCTAGTTTGTATCTTGAAGTATCTTTGAGAAGATTACTTGCATCACTATATTACAAATGGTGTGCCACATATCATGATTTGAGCTATGGTGCATTTTCATGTGAAATCTTCAATCATTGGAAATATGTAATTATAATTACAAATTTATAGAAAAAATGTCATAGTAAACCACATATGCTTGGAAGCATGGGTGCTCCCTTCATTGAATAGAGTGAGGGACATAATAGGTGGACCTACTAGTAGGCCCGTGGGAGGCAAACAACATCAAATCTCCATTCTCCATTTCAATGTTTAACCCACATACAAGTCCAAAAGGAAATCCTATTGAAGATCTTCTTAAAATCAATTTCACAAGCAAGCCAAAGACACCAAAAATCAATTGTGATGTATGCTTTAGCCTATGCTCTTGAAACATATCCCCTCAAGAGCTCTCTCTCTCCCTCTCTCTCTCTCTCTCTCTCTCTCTTTCTCTCTCTCTCTCAGTTGGGAACCGTGCATTTCTTCCTGATTTCTCCTTGCGCCCCCGTCAGCACACCCACCTGGCTCATCTTGAACATCGATATCGTGAACTGCGCGAAGAATTTCCCTTGATCGTTGGCATACTCCTCCACCAGCTGGCTAGAATCTGTTGCATTCAGTAGCGTTGCATCGGAGTGGAATATCGCTCTCTTGCTTAGAATGTTCTTGAAGTAGGCGTTGTCGAAGAAGTCCATGGTTATGAAGTCCAGATGGACCGTCAGCTGAGACTTGGCGGAATTGTTTGCTGGGAGGCAGATTCGAGACAAGTTTAGAGCGAAGTTGGTATTCAGATCGGTGGAGATGCTGGGAGAAATTTGTGGGTCGACGAATCGGCAATGCGCCTGACCGATCGTGTGTCCACCTGTTGAAAGATCAACAATCACGATTAGAAAGATGGCTTAAAACAAGGCAATGGTGGTTTGTGCGCTGCAAGAATTAGAGCACATTCATTGTAGACGGTTAACCATAAGCTTTAACTGAAGGTATACCGGACAATGAAACAAGGTCTTGGACGTCTAAGCCATGGTTTTGGAAGTTTTGCTTCAGCGCTGAGATGTTTAAAGTTGGCGCAGGGACTCCAAAGGTCGAAGTTATGGTCTGATTCGTTGCTGCAGAAAAGCCATCACGGCGGCCTGTGGCGATAGGAATGAAAGGACCTCCAACCTGTTCAAAATCATTTGGGAGTCAGTGAGCCAGAAATGAAGACGAAAGCAGAACTTAGAAGCAATTCATTGTGAATATTGAAAAGAACCCACCAGATGAACTGCATAGGTAGCAGCCAATACAATGACGTCTGCGCATGAGACTACTCCCGGACAGACAGCTTCCACCGACTCCTTGATCTCGTCTAGGATTCTCAAGGACGACACTCGTATTGAGGCATTGTTAGGAAGGGCAGTGAGCTCGGTGGCGGGTTCCAAGAGAAGAATGGAGGCGTCGCATCCCTGTATATAACGTCCAATTTCAAATATAGAAGCCGAGCAAGCGAAATAGACAGCCTGAAAAAACTCCGTGTATTCTTGCTGAATGTGATCAGCCGTGGTGAATCCATCGAGCACCTAGGTGTGCCTGAATTTCTTGGGCGGATGATGAGAGAAGGTTTAACGGACCTGAACAAAGCAGTCGTGGAACATGATACGAAGGATCCCGGCAGCCTGGCTGGGGTTTTGGCTGACGAAGAATTTGACGCGCTCTTCGATAATGTCGTAAGCTTTGGGGCAAGAGGACTGGTAAAAGTCGTAAGAGAGACCAGGGGCAGGCTGAAAGTGAAGGTCGGGGGATTGATCAGGGGAGGCCAAAGGCGTTGGGGCGAGCTGCAGGAGAAGGCAAAACGTGAACAGCAGCAGCCAGAAAGATCCTGCCATAGCTCTGGACGGGATCGAAGGCGGGATGGATGGACTGCACGAGGTCTTTTGTCCTTGTTGATGACAAGCTGATCGATCGATCAAGCTTGCAACGATTATCCAGAACGCAATCAAGCTTGTTCTGAAGAGCTACAATTGCTTGTCCAGAACGCAATCGACGTACGATGTCGCGTTTGCAACTCCCTGCAGATTCGAGTCTCGAAAACACAACTGTACAACACGCGCCAGCTACACTTGCTGCCAACGATTGAAAAACTTTCCGTAGTTTGCAGTTCGCACTTCCGAGTCCGAGTCCCACCGTGAACAGTCTCGACCACAGCAAAGCGTGCTGTTGTCTCGTTACTGAAGCCCTTTACGCAACCTCGCAACTCCCCGCCACAACAAGCACAAATTCTCAGCAACACATCTACACCTATTGAGCTCCGGTGGATTGCAGCTCCTCGCTCACAACTCCCCAAATGTAGCTCCCAATCACCAGATCGTCAACAATGTGCCTCGCGCAAGCGGAGCTAGTTGCAACGAGACCTGGCCAAATGTAGGCCTTCATGAATTAGATGCAACAATCTCAAACGATGTGCAGCAAGAAATCGAAGTTAGTAAACTCTTCGAATCCAATACACAAGAGATCTTTTCTTCCAATTGTTTGCTTCTCGCCAACCAGCAAGATTGCAGGCGAGCTGCTGCCTAAGGAAAAACTGGAAGCATCAAGCATGCGATCATCCAAGCAACCCAACATGAAAATTTGGAGAAACAATCACGACAGCACACCTACTGATTATACGCATGCGAACGGACATATCACCACAAGCAAGGTCTAGCATGTGGTTGCAACTCAGCAACTCACGAATCTCCCTACGTGCACTCCATAAGTTCATGCCACTTGATATCAAGCAAAGGGAAGTGTTTTATGGACTCACAAATGAATACAACTCGGGCTCCTCCTCTTCCTTGGTGTTGATTGTTCCTTGAGGGGATATATATATATAGCTTTTTCCTATATTCTAAACTTGGACAAAGACAAAAGGAAGAAGAAAA
The DNA here is from genome assembly GCF_047967505.1 of Dipteris shenzhenensis. NCBI lineage: Eukaryota > Viridiplantae > Streptophyta > Polypodiopsida > Gleicheniales > Dipteridaceae > Dipteris > Dipteris shenzhenensis. Next base: position 50,268,318 of record NC_141612.1, read on the forward strand.
GTTGACTCACTGAGAGGGAACTTTTATAACAACTATCACGCTCACCCCGATTCACTCATTATGAAAGCACCTCCCAACGCCCACATTCCCCTTCAAAACTTAGCACGCCTTTCCACATCACCCTCTCCAAGCCCCAACTCCTTTCCCTTTCATTTTAGCTACACCTACCTTTATTCTTTATTTTTCCTTCTAGGTTCACCTTTATTCATGGAGGTGACTCTAACCACCGCTTGTCATAGTGGAGTGGGTATAACATGTTAGGTGGTTTAATCTTCCATAGGACCCTTACCTAAATACTTCACATGGGCCTTTCATGTCGTTACATACTAACTTTAAATCCCATGGCAATCCCACCTCTTTCATTTATTCTTTTTACTAGCTTCTTTAGAAATTTATGTCTCATCCGTCAATCTAAATTATTTAACAACTCCTTTTGGCATATTCTAATATGTAATCCAAGGTCTTTGGCTTTGTTGTACTTCAAGAGGTGTTATACGTTGATTGTTATCATGAATCCAATATTCTCATGAGCGTCGTGTACATATTTTTTCATATTATTGTTCTTGTGAAGTCATGGGTGCATGTTTCTGCAACATATTTTTGTACACTTAAGAATATGTTTACATTATTTGAGATAAATTCAACCCATTTCTTAAAAAGAAAAGGTTCCATTCCAAAGTGTAGCTATTATTTAACAAATATTTATCTTAAAAATGACAATGATCACTATAATATTGTTGTGAACCCTAGAAGTCTCTTTCCTCTTTGCTATTTTACTTTGGAGCAATTTAAATCTCTAAATTTCCCCATATACAACAGCTTCTCTAGTAATATGATCATATAATTAGTGGACCTTGTAGCTCCAAGTCTCATAATATCTTTTGACAAAGTATCCATATCACTAATTGATGTAATTACTCTTTTATATCAAAAGAGACTTTCTTAGCAAGCTTGATAATGTCATCAACTAGGTATTTAATTGAAAAAGTGGATTTCAAGTTAGAAACCATATATAGACATGGGTTCACTACTATAGAATAGAACCTTTCATGCATGCCTTGTTGGAAACATAGAAGTTTGAATACCAAGGAGAAATTGATTTTATAATAATAAAATTGTAGTTAAAGCCTTATACCCTTGCCTATCTACTTTTTAACATCAAAGAGTCAAGCAAATATCAAGTGATCGAATCTCACTTTGTTTATTGATTTATAAGCCTCTCATGCTTGTATGTGCACATGGATTGTACAAGATGTGAAAGGGCACCAAATATTCATTTAGGGAGAATTCACTTCTCTTTGTTACTCTTTCATACCTTTTTCCATTTACCTGCCTACTTGAGGATAATATATTTTCACTTAGTGGTCTATAGCCAAGATTACGTGGACCTTGAATAGAGGAGATACATGTGAATTACTATCAAGAAATACATCATACCACATGCACTCGTAGAGCAAATAAAAGAGCCCTTTTCACAATACAATTGTTCAATTATTCTTACTTTAAAAGATGTGTATAGCTCACCCATATGTACATAATGAGAAGTGGTAATGTGATGTTCTTGAGCACATAATCTATAGTACACACACATTTTTTTGCCCCAACCAAGATACATCATCATTATTTTGAATTAAAATTGGTTCATCCCCAAACACAAGACACTTAAGCAAGGTTCATTATGATGAATAAAGATGCCATGTTAAGACTGCACTTCAAATCTTTTTTTGTTTTTGGCTTTTCAAAACTTGAAGCACTTGGGTGTAAAAGAAGTCAAAAAATATTTATCTTTCAATTCACTATTGTCAACATTTTCATAGCTTGATTATCTTCCAAGGGTGAAGAATTATTCTCTTCAAGCTCAAGGCACTGATAAAAAGGTGTATCGTGATCCTTGCATTCAATATGAGGGGAAATATCTAATAATGTTACATTTAAAATGGCAACATTACATAATTGCCATTTTGAGTTTTAAAATATCCCTAAAAAATCTAAGAAATGTCAATTTAAGATAAAGACCAAATTTTGCAAAACGTAGTGTGAAGATTTGTTCTTTTCAGAAAAATTACAAACACATTTTAGGAGCACAGTAAATAACCTAGGTAGAATATTTAAAAAAGTTTCATGGTTCTATGTTCCTAGAAAAAAGAAAAGGTTAAAGTTCGCATTGTGGAGAAAAAGCTTTCTTTCCATCACACACCATTTTTGGAAAAAATGTGTGTAAACGATGGACATATTACAAAAATGGTGATTGAATATAGTCAATAGGCTACTTTGGGCTATGGTCTTCTTCAATTGGATTATCAATGCTCTATCAATGTATTTTGAGTTTCTTTGCACACTGTCAATACTTTCATTTACTCAAAGACCCTTTGAAATGTTCATTTGATAAAATCATGGTTTTATCTCGAAAAAGTACTATTTGAACATGAATATGTGATGACTTGAAGTTGCTTACAAAGAAATACATAAAACGTTCTCTTAGACATAATAGATCATCTTTTCATCTCCAACATAATTTCTCGCTTTAACATCAATATTAATTAATTAAATTTATGAAGATTTTTTAATAAATCCTTTATTTCCTACATACATCTCTTATCCATTCTCGATTTTCTAAATCTTTCTTTTTTTTAATATTTTCACATATTTCATGAAGTTAAATCATTTAATCCATGTTTATGGAGTACCATTCCTACTATGCTTGAGAAGGCATATTATTTCCACCATTTAGAACTATTATTTCTATAAAAATTTTGCACATATTATATGACCTCAATCGAGAATCTCCTATTTTAGCGCTTCAACATCTTGAAAAGGTGCATTCCAATATCTAATTTACAAGATGGTAATGGTGATTATTGCTATGCCCTCAAGGAATTTGTCATTTCCTAAATTTTCAATTTGTAAGTTTACCACTAATTCATTCTCATTATAGTCGATGGCCAAATACGTGCTTAATTTATCCAATACCTTGGTATCACACTAAGTTACTTACACCTAATCCACTAGTATGTTGATGGGATCCAATGGAGCAACGACCAATGATATAGAATCCATAAAGTTTTTCAATTAATATTCATGTGCACTTGAGAAGAATGCCCTCCAAAGGAGGTTTGTCCTACAATCTATGGTTTAATGAAGCATCATGATATTTGGTGTACTTTGGGTTTTTCCAACCCTAATCCCTTTCAAAATAGTAAGAACCCTCTCTAAATGAAGACTTGCATAGAGGTCCCATCATCAATGTGAGAAAGAAGTCCATGTATAATGAATCATTAAAATATATAGAGAAGGCATCCAATTCAAGAAAAAACCACAATATCACTAGCAAATAAATTTTAAAATACTTATTATTTTTAATCTAAGAATTACATATTTTGGATAAATTTATGTTTACAACGCTTTTCAAAAATTGAAACTCATATAAGAGTCTTTCAAAGTATAAAATCATTGTTTTTTAGTATTTTATCAATGCAAAGAAGACAAAGGTAAAGTAACAACAATTAATGTAGATCATTGTACTAAGATAAGTAGGATAGCTTAGTGCATGAAATGAAAGAAATATTTAGTGTAGGTTACTAGTGAACCTCAAAATTGACACATTGAGGATTCAACCAAGGCAAAAAATTAATGACTAGGGAGCAAGGGGAGAATGGACAATGGAGGAGCAAAGGATCGATACTGGCCAAGGGCAATGCAGGGCTACACCATTCATGATGGTCTACATTTTGCCAAATCTAAGATAGGACTTGGACTAGAAGACAAGGGTGAGATGGTGTGAACCATAGCTCTTAGAGGAGTTGGTGGATGCCAAAAAATGCCAACAAACATAGGATTCACAAGCTTAGATGTGCCATAATTGATTAGATATGATTTAATTGCATCTATGCTATGGGATGAGTAGGTACGAATGCAACTAGTAGTATCCACTATGAATGTTGGAGACTGGGGTATATAAATACCTAGAATTAGGGAAACTTTGAACTCAAAAAGGAATTCATAAGGAGAGGATTAAGGAATGGGTAATCTGGATTATGAAATAAGTAATATCCTTAATTTTTGGGCAAAATCCATTGGTAAGTTTCATTCATTTGATGGCGTCAACTATTTGCTCCCTTTATGCATTAAGGATCATTTTAAAAATATCATCCAAGAAATCAATTGCTCACAAATGGCACCTAAATTTGGTCCATAGATCATTTTCCATTCAACTCTCATAATTATCACTTAATTTGAGCTATAGGATCACATTATACAATCAAGGGTGCACAATGGCAAAGGCTTTGGTGTGCAGGTGACATGTGGCATCATCTCGGTAGGAGAAAAGCATATGATGGCTCATGTTCAATTCCAATTCTTCTTTGTTGGATGAATTCCCTCATCCAATGGTGTGTGTCCAGTGCCATTTGGTAGCCATTAGATCTCAAAGAGATCTAACAGTCTGAATCCACATAGCAGACATAGTTAAAGTCTATCCCATAAATATGTGTGATCACACGATTGGAATGCCATCAACAATGTATGCTCAACTCACACAATGTATGTTCATGCGTGTGGATCCCACTCCATCTAAGTACTCTAACATTGGTAGACCTGGAGCTCCCCATGGCCAATGGGTTTTATATAATCCATGGGATCATATATGATCCATTAGCTCTTACAATGTAATTTGAATTACTTGGAGTGGGACCATGGAGGGAGGAAAAATCTTCCATGTTTATAATGCTGGAGCTTCCTTATTAGCCTAGAGCTTAATTCTTAAGGGAGTAATGGAAGTGGACTTTAAGTTTAACATTTTGGTGACCTTTTTAGGGAAGGACGTGGTTTGCACTAGAAAAATCAATGGTGGAAGCAGTGTGAAATGACTTGCAATAATGTCAGAAACAATGGATGCTAAGATGTGATGCCAGCAAAGATATCAACAAAATTAAGAAGAGTGGATCGTCGGAATGAATGCTAAGAAACATGACTTTGGATAATCAAAGAAGAGACTTGGACTAAAGAAGGTGAGCAAGCCAAGTAATGCACCATAGAGGATGATGACTAAAGAGAGAAAGAAGGGAATTACCAAGAGAGTCAAGGATCCAATCCTTGAGAAACTTTGGGTAGATTTTGGGAAAAAGCAAGAAAAAGATCCTTACAATTTTCACAACGTCAAAGATGAAGTCCAATAGCACAAGCCCCAATGGAGAGGTTTGGAGACATCCGCCATCTAGTCCACCAAGATTTCTTGAGGCCACAAGAGGACCAAAAATATGAAGGAAAATCAAAAAATACATGGGATAAGAGGGAGAGATTATCAATTTCTCGTTATATTTTTTTTGCAAAAAATGGCAATTTTGCAAGTTCATATGGCAAAAGAGTACCTGATATACTTTCCCATCAGTTTCTTAGACAAATTCATAAAATGGTATGATCAGTGATGAGAACTTCAATACATAGGACCAGTTGAAACTTATGTTCTTAGGAAGAGGCTAGCACAAATTCAAAAATAAGGATCTCTTGCTAAAGATGAATAGACTAAATCCATGGGCACTTGAATCCATGTTTGAATTTGGATCATGAATGAGGATGCTAACCAATCAACTCAAGAAATCCTAGTTGATGAGTGGCCTCACCGATGGCCCATCATTGCACAACATGAGATAACCTATTCAACAAGGATGTATGGGAAAGTAGTTCATAGATCAATTGCGATCAAGAAAGGGGGCATCAAACCCCAACAATAGAAGAAGGTACTCTTCCAAAGGGTGGATATTGAAGAAGAGGAACAATATGAATGGATGCTTTTAAAGGACCAAGATAAATTGGCGATTGAAAAAAGATGCCGAGCTGAACAAGATTCTGAAGGAGATGGGAATAAAATGCACTCCACAAAATGATGAAGTATTGTGCCACATGTGTAAGATAGACAACCATATAGTAAATGAGTGTCAATTAAGAAATTATTTAAAAATTTAACTCCACCTCCTCCCTCCCATTGCCTCCCTCCTGCCCACATGCCTCCCTCCCTCTCTCTCCGATCCGCCTGTCACCCATGCGCCTTTCTCCCTCCCTCCCTCCCTCTCTCTCTCTCTCTCTCTCTCTCTCTCTCTCTCTCTCTCTCTCTCTCTCTCTCTCTCTCTCCCCCCCCTCTCTCCCTCCCCCCACCCCTCTCTCTCTCTCTCTCTCTCGCTTTCGCTCTTGTCTACCCCCTTCTCTCTTTCTGCCTCTCTCACTCAGTCCTTCCTTTTCTCCATCCCACAATTGCTCTCTCTTCTCTCTCTTAATTTTTTACAAAAATTAAACATGAACTTACATTTTCACACCTGGCTGAAAGTTTGGTAGATAGGAAGTAGAATCTCTTTCCCTAGTCTTCCTTGCTCTCCTTGTTCCTCCTTGCTCTCCTTGCTCTCCTTGCTTTAATTGATTGAGATAAGAATGAATGAAGGGGAGGAGACCTTTTTATACTTTTATAGGGCAAATTTAGATTTTCCTTACTCCTCTTCCTTTTGCATTTTATTCCTTTCCATTCTCTCTTCTCTTTCCTTTTGATTTATAAGTAGCCTATAAGAAAATTTCTTTCCATACAATTTATAAATAGGCTTCACAAGTAGCCTACTAAATGCAATTGCTCCTCACAACTGCCTATCCATCGAATCATGCCTATTTTGAAGTCATTGCAAATGGTGCCTATTTTACTAACAACTAGATGAAGGGTTTCTATAAAACTACCATGAGCATGTACAAAAGAACATCATTTACACCCTTAGATCCATTTTCAATTTCTATGAAGCTTTAATTGGTGGCAAGTGTCCTTCCATCCTCATTGCTTGTGATTATTGCTCGTCTTTTTGAATTCTACAAACCATTTGATATGTGACAAGTTTCATGCCACCTCCCTATTGCTTCTCACGATGGTCGGTCAACATGTCACCCCGGCAAGAATCCCCTACAGCTATCTATTCATCGAATCACACCTTTTTTAGTTGAGGTTGTAGACAATAAGGTCTAAAAATGATAAATATGGAAAAGGATAAATATGGCAAGGTTGCGAGCATTGGTTCATGCAAAGGGGACTTTATGAATTTGATGGGAGAGTGATCAAGCAAGATTATGCCAATGTCGCTACTTGAGTAAAGGATGGATCATATCAACTCATGCATACTTTGTGTACTCAAAAATCTTAACGTGGTGGATGCATTGGATACTATAAAGCCACAATTGTCATTTTTTGAAGGTTGTGTTTATGAAAAGATGCATGGGATGAAATATAAAGACAAGAGAGTGCATGTTACTTGGGCATTGGTGCATATTGATCTTGTTGGTCACATGCAACCCACAACCCAAGGTAGTGCAAAGTACATCCTTACCTTCATTTATAATGTCTCTAGTATGGTATGGGTCTACTTCTCAAAATAGAAATTTGAAACCTTTGTGGAGTTCAAAGAACTCAAGGTAATGGTAGAGAATAAGCTGAAAATTGTGTGCAATGATAGAGGGAAAAAAAATAAGAATAAGAGTTCAAAATTTTTGGCAAGCAACAAGGAACAAAGAAACAATTTTCTACTACTTATACCTCTCAATATCATGGTCTGGTAGAGAGAAAAAATCAGCATCTCATGGAATGTGCCAAATGCATGCTCGAGGATATGGATGTGTCAAATCTGTTTTGGGCAAAAGCAATGGCAATTACAACATATGTGATTAATAGATGACCCACAAAAGGAATCAAGGATAATCTACTCAAACAAGATTTTTTGAAAAGAAGCCAAGTATTTTCCATTGAATTAGAGCCTTTTGATGCATATTCTACAACCATCATTTACCTAAAGAGCAATGCAAAAGTTGGAAGATAAAGCCAACAAGTATTTTGGTTGGCCACACTTGTATCAAAGAAGATCATTAATAGCAAATAGATTTTCCTTTTTAGAGAGAATGAATTGCTAATTTGCCCAAACAATATGCCACAAGCATTAATTTTGATGTAGTAAATAGCTTATCCATGTCAGGAAGTGATGGTGTACTATCAAATTAGCCAACTAAAAATCAACAAAAAAGGTAACAATCTACTCCTATAAAGAGTCCATCAAAATGGCACTCATAGACTCTCAAAGATTTAGGGCTCACAAATATGCCAGAATCATCTTCAACATGGCAACAATCATTCCATTTTTAGTAGCAAAAGAGTCAACTAATGTAGCCCTAGAATCATGCATGTTGTGGAATCATATAGCCCTCATAAATTTGAGAAGGTATTTGAGTATATCGTTGGAAGTATGCCAAGGATATTAAAATAGATACCATCAAATGCAATGACAATAGGTTTTGGTTGACCCACCACTTAGATAGAACGTTATTAAATGCAAATGGGTCTACAAGAAGAAGATTAAGGAAAATATCAATGCCTTGTCGGATAAAAACTCTAATCAATATATAATGATATACATAGAGAAACATAAACACACACAAGAATACAATTTTAAAAAGGTCCATGAACCAGGTTTTGTGAAAGCTTAGCAGTTTGGGGGAAGGTCCATCAAGGAGCAATCCATCTCCAACATACAATAACACCTTATAAAATTAACTTGGATTATGCAACATTTTGTTAGCATAACATCTTATTATATTCGTGTTATTTAAAGTCCATTCCATGTACCTTCCTTTCCAACTTGGATATAAAGGAAATTCCATTTCAATATAGACCAACAACTCTTTTTCTAAGTTCAACAATGTTCAACTAGACATGCATTCCTATAGCTTATATTCTACTAGTTAATGTAGTACACATTGATCACTACATAAATTATCATTGAAGACCTTCTAACACAATGCATTCTCATTTTTTGTAATGTATTAGAGCTTTAGATCTTTAACTTTGGATATTAAAAAATATTACCATACTGACCCTTTATGTATGGCATCAAAGATTCCCCCCCTTTCACTACTACCATTAGCTCCTTATACAAGGATTTTTTTTTACTATGGCATGAAATCTCATGTTATAAGGAATGAAATAATGATTGGGTTCAGAAAAGGCACTAGCACAGGCAGAAATAGTAGAAGACTCTACTGTTTGAAGGAGAGTAAAACGACCAATGAAATCTCATGTTACGAGGAATGAAATAATGATTGGGTTCGGAAAAGGCACTAGCATAGGCAAAAATAGTAGAAGAGTCTACTGTTTGAAGGAGAGTAAAACGACCAATAATCCCTGGAGCTGAGTATTACTTAGTCTTTTGGCCAAGAATTGTTCCATGGACATTACGGCCAAAAAGGTTTAACGTCCATATTTTCATCGATATTAGCATTGATATTAGCATTATCTGCTAGATTAGCATCGATATTTCAGTTCAAAAAACCTCTGGAAAAATACACAGGATTGAAAAAAGTGTTGATAGTCATCCTTGGTTAAAACTTCCAAAATTCAAATCAAATTGAAATGTTTTCACATTGCAACATATATTAGAACAATGTTGTTCTCCATTTCTTAATCAATTGAAGCGTCACTGGAATCTTCATTGTGTGATTGATGCTCATCCTCTTGCCATGGCCAAGTCTTGCACATATTTAGCATGTAGTATCGGAGAAACCCTATGAGGAGCTCAAACTATCTTCACTTTCCAAAACTTTGGTAGAAGCATACTAGAAGTGCTAGCTTCCAATCCATCTATTTCTTGATCTTCCATTTCATTCTCTACTTGAATCACAAACCACGGGTGGTTGTCCACTTGATCTTGTTGAAAAATCACCTAAAACCGGATGACTTCTTGATCTCCTTTGATGACATCCACCTTCATTTACATGTCAATAACAATAAGCAATGGAACTTGCTTTTGCAATGAGCATGAAAATTTGGCATGCATTTGTGTAGCCTCTAACTTACCTTACAAATACACTAAACTTACTGATAGCCTATGATACATCTTTGGTACTACATCCCTGCAAAGAAATAGGAAGAACATAATATAGAAACAATGCTATGTCAATCAAATTCAAACAAGAGGTCAAAAATGGATCGAACTAAAGTGGAAGCACTGTTACCTAAATCATTTTGTGCCAATCATGCAACTTTGGACCACTTAGTTTCCCAAAGGAAGTAAAGGCACCCTTTAAGGTATGCATGTATCTGGTTGGGTTTTTCATACCTATGATCCAACTCTTCACCCAGGTCTTCTCTGCTTTTGTTAAAACCTAGGATGTCTAGTAAAATCACCTTACTAGTACGGTTTTCTCTTGGCTAGAACGTTCTTTTGATTTTCATCACTTTCAAGTTAGCTCGTGCCTTTGGGGTATCTCTATCCCCAATCATATTTTTTTACAAACTTTCGAAAAGACACATTATTGAATATATTCATTAGGTCCAACAGATATGTGACTTTGTGTTCTCTCCAGTACGGAAGAGTATAAAATATGGAGAGGTGGAGGTGTTTGGATTTTTGGATCATGTCAAAGTTTCTCCCAATATTTGAACCTCATGACCAGAGGAATAGGAGCTAAATATGGCCCCCCAAAAGATGGATCCACATGATACAGATGGTCCATAGGAAGAAATTGCATGTGCTTCTCATATACCACCTTGATTAGATCTTTACAGTGCCAACTACACAAATTGTCTACATAATTTGGACACACAAAGTATTCAAACACTTGGAGACCTATTAAAATACAAGGATACAAGTTGCATCTTGTAAAAGTGAAAGACCACTTAGGCAAAGATCATTGGGAGAAGTTACATCTTGAATTTTAATAGGCAAAAGAGAATTGAGAGGAATAGAAATTTGGTACCCGAGTAATCATGCAGCCTAGGATAATCCTGCATCCAGGTCCACATTAGAATTCCTTTCACTCAAAAATGTGTTGACCCAAAGGCTTGGAAATGTCATAAACTTGCATGCCATTCCATAATTTTGGAACTCGTCCATCAAAGGATCTAGATACACATCCATGTTTTTCACCTTGTGCTTGCCCAAGCACAATGACTGCCAACATCAAATGCACCTTCTTTATGGTATCCAAGGGGGAATATTGTATATTGTGACTACTATTGGCCACGTGGACTGATGTCCAAAGGGATTAACACTATCCATAGCCAGTCCAAGATGCAAATGATGAGGCTCAAGCCCAAACTCTGACCACCTCTTCTCTACTTGTCTCCAGGCCTTTCCATCCATAGGGATCCTCAATATTCCATCCATCAACAGTTGCAAGAATGCCAATCCATAAGTTCACCTAATGATCCACAATGAAACAATTGCGTGATGCATGTTAGATTTAAGTTAACTACGATTATGACTATTGACATTCAGGTAATATGTCACTATCATATTCCCTCCCAAGTCTTATTCTCGGTGCTATTCTCAACATTCATATTCTCAGCGTTACTATTCTTGGCATTCATATTCTTGATGCCCAGGGAAGGGCCTGTTCCCTTGGATTATAACTCTTTGGGGAATGAAACGTGTTTCCTCCACCCACATTATGTGTGGCTATAATAATTATAAATTATATAATGTCATACAATTTTTTTCCAATTACTCATCTATTCCAAATTGCTTGTTTTAAATATGATTTCTTACAACATTCCTCCTTTTTAATGCATGTTCTCAATGGGAGGGAGCAAGGAAACCCAAGCTGGTGGATGCACAATCAAAAGAAATTGACACTTTTTATTCATATAGCTGTAATCCATGTGAAAATATTGTATAGAATGCAATGAAAATTAGTTATGTCAATCTCTTGTGAACGTTGCCTTATTCATGTATTTGTTGGGCTTCAACTTCCAAAAGGCACAAAAATATAGAGATCACCAAGTCAACAATAAATCACCACCCCTAATATATGCAAGGAGGATTGGGTCCTAACGGACCGTGTGTTGTGTCTCGTGTCCACATTTTTACTCATTCACTTTTTTTTGTTAAAATTTTGATAAAATGCTAGGATTCAGGTTCAGTTTTTAGTTAGTAGTTACATGCTCCATGATGGAAAGGTTGCCTATTGTAAGCCTAGTTTTTTTTTTTGGGTTATTGTGGTAGTGCGACCACCCTCCTTCCCCCCCCACCCTCCTCCGTCCGTTCCCTCTCCTCGTACCTTTTTTTTTTCTTAATACCCAAAAACCCTCTCTACCCTCTCCCATCCCTCTTCTACCCTTTTTTGTGTTGAATTTATTAATGTTGCCACCTGTAGCAGCATGCAAGAGCCCCCCCACCCACTCCTCCCCTCAACTCTCTCCTGCCCTTGCCTCTCCCCCTCTCCATTGCCTCTCCCCTTCCCTCTCTCCTTCCCTTGTCCTCCCTCCCCCCTTCTCTCTCTCTCTCTCTCTCTCTCTCTCTCTCTCTCTCTCTCTCTCTCTCTCTCTCTCTCTCTCTCTCTCTCTCTCTCTCTCTCTCTCTCTCTCTCTCTCTCTCTTTCTCTCTCTCTCTCTCTACCCCCTCCTTCTCCCTCTCCCTTTTAAAAAATTTCTTGCTATATGATGGAAGCCCAAGAGCCCCTCTACCTACCCTCCCCTCCTCCCTTCCCTACCCTCTCCTCTCCGTCCCCCTCCCCTCTCCCCCTTCCCTCTCCCTCTCCTCCTTCACCTCCCCCTCCCATCCCCTCCCTTGCCTCTCCCCCTTGCCTTCCTCCATTCCCCCTCCCTTTCCCTCTCGTTCCCCCTCCATCTCATCTTTCTCTCCCTCCCCGTCCCTTTTTCTCCTTTCCCCCTCCATCCCCTCCATCAAGACGCATCATTATAAAGTACTTTGAGACTTTACCAATGTTGCTTTTTGAGATATAAAAGGTGTTTATTGGCACCTTACTAAGTCTTAGGGATTTTAGAGTTCCAAAACTCTCAAAGGCAAGAATAACGAGGATGAATCTGTATCCCAATTCAAGGCTTGAATAGTCACTCAAGGTTTCTCCCAAATATATGGAGTCGACTACATTGACACTTATGCCCCCATGCTTAACATTCAATCTCTCAGAATCATCATCTCTCTCAGTGCTACACTTGGGATTTATCTTCATCATATGGACATCAAAATAGCCTTCCTTAATGGAGTTCTTCTGAAAGGTCAGCGAGTCTATGTGGCTCAACCACCAGGGTATGAACAGTTTGACCATGAGCATTAGTGTGTCTCTTACTGAAGAGTTTGTATGGCCTAAAGAAATTACCTCATGTCTGTGGTACTATATGCTTCATAGTTTCCTTCTTGACCTTGACTTCAATTGTTGTCATTCAGACAACAGCTTATACTTTTGATGCACAAGTGCTCCATTCTACATATTAGAGCTCTATGTGGGATGATCTTCTTCTTGCCAATAACAATCTCAATTTCCTTGTTCAAATTAAATCTCAAATTTCTTTAGAATTTGAGATGATTGACAACAATGATGTAGAATACTTCCTTGGTATGAAATTCAAGAGAGATTCACCCACTGAATTCTGCTTAGCAACATGCTTCATCTCTAATATTCTTTAGCAATTTTAAGTGACTGACTATAAGCTATACAACACTCTGATGGATGTCAACATAAAATTATCAAAGGAGACGGTGCTTAGGGATTCCAAGGAACTAGCAACTTTCATATCATCAAAAGAAGTGGTCTCAACTCGGTCTCCATAAGATATCTTGTGGCATGTAGCAGGCCTAACATCATGTGTGAAGCTTTAAAAATTTCCTAGCACATGCAAAATCCTTGTATAGTTCATTGGGACTACCTATCCTTGTGTGGTTCATTGGGACTCAGTCCAATGTCTCTTCGGATACCGACGCTCCACTCAAACACTCAGTATCATTTACAAGTCGAATGTATCCATGGCTCTCATCAGCTAGAGTGATAAAGATTTGGGTGGTGATATAGATACTTCAAGTCAACATCAAGCAGTCGCAAAGGATAGAAAGTTACACATATGCCGATAAGGAAACATGACTGGTCATGACAACATGCTGATCAACATCAAGTGACAGACCACAACCATTGCATCCACTGTGATTCAACACTTTTGCTACAGTTGCCACCACATATTCTTTTGCTACAACTACCACTAGATATTCTTTCTACATAAGGCCTCCTATAGATGTTACAGCTATGCCCATAGCCAAATTATATAGGGAGGTGCCAATTCCTAGGTCTGATGATTGGACCTTCCTCTCCATTTGTAACACTAGTTGCAACAACTGCTATTCATGTTTCTCAAGTTCTCTTTCCTCCAATTCCACATTAATCTATTAAAAAAAGGAGACAACAGTATTAATTGTGCATCTAATAAACTTAAAGTGCTGCTATTTTATGCAAACATAAATTCTCTAGCAATGACCTAAACCAGGTAACATTGTTGTCCTCTAAGTGAAGATCCTCTATCTCTCGGAGGCCCCAAGTGTTTCAAGAGTAGTTGTCCCTTTTCTTGCAGGTCTTTCAAAGACTAAACAACAACGGTGCCTAGTTAAAATGCAACTCCTTCACATATCCCTTTGTAAATGCTACAGTGATCTCCATGGTTATTATGGGAGGGATCTTCTGGTAGACTTTGTGATGAAACAACATGACCTGCTCATACGCCTCCCTTTAGATACTATTACATTTGATGAAATACTAATTGGGATACACTCAATCACTCAAAGTCAGTCAACTACTCCCACTTATATTGTTTAGGTCGACCTTCCATGGTGAGGCCATATTCTATATTGAATTCCTCCACTGTATGACATAATTGTATTGCTTTGGACAAGCTACCTTGGGAGGTTTCCATCGGCCTACATACATGCAATATGAGAAATTATCAAAGGTGAAAAGTAAAAGATGGGGATGGACACACACACACACATACATACATGCACGCACACACACACACACACACACACACACATATATATATAGAAAAAGAGAGAGAGAGAGAGATCCTACCGGAGCCTCCTAAAGAGGTTCTTCCCTTCCCTGAAGGAGAGCTCATGCCTATCTCCAAAGGAGAGTCAAATTTCACCCTTTTTATAGTGGATATTAAGAGCCAGAGTCAATTGTTCCTACATGCTACTTGTTGCATGCCCTTTCTCCTAGTGGAGAAGAGTGAGACTCAACTCTTTGAGTTGGAACCTTGTTTGTTCCTGCTACATGCTCTGGATGCTTAATGTCACTGGATTTTAGGCTTTTCCCTAGGGGTGATGAGCCAAAGTCTCTCTCAGTATTTGAGCTTCTTTCATGTGATGTTTAGGCATAGATTTCATCTCCCCCCACTCCCCTCTACTTAGGTACCCCATGGGCTTCATGACTCCACACTTGTTTGTAAAATGGTTACTTCATTGTCATTGTCTTGAAACTGAAAGCTATTGTAGAGTAACCTCGAATTGGATAAGGAAGGCATGCACAGGCTACAGTGTTTGCATGATTTCACTTTGTATATGCATGTGATTTCATGATTATAATTTCTAATTTGAAAGCCAAAATATAATCTTCTTCAAGTGCTAGCTAGATATGCTATATGCTACATGCTATTTGGTATCATTTGATGAGAAGAAATGCAAACTCTTCTACACATCTACTCCATCCCAGGTATATGTGATGTGAACAAAAATGGCAGCTTGACATGATTGCCAATGCATGAATTGAATTTCATTTGGCTCTTTGAATGTATAGTTCTCTATAAAGTCAACCAGCACTGATACAACCACGCCCTTAGGGAATTGTAACACACTCTCTTTAAATGACCAGCCTGCCATTTGTAAATAAA
The DNA here is from genome assembly GCF_047967505.1 of Dipteris shenzhenensis. NCBI lineage: Eukaryota > Viridiplantae > Streptophyta > Polypodiopsida > Gleicheniales > Dipteridaceae > Dipteris > Dipteris shenzhenensis. Next base: position 50,284,003 of record NC_141612.1, read on the forward strand.
ATTGTGGCATATGAATTTCCAAAGTTGGATATTCAATAACTATAACAATGCATTGTAACTCATCTTCTTAATTACAAGGACCTTCCTTTTCTTTGTTTCTACATTGGGAATCTCCTTGCCTTGGCTGGCCTTCTTTTGGCATTTTCCCTTCAACTCCAATTGATGTCTTCAAATACCTTTACTGAAACATAACGACCTTCTTCTACCATTTCACACCACAGACACCATTGGAGTATGGCTGGTCCACAATTGTGGTGTTATCCAAAGATGCATTTCAAATTATTGTTCATGGATCCCCTACACTTCTCACATAACACTGTAAATTTACATAATGTTGAAACACAACACTAAGTTTTGGTTTTCATGAGGTAGAGCAACTAGGCTATTCACCATTACTTTTGCATGTGTTGCACATGCAATAATAGGCTTACCCACATGAAACCTAGCATTAGCCTATCACATTTGGGTAATAGCCTCCTTCAGATATAGCATTTGAATATGTTGAATACCACAAGATGTGTATCTATCCTTCAATTTTCATACAAAAAAAGGGTTCAAGCACTCAAATGAACATTGTTTTATCTGCATATTTGGAAAATTTTTTGTAGATGCGAGAAAGAGCTCAACCTATATCAACACTAATAACACAATTAGTCAAAAAGAATGTACAAACACCTATTTATACTACTACAAAACACTAGTACACATGTAACTAGTATATTGACAACAAACTAGTCCTGTATCTAGCTTGCAGATACCTATTTGTATCCATCTTATTCATAAGTGGCTAGTTTGTAACTACCCAGCTAGTGTGTAACATGGTAGTATGCAATCAACTAGTTTCTAGCTAGTCCATTGAATAGTCAAGTAGTCTCATATGTAACTAGTTCACAGACAAATAGTTTTCTTGTTTGCAGTTAAATAGTTTATGGATAACTATTTTGCAAGGAGCTTATTTTGTAGCTATCCAACTAGCTTAGTTTGCATATATCAAACTACTATGCAGTAAGGTAGTATGCAGTTAACTGGTTTGCACCATTTGCCCTTAAGGGGTCCCCTTTCATGTTGTAGCTAGCTTGTTCATAGGTGGATAGTTTGCGGCTATCCAAATAGTATGCAACATGGTAGTATGCAATTAGCTAGTTTCTAGGCATCTTGTTTGAAGCTAGCTAGTCCATTGAATAGTCAAGTAGTCCCGCATGTAACTAGTTCATAGACAAATAGTTTTTTTGTTTGGAGTTAACTAGTTTGTAGATAATTAGTTTGCAACTAGCTTATTTAGCAGCTATCTATAATAGCTTAGTTTGTACTTAGCTTAGTTTGCTACTAGCTTAGCTTCCAGCTCTTCAACTACTATGTAGCAAGGTAGTATACAATTAGCTAGTTTGCACCATTTTTCCTTGAGGGGTTCCCTTTCATGTCGATATGGCCCTTGATGGGTTCCCTTTAGAGGCATGGGACATATTGACATGCAAGATATGTCCAGTGTATGTCAATTTATCCCTTTCCCCTACAAGGACCCCTCAAGGTCCATATCAACAATTCCACCATTCTATATGGGCCGTATCTTTGGTAATATCTTGTGATGTGACATCTTGTATATGCAATTGCATAGAATTCTTTGGGATCCACATGAAATCGTTCTAAAGACATCTTTCAAGATATCAAGAAAACTTATTTTGAAGGGGAAAAAGTTGAGATGTTGTCCTGCTCTAGAGAAGTCTTAATAGTTGGAAAGATTTAAGGGCTATGCTCAAAATTTTATTTGCATGGTGGAGGTAATCAAGCTTACTAGTGCAGGTGTCATTGAAAATGTAATGGGTAGTACGTCACATCTACAGGTCCACAATACTGTCAAATGGGGATTAGCTTTCTTGAAATCAAAATCATCGATGAAGTTCAAGTAGTAAAGTGAACCATTGATGTTGCGGTAACATTAACCCCATACATTTGTATGTATCAAAGCAAGAATATCCCATGCTGCTTCTGCTGAAATTGGTTTGTTTTGTTTACCGAAATAGCATGCTTCGCAAACTTTTCCAAGAGACTGAAGCTTAGGAATTCCAATTGCCATATTCTGATTTCTAAGCTCTATCAAGCTTTTGAAATTGATATGTCCATATCCCTTGTGTCATATTGCAAAATTTTTGTGGTTGGCTAACATGGCATGCAAATCTAGTACTGAAACTAGCATTTTAAATAAGTGTCCTTCCTTGACTGCTTTTCCTACTGGCTGTTGATATCCTCTAGATTTGTCTCCGATAGTGCATTCATCTCCATTAAAGATGACTCAGTAGTTGTGTTTTGTCATTTAACTAACTGATTAGAGGTCCTTGCTGAGCTTAGGAACATAGAGTACATATTTCACCAATCCTTTTGTATGAGTGAAATTGTTCATAGGGACAATGCCTTTCCCTTGAACTAGATATGGTGTGTTATCTGCCATGTAGATAATGTTCTTCTATCCTTCTAATGGTTTCATCTTTGTGAACCATTCCTAATGTTTTGTCATATGAGATAATGCATTGTTGTTAATGTACCAAGGATCCTGATCTGCTTGATTGACTTGGCAACTACATTCCCCTTTTGAATTACAATGTATGTCAAGATACATTGTTTTAATCTTTTGCATATCCTCACTTGCAAGGAATATATTCTTAGATTCAGTGGAATAATGACTGCGACTTGAATGTCCACCACCATGATTTCCTTTCTGTGAAAATTCCCTTGATTGCTATTAGATTGACTGCCTTGGTCATACTACTTCTTGCGGCAATCTCTTTCATAGTGTTCAAAATTATGATAGTAGTTGCATTGAATGTTTAACACATTCGTGGATGCATTTCCTTCATCCTTGGAATATTCCTTGGTTGGAATGATTTCCTCTTGTATTTTGATGTTGATGCTACAGAGGATGATGCTGATGTTGACTTTGTTTATGACTTTGTTTTGCTGATGATGACCACTTCACTAAAATGATCTACCTCTGCCTCTACTTCTATCTAAAGCTGTGAATTCTTGATCATTGGAATGACCTTTGCATGTGTGAATGGCTTGTGTCTTGAGTTCTTTACCAAGTAACACTAACTGTATCTCTTCTAGTGTCATAATTTGTCATTGAATGGCAACTCTGGACTAGATTCTTGTATCCCTCTCCTAGTCCACATTCAAGATGACTCGAACCATTTCTGTAGGATTCATAGTCTCTTCTGCTCTGCTGCTATGAGTTGATTCTTGTAATCCTTGATCTTGAGTATGTAAGAATGACCGGTTTCATTTCTTTTGTGATAACTCTAGTTGATTTGGTTTCTTAGGAAGTGTTCTTGGACTCATAAAGAGCTACAAACATATCTCATGCTTCTTTTGATGTCTTCACTGTGTTGAGTTGTCCTAGCATGACATCTTGCACATTTTGCTTGATCAAATGACATGCATATTTGTCTTTCTTATCCCATTCTTCCTATGCTCGGTCAAAGGTAGGATCTACTGTAGGTGCTGTGATCGGTGGTGCCATTGTAGATCCTACTACTGGTGCTATGGTAATAGGGGGAGTGGAGCTAATGTTGGTTGGATTGTCCAATGGTCTAGGTGTAGACTCATCGACATACTCCCATTTTTCTTGAAGTACTAGAATGGTCTCCATTTGGTATTTCCATGTGCGATAATTGGAGTTATCTAGCTTAGTAGATGCCTCCAAATTGAGATTGCTAGTTGTAGACATGGTGCAAGAAATGTACTCAAAGTGCTGTGAAAATCATTGTCTGAATCAACTGCAATACGCTGACTATATCAACTAGATAGGACTATAATATATAATCCAATATGTTACAAGGCTTGTGGAAAATCAGAGTAGAAATTATTCGAATTAGCATGGTTGTGTTCTACACTAAAGAGATTCAAATATGTCTTTACACCTTAAAATTTGGGCAACACATGAAAAAGTTACATTAATTTGAAATGACATGTGTTTTCATATTTTAGTGTTTTTTATTTTACCCCCCCCATCCAAAAGAACCCCCCCTTGGGCTTCACATATTATAAAATTTTTCAATGTATATACCTTATATTTTGTGGGAGGGGGGACATGTCGTACTCTAGTGCAACATCCTTGATTGCCTTTTGTGTTCGTTGGATTGCCTTTAGATAGATCGATGAGGCTCGAGTCATCAAAGCATGCAATCCCATTGATTGTTGGATTGATTGGAGGACCATAGTCAATGACATCATCAAAGGTGTCATTCGAGAGCTGACATAACACCTCATCCTCTCAGAGATAGGTTTCTTCAATCACTTCCAATAGGGTAAGGTATTTCTCATTCTCAATCCTGATTGGATCAACCGAAGCAAGATATGGCTTGGTTGCTGCTCAGATTCCTTGCCTCTTTTTTTGTGTTGTCATTTTATTACTCATCAAGATATGTACAAAGCATAAGACTCAATGCTTCTCATATAGAGAGCACCAATATGCATATCTTCTAGTAACTATAGTGAAGAAGAAGAGTTTTTCTATGGATTTAAATTATTTTCCCCCCTCTTATTAGGCATTTTCTAACACCGTTACAAAATTTTCTTGAGATTTTAAAAGTGCTTTTGATGTAACTCTACTTTGGATGTAATGTTACATTAAATTTTATAATTTCTATTTTTTAAAGCTTTGATAAAAATAAACTTGGAGAGTGCACTAGCCCAAAATTAATGAGTATAGTGTTTGTAACTTCAAAAACAAAAGAGGAGCAATACAAAAGTATGCTAAAAGCCAAGTTTCACCACTATAATAGGACTAGACCTCTCTCTGTTTCTTTCTTTTTCCATGATCAAGGGGTGTGTCTCTAAGCTTAAACAATGAAATTATCCTTAAAGAATAAAGAGAGGGACATGCTTGAGTCAATTTCTAGAAGTTTACTAAACCTAGGATAGAAAATTGAAATAGAAAGTAATTCTTTTGAATATTTTAGCATCATCTATTGCATGTACAATAATGAGCTTCATTTTTTATAATAGATCCTATTTGTAAGACTTTATAAGATATGGCACCTATAATGGCTCCAGCTGTAGGAGCCACTAAGTATATCCAAATATGTTTATAACTTTTTTGTATAATAGCAGGGGCCAAAGATCTTATCGGATTCATGGATGCTCCTGAAATAGCCCTGCATGATATCATGATTTAGCCATCATAGAGAAACATATAGAATCTGTGTACTAACAATCTCAAAATAGAGCTATTAAAGCTAAATTAAAATGTAGTTTTAAAAATATACACCATTATTGTGGATGCACAATGATATTCTTCTATTCTACATATTTAAAAAAAACAATAAAATTGCTCATAAAATCTAATCAAAGCTAAAGTAGTGGGTGTGGTATATTTACATACCCCCCTAATAGCATGTTTGAAGCTACAGTCAACCCAATGGCAACTGCTTCAGTGAAAGCATCCTGCAATATATAAAACTATAGTGAATGTATGTATTGCCTTGTAAGAAGGACTTCTAACAAAGAAAATAATTCTTTTTATTAATGAAATTCCAAAATTTTATGGTAGAAATGTTATGGTACCTAAAATAGGACTGTAATATTCATTGCTATGCCTCTAATTGTGCTACATATAGTGTGCATCAATGCAATTACCTATAACCTTGGGATCACTACATCTATCAACCAATGTGATGTGATTGAATGAATTGTAAAGGTTTGGAGCTGAGTAAAGACTAACCTAGAAGAATAAATCTTTCTTTGAAAGACAAAGATTGTTATAGAAGAATAAGGCTGTCCTTAAGAGAGAAATTTTTTAAATTTCCCATATCAAGAAATTAAAAACCACCCTTAAGGGTCACAAACAACTAAATTCCATCTCCTTGCCAAAATCCATGAAGACATTTCACACCAAATTCAATATTCATTTCTTTTAACGTCTGAATCTACAACCAAGATTATTCCACTATTCTTAAGTTTGTAACTGCTCACAACATTGTTGATGTATAGACATGTAAATAGTTTATTGACATACAATCTAATGGTTTGTACTTGTATACTCAAAATGTTGAACTTTGTGAGCACTAAGATCCCACTCACATAGATTACTCTATAAACATAGATCTTCTACATTATAAACTCATATACATGGTAGCTTACCATAACAATATGTTCCCTTTGAAATATCCATGGTCCATTAGGAAACAATTAATGGTACAATACTTTAAAAGCACATGAATAGGGCTTTTTAGTGAATTGTATAGAGAATGTATGACAAGAGGAGCAAAGTATGTCATGATATTGCTAGCCCATCTAAGCCAAGTGGTTCTCCTTCTTCATGCATAGGAATATTTCCCATTATCCTCCTCTATTAAGGTTCTAGAAATAGGACATCCCTAACTAATAGAGAGCTAATACATGTCCTTCCATACACTTAAAGAGTACATCATCTCTGTGTTTTCCCCATGTGTCATTTGGAATGGAATTGGACGTTTTATTTAAACCCTAACCAAGATGATAGTAATGAGCCATCACTATTTCATTCTCACTATATCTACAACCTCTCACAAGAATTATTCATTTTGCGATTCCCTTAATCTCGCATGGAATTGGCGTTCAAAATAAAGTGTAGCAAGATAGCTATATATAGTATTCCCTTGACAATAATATTTAGGCTACCTCTAGCTAAAACTCAATGCTAATTCAAGCTTGCTTCTTCAATTTTTGTACTCCCTATTCCAATGAAGAGAAAACTTCGTTATATTTTCTCTTATGGCACGATCCCATCTACAAGAGAGATTTATGATAGAAGTGACAAGTTATGAGAAATTTTGTAGAAGGTATACTAGTGAATCTGATTCCTAGTCTGCTTATTCATAAGAGGACAGGAACCTTTCTCATGTAGACGTGATCAATCCTATAAGCCAAGACACTTATGAGATATGACTTGATCTAGGTGGAGGGGAAAAAGGAGTGCAAATGTGCTCAATGATGATGTGTCATTGTGGGTCACATGCAGTGTTGATGTGGCACTATGCCTAGCAACAGGTGTGCTAGTGGAGCCCTGTGCTGAGGTGGTAGGACTGGTCACATGCAGTGATTGTGGAGCACTGTGTGCCTATAGAGGTCAGTGCTGATTGGACAACTAAGGTGGCACTACTGAGGTGGCATAGATGATGATGTCAACAGATGATGTGGCAATGATGATGTGTCACTAATGACATGGCAGATGACATGGTAGCTGAGCTGGTAGGGTGACGTGGACTGCTAACATGGCAATTGCTGAGGTGTCAGATGAGATGATGTGGCACTTAGAGATAAGGATGCCACGTGGTTGGTCCTTAACCAAGCCCTGTGGTTGAGTGAACTCCTTGAAGATAAGGAGAAGGCCATGTGTCAGAGAATTGACCACCGGAATCTATAGAAGATTCCATTGAAATCTTTTGGCAGGTGGCTGTAGTCGGTGGAGCTCCTATGAGCGTCACGGCTGGCTAGAGGTCATTGAGGAGTCAAGGCTGGAGGATGTTACAAAGCGCTGGAGGAGCTATTTCATGAGCCATTTGTAGATGCGGGTCTTTGATGGAGCAAGGAGGCATCGTGTTGAGGGCTACAAAGAAGTACATTGGCTAGTCATTGTGTGGACTCGTCATTGATGGAGGATCTCGTGGAAGCATAGAAGGAGCCATCAATGGAAGAGCTTTGATGCAGGGTCGCTTGGAAGACGGGAGCTATTGCAGGGCCGACAGCTCTATTGCAGGGTCGACAACCAAGTTTGGAGCTCATGACCCATTCATTTGGATTGCTGTGGAGACTTTGCAGTTGATGGGGTATGAACTTGAAGGAGCTGAGATCTCCGTAGGTCTCTCCTTAGGTCTCTCTCACAGACTCACAAAGAGAAGAAAAAACCTCTCTCATAAATGAATCTCACAAGTATCTCAATGCCTTATGACTCTGAGTCTCTCTCTCTCTCTCATGAAGAAACTCTCAAGGAGGATGAATGGAAATCCTCACAAAGAACATAAAAAATGAATGGAAATTTCCTCTCAAGAACAATGAATGGAAGGAGATTAACAAAAATCTAACTCTCATGGACGGAATTTTCTCTATCACTCAATGGAAGTGAAAGAACACTCAATCTCTGAGACTCTCTCACACTCTCAGGAATCACAATGCCTCAACAGAAGGCAAGGGAGCTCTGATACCATGACAAAATATGAAGAGGGGAGAGGAGAAGAGTGGAGGTGAGGAGAGAGGGCACAGCTAGAGAGCACACCACAAATGACTAACTGTACACTAAATTAGTTAAAAAAATAGAATATATACAAACCCATTAGGGTTAGGGTTAGGGGGTATAACCCTTTCCTTTATAGCACTCTATAAGGTTAGTGCTATGCACATATGATCACATGATGGTGCTATGCACACGTGATCAAATGATGTTGAGCGTGAACTCTCAATAGCTAGCTGGTCTCTATTCTAGAGGGTCTATTCTAGAGGTTAGTTGATCATCACCATGGCATCAATGGCTAGCTGATCATCACCATGGCATCAATGGCAAGATGCAGCTCGTCATGGCTTGCAAGAGAAGTAGACAGAGCTTTCGGGATAGGAAAGCTGAAAAGCTTTGTCAAGCACAAGGAACGAATTGCGGGTTGAGAAAAGCAATGGCATGGTATCAAAATGAAAATGGAAGACACTTTTGAAACGTTTGCAAAGGGCAAAAAAACAACAAGAAAGAAGACAATTTGTAGAGTAGTAATAGAAAGTAGTTACAAATTCATGCTAGCTTAGATCAATTAGCAGCAACTAGGGTGGCATTAGCTATGTTGGTGTCCCCTAAAACACAGGAGAAACAGATTGGGTACACAATGTCAAAGATTTGTCAATCAAAAGGACAAATGTGGCTCCAGCGGTTGGATGTAGGGCAGAAGGAATGCATGATCATCCCAATCTAAAATAAGGACATATGTAGAAAGCAGACGAGATGCAAGAACTTTGACGAGTACATCATACACATGCTGGATACAATGCATATCAGTGGTTGCCTAAACCAACCCTGTGTGGTTGTCAGATTGAGTTTTGGAATAGTTTAATTGTTTAATTTTAAAACCGAGCTGGCTTGGACTTGATGTGAATGTCCTAAAACAACCCAGTGGTTGGAACATCATGTGATTATGCTAAACCAACTCAGTGGTCATCTGTGATTGAGTTTTAGAATGTTCAATTTCTACGCTAAGTTGGCTCGAACTTAATGTAATTCTCCTAAATCAGGCTAGTGTTTGGAGCATCATGCAACCATGGCTAGCTTAGGTTAAACACCAGTTATGTGATTGTCCTAGGTCGACATGGTTGAACAAAATTTAACAATACATTTTTCAATAGAATAAAACAACAATATATTATTCTTGTCTAATTGATGACCAGCTCGATGGTTGAAATTGTTGTGTTTCTTAGTAGTTAATTATTCAAATTTAATTTCCCACTAGCTCGGGTCATATACTAGTTAATTTCTAAACTGGGTTGGTTTGGACTTAATGTGATTGTCCTAAACCAACTCAATGGTTGGAACATCATCGAGTTGGTCCAAGTCAAATAGCAATTACGTGATTGAAAACGTGATTAAACAGAAATACAAAAATGAACAAGAATATATTGTTATTTTCTAATTGTTATATATCATCGATCATCGAGCCATGTTTAGGTCAGAAACCAGCTATGTGATTGTCCCAAACTAGAAGGATGGTAGAAATTGTTTTGTTTTCTAGTAGCTTTTATTAGTTTAATTAGACTGTGTTTTTTGCATGTACAACAATATATCATCGAGCTGGTTCGGTTTAGACAAATCCTGATGGTTGAAATTGCTCCATTTTCCTCCTATTTTCCTCTTCACCCAAAAGGTGAGGGAAATGTCAAAAGATGTTAGGCATCTCTCATACAGTTATGGCTCTAGTTTTGAGATGATTGATTAAGGTTTTTCTAGTTTTAGATAGATTTCATGAAGATGTTGGAATCCTTGAGCAAAAGATTTTCCAATTCCCTCACCTTCAAGGGACACTTTGACTGAACAACTTCGGACAAAGTGTCCAACTAGAATGTAAGGGAAATGGAATACTTACACTAGGTCCCACCACCGCGGTGGTGTTGAGTTGATAAGTGCTATAAGAAGTGCCACAAAAACATAACAAGTGCTAACATATTCGTCTTTGGATGTAATCTCTTTTGTTCATCAACTTTTGCTCCAAGTGTAATCTCTTTTATTTCAACTTTAATGTAATACTTTTATCATAAAATCTACTGTTACTATTACTTCGAGGTAGTGAAAGAGGCTCTTACAAATTCTTGAGTTATATGTAGTGTCTTTGTTCAGCTTTAGCTCTTAGTAATGGTGGCTGAGTTGTTATACCCTCCGAGTGTAATCTCTTTTAAGCCTCTAATATAAATAATACTATTATTGTAACCATTGCTGGTTGTAGTCATTGCATAACTAATTGGTGCATTTTCGTTGGTTTTAGTATTAATTGTTGCAAGTAGCACTAAAATAGTTCCAAGAACCAGCATTGTGGTTGCAAGAAAATGCATTTTCCTTGCAACCTACACTAAAATAGAACTAACATATTGGTTGTATAAGGAAATAAATTTTCCTTAGTTTAGGATTAACTGAAAGGAGCACTAAAATAGTTCCAAGAACCAACGTGGTGGTTGCAAGGAAATACATTTTTCTTGATTTAGGATTAACTGCGACGCATACTAAAATAAAACCAGCACGATGGCTGCATAAGGAAGTATATTTTCCTTCGTTTAGGATTAGCTTTTAACCACTTGTTTTAAAATTTGATTGCACTTGCATTACACTATAACAACATGCTATTCCAACCATCGGCATGGTTTTAAACTTGCCTGATGGCATACTAAGAAGAAAGGGACCGCTTGATGCAAATATAGGAAAAGTTGTGGGACTCCAACGCAGGTCTCATGTGACCCACTCAACGAAAAAGGAGTTTTTCAACATTAAAAAGTTTGATGGGACAAACTTTTCTTTGTGGAAAGAACAAATAAGGGATGTGCTTATTCAAAAGAAGCAGATTAAACCCTTGGCAAGGATTGAAGCTAAGCCTGCAAATATGTCTGAGGATGATGGGAATGAGTGGGATGCATTAGCAAAGTCTACTATTAGACTTCATCTTGCAGAGTCAGTTTATTTCACAGTAGTAAATGAGCAGACTACTGAAGATTTGTGGAAGAAACTGTGTGCCACTTATGAGAAGGAAACTGCCTCTAATAAAGTTTACCTCATGAAGAGGTTGTTTGAGCTGCAGATGAAGGAAGGGGTCTCCATTGCTTCTCACTTGAATGAATTCAATATTATTTTCAGCCAGCTTCAGGCTCAGAAGATGAATTTTGATGTAGAGACTAAGGCAATATTTCTCTTATGTTCATTGCCATCCTCATGGGATACCTTCCGTACAGCTGTCAGTAACTCTGCACCTGGTGGAGTACTAAAATTTGATGATGTTGTGGGTAGCTTGTTGGCTGAGGAGATTAGACGGAAGTCTATGGATGGCAACAAGCAAGATGCAGCCTTAAATGTGCAAAGGGGTAGATCACAGTTCAGGGGGAAGTCCCAAGAAAGAGGGAAGTCTCGTAGCAAATCCAAGGCACGGAACATTGAGTGTTACCATTGTGGCAAGAAGGGCCATATGAAAAAGGATTGCTACAAGCTGAAAAGAGAGCAAAAGGATAAGAAAAAGAATGAAAATTGGGGTGCAAATCAAAAGGAAGAGAGTCCAAGGGAGGACAAAGGAAAAGTGAAGATCAAGGAGATCAATGCAGTCACACATGATAGTGACAATGATGTTCTCTTCATGTCTAGTTTATCTGCAGAGTTGCTTACCACTTCAGATGATGCATATTCCCAGGATTGGATTTTGGATTCTGGTGCTTCATTCCATGTTACTCCCCATAGGGAATGGTTCTCCACTTATGATAGTGGAAAGACAGGTTGTGTGCATCTTGGAAATGACTATGCATGTGACATAGTGGGAGCAGGTGACATAAAGTTTTCTTTTGCAAATGGGTCTGCATTTGTTTTGAAACATGTGAGACATGTGCCTAAGTTGACCAAGAGTCTTATTTCAGTGGGTCAGCTAGATGATGCTGGTTTTCACACCACTTTTGGCTTTCAAAGTTGGAAAATTCAAAAGGGCTCTATGCTTTTGGCTAGGGGTGCCAAGTGTGGGACTTTGTATCCCTTACATGTATCAGGGGTATTTGATCATGTTGTTGCAATAACCGAGCAGCTAAGCACTTCTTTGTGGCATTGCAGGTTGGGGCACATGAGCCAGAATGGAATGAAACTCTTATGCCGTTTGGGTTATGTACCACATTTGAGTTTCTCTGATTTTGAATTTTGTGAGCACTGTCTCTATGGGAAGCAGACTAAATCAGCCCATAAAAGAAGGGGAAATAAAGAGTTTGAAATGCTTGATTTGGTGCATTCAGACGTATGTGGTCCCATGCCTACACGGTCATTAGGCGGGGCTGAATACTATGTGACATTCATTGATGATGCAACTAGGAAAGTGTGGGCTTATGCTATAGCTTGGAAGAGTGATGTGTTCCAGGTATTTCAAAAATGGCTGGCCTTGGTTGAGAATCCAGTCAGGTAGAACGCTTAAATGCCTACGGACTGACAATGGTGGAGAGTATCTCTCTCATGACTTTTAGCATTTCTGTGATACTCATGGGATTAAGAGGGAGCTTACATCCCCTCGTACTCCAGAGCAAAATCTAGTTGCAGAAAAGATGAACCGTACCATTCAAGAAAGGTTGCAATGCATGCTTTCCAATGCAAGTCTTTCTGGTGGTTTTTGGGCTGAGGCAATGAAGACTGTAGTGCATGTGATCAATAGATCACCTAGTAAGAGTTTGGATGGTGGTATTCCTGAAGAGGCATGGAGTGGAAAGAAGCCCTCTTACTCTCATTTGCGTATATTTGGGTGTGAGGCATATGCACATGTGCCAAAAGAGCTTCGAAAGAAGCTAGATCCTAAGTCTAGGAAATGCATCTTTCTAGGTTATGGTGAAAGTGGAGAGATGGGCTATCGTCTCTGGGATCCAGAAGCAAAGAAGATCATACGCAGCCATGATGTGGTCTTCAATGAGAAGAAGATGCATAAGGCACCCATGAGGGATGTGGAAATGAGGAGAATCACTTTCCAGGATATGAATCCACCTGCCTATGTTGATAGACAGCAAGCTGTCCATGCACCAAATGTGCAAGAAATGGTACCAACAAGTACTCCCACAGGTATACAATCAAGGGTAGATGATGGATCATCTATTGGTGGAAATGATGAGCCAAATGTGGCTGATATGCAAGTGGGACAGCAAGCTGAAATGCCCTTGAGAAGATCATCTAGAGTGTCTAGACCACCTGATAGGTTTGTTCCAGGGGTAGACTATGTGATGCTTACTGATTGCGAGGAGCCTTCTTGCTACAGAGAGGCTATGATGTGTGAGGATCAACGCAAGTGGGAGTATGCTATGCAATCAGAGATGAGTTCACTTATGAAGAATAAGACTTGGGACTTGGTTTCTGTGGCAATAGAGGATATGGAGCTTATGCAAATGGATGTCAAGACAGCTTTCTTGCATGGGGATTTGCATGAGGAAATTTACATGGTGCAGCCGGAAGGCTTTGAAGAAAAGGGCAAAGAGCATTTAGTTTGCAAGCTAAAGAAGAGTCTCTATGGTCTTAAGCAAGCACCTAGAGAATGGTATCAGAAGTTTGATGCTTTCATTCGGTCCCAGGGTTTTTAAAGGAGTGAAATTGATCACTGCCTCTACACTAAAAGGGCTAAGGATAATAACCTGATAATCTTGGCACTATATGTGGATGATATGCTATTGGCTAGCAAGAATACTTATGAGCTAGATGCATTAAAGGCCAAGTTGCATTAGGCCTTTGATATGAAGGATTTGGGACTTGCAGGTCATATTCTTGGTATGCGCATCACCTGTGATCGGAGTAGGAAACTCCTTTGGCTTTCACAAAAAGAGTATGTTACAAAAGTATTGCAACGTTTCAATATGGAGGGGGGGAAGGCAGTGAGTACTCCATTGCCTCCATATGTGAAACTGAGTCATAAAGATAGTCCCAAATCAGATGAGGAGAGGGCCATGATGGCCAAGGTTCCTTATGCATCAGCAGTTGGGAGTCTTATGTATGCTATGATAGCTACTAGACCAGACATTGCATTTGCAGTGGGAGTTGTTAGCCGGTATATGGCTAATCCAGGAAAGAGGCATTGGGAGGTAGTTAAGTGCATCATGAGGTACATGAAGGGTACCAAGGAGATGTGCATTTGCTTTGGTAAAGGAGACATGCGTGTACTTGAGTACACAGATTCAGACTATGCAGGGCATGTGGATAGTAGGAGATCCACTTCTGGTTATGTGTTCACCTTTGCAGGTGGTGCAGTGTCGTGGATGTCTCACGCACAGAAGTGCGTTGCTTTGTCTACCACAGAGGCTGAGTATGTTGCCGCCCACAGAGGGTTGCAAGGAGGCTATATGGCTTGATCGGCTAGTGGGAGATTTGGGGATTCATACAGGTGTACCGACATTGCATGGTGATTCCATGAGTGCTATTCAGCTAGCACGGAATCCGGTCTTTCATGCAAAGACCAAACACATTGAGGTCAGGTACCATTTCATCAGGGAGGTACTTGAGGACAAGCGCATAGAGCTTGTCAAGGTTCATACTGATGATAACCCTGCAGATATGCTAACGAAGAGTCTACCTAGTCAGCGGTTTGAGTATTGTTGTGTATTGATGGGCATTGGATAGTATGTTCAATGGTCGTTCTCCCTTAAAGGCACATTGTCCTTTAAGTGGGAGGTTGTGGGGGTTAAAGGTCACTGTGCCTTTACCCCGGGTATGTACAATACTCAAACACATATATAAATGAATGAAAAAGAAGATTAGGGTGGTTCTGCACCCACTAAAACTTGTGTGGCTCTCTATTTCTCTCTCTCCCTCTTCCGTTCTTGCTTCCGTTGAGAGCACTCTCAAGGGGAAGCAATATGCGGGACTACCATATTGTTAGGTTCTGCATACAAGCTTTATAGGACATGTGGGGAGCTTGTGGGTGAAGGCTAGGTTGTCTATGATATTGTTGGATTATGCCTACAAGGTTAATAGGACATGTGCATAAAAGTCAAGGCTCATGCATTGTGGCATATTGTATAAATTTCTAGATATGCTTCCTCTTTTAATGATGTTATTACTATTCTAAAAGCTAGTTTTCTATTTTTGAGCTGTCATTTTCATGGTGCCTACATCCACGTGAGAGGTACACATTTCTATGAGCACATTATCTTCATCTAGCTATTTGCTGGATTCTTAATGAGATGTTTTTTAGGGGTAATTACATTATCGTTAATAAAATCTTGAATTTTTCTATCACAACTTTTCCAAGAGATATAGTTAGTAGTATTAAGCTTTTGTATGTCTCTGTTCATCTTTATTGAGTCATGGAATTGGCAAGTTGTCCATCTATAAGAGGGTTGCAAAGTGATGGACCTCTTGGACCAACTTCCTATTCTTTTTAGAGGATCTATAAAAGGTCCAACCGGAACCCTCTGGCCACAACCCAAGAAACATGAAAGAATAGGTACCCCGATTGAATTTGGGGCAATTAATTAACTAGTTTGTGGGGGGAGTGTGAGTGGGATGGGAGGGCTTGAATTAAATAAAGGGGGAAGAGGGAGGGGCAATAGTTAGAGGGGGAAGGGGAAAGGTTGAATTCAATAAGGAAGGGACATGAAAGAAAGGGAGGGGGCAACTTATGAAGGGCATATAGTACTATCTTAAGAAAAAGGGTACATAATATTCCTGTGAGATTACTATTTAGCTTGATGGTAGGGCCCGTGAGTTGGAAAATGAATGTTTTGGGTTCAAATATTTTCTTGAATGTTTCAGTAAGCCCCTTTGCACATAGTCTATGCATAAAATAAATTAAACTAGGTTGCAGTAGGCAGCCTTTCCATCATGGCTCTAACTCCAGATTGGACCTAAATCCTCACTATTATCCAATTGTAGTTTCAGTAGCAAGGTCCTCAACTTTGTCCAACAATTACTCAATCAATTAATGGTAAGAAAGAAAATATGCAATTATCTCCCTCCTTATATAATAGTGCAAGAAAATAATACAACGTCTGTGCTCAACAGATAACAAGATCTTGTACACAAGAGAGAAGACAAGATAGTATGGAGAATCAAAAATTTGATTACTGTAGAACTGATACAATAGATGGCGCTGCATCCCAACCGTGCACTCCTGTGAAAGAAGCTTCGATGGTGTGCTAGAAATAGTAGAAGATGGAGGCTGGATGCTAAGGAATCAGGGTTGCTGTAGCCAGTGATGAAATGGGCTTCACGGGCTTGCTCTTATATAGCCACCAGTCATAGTCAGTTAGGCTCAATTGGATGGCCGACCTAGTTCACCCAAAACGGTCGACTGCGGTCCCAAAATAGGCCACTGACCATACTATAGAACTGGTGCACAAAACAGAGCAACTAACCTACAGTTGTCATTCGGCCCACAGCCATCCGAGATCATCTGAGGCTCCAAACGGGCCTCGCAGCCCGAGAGCTCGAGAAATGCTTCGTCTACCCTCAGTGCGGTCAGTCAAGGGATGCCTTCCCGCACTTGCATGTAGCCTAGTTGGTGGTGTGCCAACTCTATCTGAAGCCGTCCAGCCATCAGGCCACACATGGCCCCCATCTGGTGTCCAAACCAGGACCGGATAACCGAGCTACTCAAATGCCTTCTCCTCATATGGGGGGCTTATAAGTACAGTTAGCTGGTTCCCGCATATTTACACGAGAGTGAAGCATTGATATCTAACACCCCCCCTCAATGTCCACCCGCAAGTGAACTTACTTTTTTGGCCCAATGCCAAGTCGATGAAGATGCCTCTCCAACAAGTCTCTTCCAAGAGCCTTCGTGAAGATGTCCGTAGCATTCTCTGTAGTTGGACAGTAAACCAAGTCGACCTCTCCATCCATGATGAGCTCGCATACAAAGTGATATTGAATCTCAATGTGTTTTGTGCGAGCGTGGAACATCGGGTTCTTTGCAATCACCATGCAACTCTTATTGTCACATGATAACTGTGTAGGCTTGTTCTGCACTACACCCATGTCTCCCAAAATCCTCCTCAACCACGCTGCCTCGCAAGAAGCAAAGCATGCAGATTTGTACTCAGCCTCGGTAGAAGAAAGAGCAACTGTGGGTTGCTTCTTGCTGACCCATGACACAACTCGAGATCCAAGTGAGAAACAATACCCTATCACTGATCTCCTGCTGCCCATGTCTCCTACCCAATTTGAGTCACAGAATCTGGTCAAGATGTTGCCCTTGGTATAGGTGATGCCATAATCAAGTGTGCCTTTGATGTATTTCAGCACCCACATCCCTGCCCTCCAATGGTTCTCCCGGGGCTTATTGGAAAACATGCTTAGTACACCAGTCGCAAAACTGATGACCAGCCGTGTGTTGCACAAGTAAATCAAGCTGCCAACAAGCCTTCTGTACTTTGCTTCGTCCACTAGCGGTGATGAATCCTCGTTTGAGAGCTTTGCGTCAACCTCCGTAGGGGTACCAACTGTTTTGCACTCAGCCATGCCAAATGCCTTCAGTATCTCTCCAGCATACTTCAGCTGTGAAATGAAGATCTATTTTGGCTCTTGCCAAACTTCAATCCCCAAACAAAAATGCATCAGTCCGAGGTCTGTCATTTCAAACTCTCTTCCTAGCAAATGCTTCGTCTGCGAGATCTTCTCTTCATGGTTCCCTCTTATGACAAGGTCGTCCACATAAAGGACCACGATCATACACCTGCCTCCTTCTCTGAGATATACAAATTTGCATCAGATGGGCTCCTCCTGAACCCGTTTTGCAGAAAGTAGGCATCCATTCACTGGTACCACGCTCGTGGGGCCTGTTTCAGCCCATAAAGTGCCTTCTTCAGTTTGCAAACTTTACCTTCTGAATCGGGGATCTCAAAACTTGGTGGTTGTTCCACGTATACCTCCTCCTTGAGATCTCCATTCAGAAAGGTAGATTTCACATCCATCTGAAACACGGGCCAACTTCCCTAGGTAGCTAAAGCCAAAACACTACGAATTAAGGTTAATCGAGTTGTGGGAGCAAAAGTATCTTGATAATCAAAACCATGTACCTGTGCAAATCCTTTTGCCATGAGCCGAGCCTTGTACTTATCCAACATGCCATCGGACTTGTACTTGGTCTTATCCAACTTGCGTTTATGTGATCGATCCACAAGGTCCCAAGTGTTGTTCATTATGGAGTCATACTCTGACTGCATAGCCTCCATCCACCTATCATTGCCCTATGCCTCTTCAAGACACTTGGGTTCATCAGCACGGATCACTTCTATCATCAAAGCATAGTTGACCAAGTGTTCTTGTGCCCTTCTTTGCTCCTATAATCTCTTGGACCGGCGGTGTTCAGATGGTTCCTCCTCAATGGCTGGAGGTTCTCTGTGATCCAAAAGCTGCTTTATCCTCTTCAGGAATGGTCGTTGCTGTTGTGGTTCTGCAGGTTCTTCTTCATCTTCTTTGTCTTGAATCCTCCCAAGCACCGTTGGGGGAGTTTAGTCTACTGTTGGTTGTGGTACTGGATGGATATCCTGGTCCTGGTTGTCTGGGAAGAGAGCATCCTCCTCCAAATGATGCGGCTATTCTGAGAAGACCACATCGCGACTTACAATTACCTTTTTGGTAATAGGGTTATAGAGACGGTAACCCTTCGCCTCTTCACTGTAGCCCAAGAAAATACACTTCCGGCTCTTCGGTTCCCATTTGGTCCTAGTAGCATCAGGGACATGCACAAAATAGTCACATCCAAAAACTCTGAAATGTGCAGCTGAAGGTTTCTTACCAGAAAAGGCCTACAGTGGAGTCATCCCGTTCACAGCCTTCGTGTAGCTACAATTGAGAATGTAAACTGCAGTGTTACATGCTTTAGCCCAGAAAGTCTTTGGCAAATCTTTCCTTTTCATCATACTCTAGCCCATTTCACAAATGACATGCATCTTGCGTTCTGCTACTCCATTTTGCTGTGATGTATGTGGCAGGGGTTTTTGCCTCTTGATTCCGTGACTTTTGCAGTAACTTTCGAATTCAGTCGATGTGAACTCTCCACCTCTGTCTGATCTCAGCTTCTTCACTTCCTTCCCGATTCTTTCTCGACCATTACATGCCATTCCTTGAACCTACTAAAAGCCTCGTCTTTCGTCGTCAGGAAGTATATCCATATCCTTCTACTGTAGTCATCGATCACCATCATGAAGTAGAAGGAACCACCCGAAGCTTCCATCTCCATCTTTCCGCAGAGGTCCGTGTGAACGAGCTCTAGAGGAGCCTTTGCCCTCCTGGCCTCTTTAGGAAAGGGCCACCGATGCTGCTTGCCCATCATGCAAGCTTCACATACATCGGGCAGATCTGAAATTTCTAGTAGGTCTGCAATCATTCCACTTTTATGCATCTCCTTCAAAGAACTAAGGTTTAGATGACCAAATCTCTCATGCCACAGCTTAGTGTTCTTCACATCCGCTCGAGCGCTAAAAGCTGAGAGTTTGTAGATGTTGTTGCGTCGTGTACCTTTACCGACCTTTCCTTGAAGATCTAGGATCTGTGCACCATTCTTATCGAATTGAACTTTGAGGTCCCGATCCGTGATCGTAGAAACGGACAACAAGTTTCTCTTTATATCTGGCACATAAAGAACATCGGACAACTGTTTTACAAATCCATCTGACTTGAGAGCAATCGTAACTTTTCCTTTTGTTGGACATTTTGCATCATTGCCGACTACTACCATGATGTCATTCCCTAGCGGCTGTAGAGAAGTATACCAATCTTTAAAACTAGTCATGTGGCGTGATGCACCACTATCAATGATTCACGGTTCATCCGCAGGTACATGAACTGCTTCCATGAAAATCTCCTCAATTGCAACGAACAGCTCTATTGGTACTACTTGCGCACTATTGCTGGACTCTTTCTTTACTCCGTTCTTCTCATCTGCAATCTTCTTGTGGCACTCATTCTACTTGTGCCCTACCTTGTTGCAATAGAAGCACTTGATCTTCTTCTTTCTCTTTTTATCATCAGAAGAAGATGGGTTACTAGAGTCCTTATCCTTACCTTTTTTTGATCCGGTCTAGAAAGCCGAATCTTCTCCAGTCCTCATCTTTTGATGCATCTCCTCCTCCAGAAGCATCGCGCTGAAATCCTCAAAGTTGAGGGGCAGATTTTCGTTCTGTGTATTCAGCACCATAACAAGACCATCGTACTTTGGTGGGGGAATCCGTATGCACCTTCATGCTAGATTCTCGCTGGTGATGGTGATGCCAATCGCAGTCATCTGATCGCGCATATTCTTTACCCTGGTGATGAACTTCTCTGCCGCTTCAGACTCAGACAATTTTTCATTCGTGAGTTGAGTCTCCAGATTCTGAATCCGTGTCTGATTCATGGTCTCGTGCTGATTTTTCAAGACCGTCCAGCCTCCTCTGTTGTGGTGACGTGTTAAATTAACGCCATGATGGAATCACTAACACTGTAAACAATAGAACACAGCGCATCTGCATTTCTTCTTGTCCACACGAGAATCTCATCCGCAGTTAGTACTATCTGTTGTCCTGCATTGGTTGGATCCGGTCTCCCGACCTCACGTCTGCCCCAGTAGCAATGTCCCAAAGCTCACATGCGCTTAGGATGGTCTTCATCTTGAACTTCCAGAGAGGATAGTTAGAGCCGTCCAACTTTCCGCTTTTGCCAAACGGTGGGATTCGCGGTCTTGCGGACTGGGCCATCTCTCACAATCTGCTCGCAAACAAAAACACACTACCAAATCTTCTTGCTAGAGTCCAGGATCTGATACCATGTAAGAAAATAATACAACGTCTGTGCTCAACAGATAACAAAATCTCGTACGCAAGAGAGAAGATAAGATAGTATGGAGAATCAAAATTTTGATTACTGTAGAACTGATACAATAGATGGCGCTACCGAGGCGCTACCTCCCAACCGTGCGCTCTTATGAAAGAAGCTTCGATGGCATGCCGAAAACAGTAGAAGACGGAGACTAGATGCTAAGGAATCAGGGTTGCTGTAGCCAGTGATGAAATGGGCTTCACGGGCTTGCTCTTATATAGCCACCAGTCATAGTCAGTTAGGCTCAATTGGGTGGCCGACCCAGTCTGCCCAAAACGATCGACTGGGGGTCGGTCCCGAAATAGGCCACCGATCATACTATAGAACCGGTGCGCAAAACAGAGCAACTAACCTACAGTTATCGTTTGGCCCACAGCCATCCGGGATCATCTGAGGCTCCAAACGGGCCCCACAACCCGAGAGTGGGCTGCCTCAGGAAATGCTCCATCATAACTAGTGTCCAAACCAGGGCCTACCGGATAACCGAGCTATTCAAATGCCTTCTCCTCATATGGGGGGCTTACAAGTAGAGTTAGCTGGTTCTCGCGTAGTTACACGAGAGTGGAGCATTGATATCTAACAAATAGATTTGCGGGAAGAATGAATAAAAAAATATGCTTTTCGGTCAAATTCGGAAGGAGTGTTTTAGACCTTTAGATCAATCTAAAATCAAGGGCCTTGGCTTAAGGAGAGCTCACAAAAGGTTGCTATCTAGAAAGCATATTTCAAACCCTTGGATCTTCATAAAGATCAACACCTATAATCACGACACATGGCTTAACGAGGGCTTAGAAAAAAAAAACTTCCTTTTAGTTTGCCTATCGTAAACGTGCATAAATAAATCAAACCATAGAGAAACATAGCTTAATTAAAGTATATATAAATTAAGCCATAGGTAAACATAGGTTAATTAAGCCTCCACTCACCAAAACTAATTGAAATTGGTAGGAGAGGTGAATTAGACCTAAGGAATTTTAAGAGTCTACTTGGCGAGAATTCTCAAGAGTCTATCCATTATCAGATTTACAGCTACGCCTCTCTCTCTCACTCACACACAAATCAAATAGGAGAGGCGAATTAGACGTAAGGAATTCTCAAGAGTCGATCCATTCGAGCTAGGCCTCTCTCTCTCTCATCACATACACACACACACAAATCAGACACCCCCCGCACCTACGCAGTAGGTATCAAAGAGAAATGGTTAGAGATAGACTGACATAGTTTGGCTGGGCATTGATGGCCGTCGCCAAGAAGGAAAGCACGAAGGTCAACAACAGCTCCATCACGAAGGCTTGGACCCATCCACCGCTTGGCTCCGTCAATGCAACACTGTTGCCCGCTTTGTAGAGAAGCTTGGTTACCCACATAGCGAAAGTTGCCGCCAGGAGTTGGCCCCCGGCGTACCAAGGTACCTGCCAATCCCCACAATCCACATGATCGTCAATTTCTGATTCATCCTCGGTTGTCGACATAACAGCACAAATGCAATGTCCTATCCGATTCATTTATGGCAGTTCCCACGTTACACAGAACGACGATGATGCGTTGCAAGCAGCAGAATTGCTCCCGCCAAAGCAGTGCTGTCTACTGGTGCAGCGATATTTGCAATAAACACATGGAATGCTAAAAGCCTAGCCAAATAGAAAGCTGCGCACGACTAGAACGCAGTCGTGATGGAGATATAATAACGGTGATTAATTACCTGGGACCAAGGGAATTGCTTGGTTACCGCAAACGCAACGGTGATTGCCGGGTTCACATGCGCGCCGGAGATGTGACCGACAGACGAGATGATCATAATCAACGAACAGGCAACAGCAGCTGCCTGCCCCTTGATATCCAATCCGACCATTATGGATCCGCAAACACTCAGCATAAGAATGAAGGTTCCCAACATTTCCGCAGCGATCTACGGTCAGTAATAAGGACAAATTATACAAATAAGAAAACCTTGGATATTTGGCGCAGTATTACGATAAGAAAATACGGCGTTTTGTGTCGGCAGTGATATTATAGGATTGTTACAGACCCGGCGTGCTATCGAGAACATGTGACGAACTTTGCAGGATTGTTGTGGCCGGGGCAGCTGATCAGAAATCTGTTCTTCCAAGAGGGGCTTTTGATCCCCAAAGCGGTCCATATTGTCTTCAAATTGCAACTTGTGGTTTCAATGATTTGATTTTGCATGGACTGCAGAACGCAAGAGAGACCTGTTAGCTCCAATCAAGAGTCGTGCCTCGATTCCAGTCATTGCGAGTAATTTGGAAAACGAAAAAGAACTATTATCCTGTAACTTGAGTCTTGATGGACCTTCGGAGTAATAATCAAAGCAGACGAACACTTAGACGAGAATTCGAAATTGTGGAGGCTGGACGCGATGGCACTTGGCTGTAGCCACGCCCGGAGTTATGAGGGGAGGGAAGTTCGTTCTGTTACCTGTAGGCTGTATCTCAATCTTTCAAACAGAATAGGAGGAATCTAGAGGATGGTTCAACAAGTTGTACAGGATGCTCACCATGTCCAGTGGGAATCGGTTATCGGTCCGGCTGGAGTGCTGAGTACTAAGAAACTCGTTCCCGGTTTCAAAACTTCCTGGTAAAGCATAGACTTCCTGGTACGTTTCGAGCAAATTGTTTCAACCTGTCACCGTTTACGTGGTTCCAGAGATGGCGAATCACACCTTCCAGATACACTAAGAATTCTACTCTTCTGCGCTTGTGTCTCTGTCATGCACTTCGTACAACTTGCAACTAGCTAGATCAGTCAAGAACCACCAACCTGATCTTCAAATTCGCAGGAAACGACGACTTTCAGAAATTCAGGCGGAGGTTTGAAGAATGCGTTTCCAAACGTGATACATTAACAAGCAGCACGACGAGTGCTGCAACTATTGGTTCACAGTACGAAAAAGGTGGCTGGGATCATTGATCGTATCGCAAGCCAAAACGTAGTGGTAATCGTGTGATGCCGGCCCGGAGGTGCAGGAAAAAGGCACCTACATGACTCGTGAGATAGTTTTTCCAAACAGGAGGCAACTCGTGATTTCCTGATGTGGGCAGCTGATCAGGAATCATAGATGGCAGTTGCAAGAAAATGCAATTTGCATGGTGACATTGTTGCGGCGTCAAGATCGTGCCAAGGAAAGTATGGTATGTTATTTCTCTTTTGCTGTTGAGTGGGAGACAGTCTTTGGAGCTCGACGAAGGCTATTGGAATATCTCACGATTATATGGTTGTATATATAGATATAGATACATACGTATACATATATATATATACATATAGATATATATCACGACTACAAAACTAGGTAGAAATGGCAATAGGAAATGGCACACAATTTCCAATTTTGCCTTTTTTAATGTATGGAATGGCAACAGCTTCTCAAATTGCCATATTTTTTGCAAAAATGACACTTAGAAATGGAAACTCGTTCTTGAAATGGCAATAAAAAATGGCAACCTTTTATTGTCTGCCATTTCTTAGTAATAATTGACAACACCAAATGGCAACCAATTCTTGACTACCCTTTCTTACGAAAAAATGGCAGCAAAATCTTGATTGTCATTTCTTATTATGAAATGGCAACAAAATCTTGAGTGCCATTTCTTATGAAGAAATGGTAGCAAATTCTTGATTGCCATTTCTTGACTGCCACTTCGTTCAAATAAATGGCAAGCACTTCTTGACTGCCATCATATGCCATCCTAGAGCAATGCTTTCCTTCTATTTGGAAAAAACATGTTAAGTAATATGAGCTCAAAATACCAATGTGTCAAAACAATGACCTCTTCCCCAAAATAAAAATATCATTGCTCATCTTCTCTACACAAACGCTTCCAAAGGCAAAGTACACCAAACATATTATGTGGCTTTGATGTGGGCACAAAACTTGTAATAAAATAATCCAGACACCTCTTGACCCAAAGTCTAGTAGCAAGTTGCACAACAAATTGAGGCTAAAATTAGGCATGATAATGGAGATCTATTTTGGTAATCGAGACATCACTGGAGATGCCACTTTTTGTCACTCAAAAACACACAGAAAACCTAATGTTGTCTGGGTTGAATTTTAGGACAAGATAATAGTAAGAGAACCAGCCTAGTTTAAAAACAAATCCCTCTACAACATTGACATGCCATGAACATGGACTCCAATTCTTTCAATCAGTGTAAATTCCAAATAGGGAAAAACCATCTTAACACCATATGTCACAAAAAATTGCCCATTCAACCAACTACTACTTGAACAACTCATCATGTATAAGGACTCTCCTTGGACAAAATGGAATTCAATCCATCAAACATCAATTCACATGGCCTTTTTACATAGCTTTGTCATGTGTGAGCACAACCCTTCAAACCTTTACATTTTGCAAAGAATTGAACCTAAATACTTCAAAGTTGACTGAATAGTCCTTCAAGAGATAGAGTGACTCTCATCAAAATGTACTTGGCAATTCAATCAAATTGACTTCTCACTAAAATTGAGATACATCCTATGTTGCAATCACTCAACACTCGATCATTCCATTCTCAGAAGGATGACATACTTTATTGTGAAAGTGTTATTGCTATTGCAAGAGTACTTTGTCTCTAAGAAATACATATAACACCCTCACCTGTGATATGCTTGCATGTGTTTAACTTCATTTGTTGACACCAAGTGCTCAGAACTACCACCTAGTAAAAAGATAAAATCTTGCTTCATGGAGAAAGCTATTGCTCCAATGAATATGTTCTATTCCTCAATGCATAAAAGCTTGGTACTTAATATTTACAAGTAGCCAAGGGCTAGCACCAACAACAACCTCATTGTGGCACTCCAAAGAATGATCAGTCCATATAACAAGAGACTCTGAATTACATATTAGGAGATCTCAACGTTGACTACAAGAAGATAGTCCAAAGCATGTCACCAATTTGCCAATTTCTATCTAATCACAAAATGTAGAAAATCATAGACACACCCATGATAATCCATGGTCAACACTTGATCATTTTTGGACAATTAGCAATGCATCATTTTTAACTTTGGTCATCTTGTCTCACCTTGCAAGCCTTGTGTCCTCTCTTGCTTACTCCTTGCACTCCTCTCCTCTTAAATCCTTGCACTCTTACTTACTTCTTGATATCCTTGCACCTCATAAGACTGTCCTTGCAACTTTTATTCCTTGTACTAGTCATGGAAGTCTTAGAGGCACACTCCAGTGGTTCCATTGCTCCAACTAGTCTTGCAATCACAACATCCAATGTGTTGCAGTGATCTCTAGATAGGAAGTGAATGTGAAGGAGGGATATATTTTATGTGGGGTACTAAGTCCACATCAACACAAAGATTCTTGAGACCATGCTAAAAGTTCCTAGAGGCACTTTGCCGATTGGTTTCTTAGAGCTTCTCATGGAATAAGTAAGACCTCATCAATGAATTCCCTCTTGCATAGGTTAGCAATAATGGTGGAGTCAAGGTTTTGACCTTACCAGAAGAATCTCATAAAGAACTCCACTATCCCCTCAAACCAATGAGATTGAAATGCACTCAGTGGGCATGGGCCTTCTAACTCCACTACACAAAGTTTTGAGAAAATATGAAAAGAGGAGAGGAGAAGAGTGGAGATGAGGAGAGAGGGCATAGCTAGAGAGCACACCACAAATGACTAACTATATACTAGAAGTTTAGTTCAAAGTGTAGAATATATACAAACCTTTTAGGCTAGGGAATCAAAGAAGGATTGATTGTTACATTCCATCACACCCCTTTAATGGGAATGTCCTTCCTGAGTAAAACCAAGAACTTGTTCGTGCTTCTCAAAAAGATTTTGGCCAAGTGGTTTGGTAAAGATGTTTGCAACATTTTCTTTGCCATCACAATGTTGGAGTGTGATGTCACCAAGTAACACTCTTTCTCTAATGAAGTGCTCTCCAACATCAATGTTCTTTGTCCTAGAGTGATATACTAGATTCTTGGCCAATGCTTGAGCTGATTGATTATCATAATATATTATTGTTGTCTTTGATTCATCAAAGTAATCTATTTTTGACAATAGTCTTCTGAGCCATATAGCCTCACATGCACCTGTAGTGAGTGCCCTATATTTTTCTTTAGTTGAGGACAAAGAAACAATTAGTTGTTTATTTGAAAACCATGATATAGCACTTTGACCAAGGAAAATGTCATATCCCTATGTGGATCTCCTAGTCTCATGATCTCTAGTGTAGTCAATATTATAGTATCCATGCAACCTTGGATGACTTCCTCTGTATTCTATTCCAATCTATCTTGTACCTCTGATGTATCTCAAGACTCTTTTGGCTACATTCTAGTGAGATTATTTTGGATTTTCCATAAACTATGCAAGTAAAATTAATGCATAGCAAATATCTAGCCATGTGATATCAAAAGTCTTAAGTGCATCAGTACTCATAGTACATAGTGTGAAGAAGTCATCTAAAATTCTAAGGAATAACTTTTACCTTTTATAACACACACATTTTACTTGATAGCAGATATTATCAATAGTTGATTAAGAAATAAATAATACAATTTTCACATAGAAAAATAAAATATAAAATTATAACGACGTTATATTAAGAGTTTTCCAAGAAACATTCAAGCCTATGGTTTGACCCAATGTTTGAATCTCATAATTTTCTTTAAATATACAAGCATCCTTAATGATTGCATCATCAACACTCTTGATGGGTATGATACTTTGTATAGGCCTTAATGAAAGTAATAGAATTATTCTTGCAAAAGTTTTATGTGGATCAAGTATCTTTTTCATGGCCGGGAATGTGTATTTCCACAATTCTTACCATGCAACATGGATGAGTGTTAAATATATGCATCGATGTGCTTCTAGCATATGTGTGTGGGTGTGATGGATATGATACTTTATACAAGTCTTAATACCAATAATACCCTTATCCTTGCAAATTTTTGAGTTGATAGGATATCATTTGCATGGTTGGGCAGGTGTATTTTCACAATTCTTAAACATGCATCATGCATGAGTGCTTCTAGCATATCTATGTGTGTCTAATAGGCATGATACTTTACATAGGTTCAACGAGATAAAAACCCTTGTGCTTTCAAAGTTTGATGGGGGTTAGGCATCAATTTCATGGTTGGGCATGTGTATTCTCGAATTTCTTACCATGCATTGTGCATGAGTGCTAAAAATTATGCTACAAGTCAAGCAATGAGTAAAAAGCAACAAAGTAATCAAAATAAACAAGAGAAATGAAAGAATACAAAAAGACAGCAAGACTCCAAGAAAGCAACGAACTCAAGCAAGCAAGCAAGCAACAAGATGCATTCATATCAAGCAAGCAAGTAATTGGAAAATTTTAGCAGCATCTCCCCTGGGACATAGAAAATCCTCATATTGGCCTTTTGTGCAACCACAAAGACATAAGAAATGTGTAAACACACAATGCAGATTCCAAATATTATTCTAATACAGATGAAAGGGTTGGGAAGCTTACCTAGAAGAAGAAATTTGAAGACAAACCACTCAAAATATCATCCACTTCTTTAGTTCCCAAAATAGAAATCTTCTCCTTCAAGCTTAGAGTGGAGGGGAGTGGGCCAACAGTGGTGTGGGTGGTGTAGGGATGGCAGGGGAGGGTAGGGAGATGGTGGAAAGGTCATGAGGAAGAGGCAAAAAGTTGGCAAGATCTCAAACAAGAGAGGTGTGGCAAAAAAGGAGGCATTTGGGTTTGCTTTTTGAAAGTTTATCTAAGTCAGTATAGGCATCAGTATATACCGGCACCTATATCGACGAAAACAAAGTTTCCCTTTGTTTTTACATTTCCTAAAACTTTTAGTACTTCTCTAGGACATGAAACTTTGTAAAAGCCTTAAATTAGGTGATTTCATGGCTTGTGCAAAGTATCATGACAATCTCATGTCATTTGCATGGCTTGGAATGGATTTTTCATAGTTTTTCATGATGCATCATGTATGAGCATTGAAAAACATGCATTGGTGTGATTGTAGCCATGAGTATGTTATTAAATGGGTCTGATTTATCCATTTTGGAATTCACTTATAAAACAAGGGTGATATTATGCAAGAACATGTCATAACAAGGCAACAAGAATGATACTACTTACACATGTATCCATCTTACTCTAAAATCCAATCCCATTACAAGTCTAGGTAAAGTTTACTCATGCTATGGTTAAAGGAGATACTAAAATGATGTTAGTGAATGCATATGAGCGCAAGGTGTGTACCTTGAATTCCTCTGAATCTACTAGTGTCTTTATTCTTTCCCACACATCATCTGATAGCCATGTTAATTTTTGTGCATCATCTACATCCCATAAGTAAACACTATAAGCCTAGCATCAACTCATAACAAATAACACATTAATAAAAACTCAACAAAATCAATGTTAAAGTAAACAAGTTTTCAATAGAATACTTAAAAAATTCACATGCAACCTGTTTGTTCACTTTGAATGCTTTTGAGACTTTTGTTTTCCATCATTTTTCATCAGTGATATTACATTCATATCGAGCCTACAAATACAATAAAATACACACAAAAGTATTTATTGATATAAAAGAAATTTTAAATACTAAACATGTAAAAGTAAGACCATCGAAAGATATCAAGAAAAAGTCAAGCCTTACATCAACATATCTTCTCACTGCCTCCTTTTGAATGATCGGTACAACTTTAATTGATTGTAATGACAGATCCATATGCCTACAGATGTCTTGAGTTATTATCTGAGCATATGAATCTTTGTGTATTCCATAAGGAACTCGTTCCTCATTTACATCCACCTTAATAAGATATCCTAGATCAATAAATTTTGCTTGCTTAAGACAATCTGGTGGACAAAACTGTATGGAACAATACAGATATGATTAAGGCAAGAAAGGTGTAGGTCGGAGAAAGGATAATAGTAGAAATTTAAGCTCTATGCTATATAGATTGGGCACATGGTATATTCTTCCTCTTACTCACGTCTATACATGTTTCCCTTAAAATGGATTTTATTGCAAGCTTTGTCAATTCTCGTTGCTATAAGAGCGCCGTCACATGACCTCCTTCGAGCCTCTGAAATTGGATCCCCTCAGCGGGTAGAAATCCATTTGAGCAGGTGCCTTAAACTTTCGCCTTGTTCACATGGGATGTTCACATGGGATGCCGCCTTAGAATGATTGTTTCAAGATTTCATTGGCTGTTGTTGCAGGGAACACTCCCCCTTGCATCACATTTTTAGCCTGCCTTTTTTTCTCTATGTTGCCTGTCAAAGCTCTCCCATGTGTTGCCTCACTGTGCTCTCCAAATCTGTACATCACCAGATCTATGTTTCCTCACTACTCTCTCCCTCGCATACCTCTCTGTATTCTCCAATTCTATGTTGCCTCATTGCGCTCACTGTGTTGCCTTGCCGAAGTGAAAGTGTGTGTTAGCTCACTTCATCTTTACTAAACTACAAATCTATGGATAACCAAACTCTCATGGATACCTTGCTTGGACTATGTTCATCCTCGCTAGGTGTGCTCTTGCAACAATTCAGCCCCATTCTCCCAAACCAACTTGCAAGCATTTGACAACAACCAGGGCATCGATGAGGAGACTGAAGACATGGAAGTTCAACATATTATTGAGGGTAATGATGGGCGAGGATCGCATTGTTGCTATAGCACACGCATTGATTGAAGCTTCATAGGTGATAAGGAAACGGAAAGCAGAAGCTGTAAGACAATGGTATGTAAAACCTCATTCATTGCATCTACGGAATAATTTCATGGCATTCACTATGGGAGATGATGTGCGCTTTGAGGGGTCATTTCGTCTTCCTAGAGAGGTGTTCTTCTTCATTTGTGAGTTATTAAGAGATGACCTTTCTTAGAAGAACATTCCACTCTTATTGCAAAAATTGCCCACATGTGTGCTTAGTGTGGAGAAAAAGTCGCCATCTCGTTACATAGAATGGCTTCCCAAACAACAGTTCAGAATTTGAGTGAGCACTATGGCATAGGCAATTCTACGATCACTAAAGTATTTCGGCAATTTGTGCGAGCCTTGAACAAGCACTTGTCAAGATTTGTGCATTGGCCTAGAGCAGATGTAGAGATGCAAATAGTGAAGGGAGGATTTTATAGAAAACAAGGTTTCCCAAATTGTTATGGAGCCATTGATGCCACTCACATTGACATGGAATTGCCTGCAGGCAAGATGCATACCCATTGGTATGATAGGAAGACCAGGTATTCAATGTGTATGCAGGGAGTGGTCGATGCAAACATAAAGTTCATGGACATCATGACTGGTTGGACACGCTCCGTCAATGACATATGTTTACTACAAAACTCATCACTTTACCATAAGGCACAGCAAGGGCAAATATTGAATGGTACAAATTTTGTTGATGAATCATTATCATGCCATGAGTACATTGTTGGAGATGGTGGGTACGTGCTCCTCCCATGGTTAATCATTCCCTACCAGGCTCCAAATAGGGAAGATTGGAAGGAATTTAACTTCATGTTGTCATCTACCCGGATTGTGGTTGAAAGAGCATTTGGAAAGCTAAAAAATACTTGGTCTTACTTGCACAGGACGGTGAGAGCCCAGACCTCTAATTGCTTCCCAAAGTGATCACATTTGCTTACATCTTGCATAACATACTCATTGACTTTGGGGTGGAGATGGAAGATGTGGTAGTTCCATTGGATGTAAATGGGGGTGGTGCCAAATAGCCAAGGGATGCAATTGTAGGAAGCTCTAGGGATAGGCTGATGGAATATGTCCTGAGCTTGGAGTAGACCCCAATGTAGCATTTATCTTGCAACATGATTTTAATCTCCTCTTCCAAAGAGCTATTCTTTCCTTTTATGCAATTATGGTCATACGTTTTTATTTGCAAATGTGGTCTCTTGATATTGTATGTTTTAATCTTGATGTTAGAATGCTAGGCATCGTGAGGTTCTAACTGCTCCTTGTTATATAATAACTTTGCTAATTTGCATGAGACTTTGTAAGGTCTTTAAAAGGCTTGCCTTCTTTTTTAGTGAGTTGATGATTACTTTAGCTAGCCACGGCTATAGAATGTGTACTCATGAGCTTGAAAGATGAAGTCATTAGTTTCTTTTCCATTTTTTCTCTTCTTTCATCCTCCTTTCATCAGAGTGGAAAAGCTTGAATCTAACACTTCTCTTTGTAATGGTCAAGTGCATAAGATAACAGTGCTTTTAAGCACTGGTAGTGTATGACTGTGATGATGATGCATTTTGAGTGCCTTCTGCATAAAGAGAGTTTCCCATACGTGAACTTGAGAATAGACAGCACATGTTT
This sequence comes from Dipteris shenzhenensis, assembly GCF_047967505.1. NCBI lineage: Eukaryota > Viridiplantae > Streptophyta > Polypodiopsida > Gleicheniales > Dipteridaceae > Dipteris > Dipteris shenzhenensis. The sequence goes on from NC_141612.1 coordinate 50,316,331, forward strand.
TGGCATATTTATATAAATGGTAAGCATCCTACTCACTGAAAGCCATAAAGACTCCAATCCACTGAAAGCCATATAGAGTCCTACTCACCAAAAGCCATGTCTTTCAGCCCTCCAAAAGAACATGAATTGTTTGACAAGCTTACAGTTTGAGATGTAGGCTCATGGAACACACTAGTCACATCATATGCTGAACATGGTCTTGGCACTAAAGCACCGAGTAGTTTTGAACACATGCAATTGCAGGGTGTCTCTTCAAATGCACTCACATTTGTTTGTAACATGAAAGATTTTGGTAGCATAGGAGACATAGACAAGGGCCAAGAAATGAATGCTTGAGATTGCAAGAAAGGGGTTGGAAAGATGTAGTCTTATGGACTGCACTAATCACAGGATATGTAGAATATGGGCTTGGCAAGGAAGTGCTGGCCTTGGCATTGAAGCACCGAGTAGTTTTGAACAGATGCAATTGCAGGGTGTCTCTTTGGATGTAATCACATTTGTTTGTGACATGAAAGCTTTTGGTAGCATAGGAGACATAGACAAGGGCCAATAAATGAATGCTAAGATTGTAAAAAAGGGGTCGGAAAGACATAGTCTTATGGACTGCACTAATCACAGGATATGCAAAATATGGGCTTGGCAAGGAAGCGATGAACCTTCAACCTTTGTATGTTGTAAGCAAAGCACTGGTGATTAAATGGTCTCCAAATGAGAAAGTCTAGCTCATCTTGCTTGAAGATTGATCTTTCAGCAAAGGGAAAGCCATGATTTGGAAGGAATAAGGCAACATTCCTAATGCATACCAAGCTTTACACACCAGTAAGCATTCTAACTGAAGTCCATGAGATCGAAGAGGGTAAGAAGAGGGTAAGAATGCCTTCCTGCCTCATTTTCTCAAACAAATAAAACACAAGTTCACACTCTGCGTAGTGGACATAACCTACAATCAATGAACCCCTCATTACAACATCCCTTATGGACAAGCCATCAAATAATTGCTATGCATCAATCATGCTCTTGCACTACCTGGTGACTTGTACTTCTGCATGAACTATCAAAGCCTTCTCACTTGTACTTCTTGCTCATCTGCTATCACATCATTCAATTCAGATAAGAAAATAAACTCTCTTTGGCTTCCACATTGAGGCCAAATAGAGGTTGCTCCACGATAGGGCTCCGAGATCATTTTTCAATAACAAATCCCATAGGTAGTCTGAGACTTTAATGTGGGCTTCTCCAAATATGGGCAGCATCTTGTTGACTAAGTTGCAAGAAACAACTAGGAGCTCTTGTCATTACAAGAGAAATCTCTATGAGAGTCAGTTGTGGCCATTGTCATGGCTGCTGCTCTCCACCATCAACTACTTACTTTAAGACCATGATGTCTAAATCATTTTGAGGCTACACTGTAGTAGTATGAAGCCAACAACTCAAGCCTATAGATTCCCCATTCCCCTTTGTTTGCTACTCACATATGTGCAGGTCTTCCTCAGCCCATTAAGCCACTATATGGGCTCATGGATAGGCTTATGTCAGCCGTATATGTGAAATTATTGTCAGCCCCAATTGCTAACAAGTAGATCATCTATCAAAAATACTACCAGCCCAATCAGCATTAGTGTATCCATGCAACTGTATCTGAACCCCAGCCTCATAAAATAGTCCATACTGCAATGTGGACTTCACACACCTCAATATGCATCTAGCCGCATCCAAATGTAGTTTCCTTGGAGCCAGCATAAACTGACTTACCAATCCAATAGCATAGCTCAAATCTGGCCTGGTAATAGTCATATAAATCAAACTTTCTACTATGCATCTGTACATAGTAGGGTCTTCCAGAAGCTCACCTGCATCTGCGCTCAACTTCACATTCTGCTCCAAACTGCTCCAAAGGAACTGAAATAGGCTTACAGCCTGTCATCCCATATTTAGACAGCATGTCTAATCCATATTGCCTCTGCAAGAGCCATATCCCACTTGTGGATCTAATCACCTCAATGCCCAAGAAGTAATGCAACTCTCCCAAATCCTTCATCTCAAACTTCTGCTTCAATAGCATTTTCACATGAAGGATATCTTCATCACTATCACCTGTGATGATCAAATCATCAACATAAATGACAATCAGCATAATACCTTTCTCTGTTTTTCTCACATAAAGTGAGAAATCTGCCATGGAAATCTGAAACCCAATAGTGACAAGATACTATCCTATCTTGTCAGACCATGCTCTGGGTGCTTACTTCAAGCCATACAAGGCTTTCTTCAACCTGCAAACAAACTCAAGATGAATAGCATGAACATAACCTGGTGGCTGCTCCATATAGACCTCTTCTTACAAATCACCATGCAAGAAGCCATTCTTTACATCCATCTGATGTAAAGACCATCCCTTTGATGCATCCATAGCAATGACTACTCTTACGATTGCCATCCTTGCAACTGAACTGAATGTTTCTTCATAATCAATGCCATATGTTTGTGCATACCCCTTGACAACTAATCTTGCCTTGTATTGTGCACAGAACCATCTGCATTGTGCTTCACCTTATAGACCCACTTGCAGCCAATCGCATTCTTGTCTTTAGGCAAAGGCACCAAATTTCCATGTAGCATTTGCTTCCAAGGCATCCATTTCTTCATCCATGGCTTTCTCCCATTTTTCTTTTCCCATGGCTTGCTCAAAAGAAGTGGATTCTGGTTCTTGTATCACTTTGACCATATAGGCATAGTGAATGGCTGTAAATCCATCATATTTTAGCCTATCCATAGGATACTTAACTCTGGTAGACCTGTGCAAAATAGGCTCACTACCAAATGCTCTCAAAACATCCCTTGTCTTCCTTACTCCAGGTGTAACAATAGAAGGAATACCCAACTCATCATCAAGGCTCTATTCTGAGCCACTGGATTCACCATCCACATAAGAGTGACCTGCATTCACATTAACCATGGGCTGATCTACTTTCTCTTTTCCCTTTCGTGATACTTGCATACCACTATTTGCATTGCTTTAAGGAGATTCTCTTGATCTCAGTCTGCCTGTCCATGGTAAAGTATGTGAACCACTGCTAGAGGACACTACAGGTCCACTAATATTTTGTGATTGCTGCTGTGAATTCTATGTAGCATTACTATTTTGTGCATCTACATCATCAATCACAGTTACTGGTTTATACCAGCTGCTCATCTCATAAAAAACAACATCTTTGCTCACTATAAACTTACGAGTAGAAGGGTTATAACATCTATACCCTTTCTGCTGCAGAGAATAACCAATAAAGATGCACTTCTTAGCTTTTGGATCCAACTTGGATCTCAACTCATCTGGCACATGAACATAGGCAATGCAACCAAAAAATTTCAAATGAGAAATATCTAGTTTCCTACGAGTAGACCTCTCCTCTGGCATCATGCCATGTATTGCTGCAGTGGGAGTCATGTTCATTATGTAGACTGCTATAGCAACTACTTCAGCCTAATAATAATATGGCATGTCTTTTTCATTGAGCATGGCACGAGATACCTCTCCAATATGCATGTATTTCCTTTCTGCAAGTCCATTTTGCTGTGGGGTATGACTACATGAATATTGCTGCTTTATGCCATGCTCCTGCAAGAACCTTGCAAACTCATTTGAGAGGTACTCTCCCCCTCCATCTGATCTTAGGCATTTTATTTGTAGGCCTGTTTCTTTTTCAACCATAGCTTTAAAAGCTTTGAAATGCCCAAACACTTCACTTTTCTTTTTCATAAAATATACCCAAACTTTTCTGGTGGTCATCAATAAAAGTGATAAAATAATGATAGCCTCCAATAGATGCAGCTTTAGTAGTCCACACATCAGAGTGGATTAATTCCAATGGCCTCTTACTCTCTTGAACATGTCTAGGAAATGGTTTCCTTGCCTGTTTTCCAAATTGACAGGCTCCACATACCTTATGCATTTCTACAACCTTAAACTTAGACAATCCTACAATAATATTTTGGGCCTGGATTAATTTAAGTTGTTGTACATTAACATGACCAATGCATTTATGCCAGATATCAATATCTGCAACTACACCGGTCCCATGTGCAAACATTGCTCCACTCAATTCAAGCATGTCCACATCCAAAGTAAACATCTTGCCCTTCTTCTTCCCTTTTGTTGTCAAGCAACCTTTATTTTTCATATCCTCAACAAAGCATCCATGAGGATTGAATCTGACCTGCAAGCCCTGCTCAATCATTTGACCAATAGAAACCAGGTTCTTGGTGATATTCGGGACATGAAATACATCAGACAGATATTTCTTTTTCCCATCCTGCATAGACAAAGGAATTTTAAAGCAATGCATACTGCATTTGTCAGGAAGAATTTTCCTGGGCAAAAGCCTCTTCATGTCAACAGCCTTGGTTAAACTGTCTCTTTCATCAAGTAAAGATTCCCAACTATCAGCTACATTTGTGATTACCTCCCAACTAGAGTTGATTTGCAGTAGTGCAGTGACTCCTTTCCATGCTATATTCAAGATTCCAACCCAATTTTTACCATTTGCAGGTGCAATTTTTCACAGGCCCACCATGAATATAATGTCACCATAACCTACAACCCAGGCATAGTTGGTAGGAATGCTTTCTATGTGTTGAAACAACTTCTCTTCATGGGCACTATGAAAAAGGCATAGATGAAATCATTGTTTACATCCCCAAACATTTTCTGAGGCCAAACTGCTTCTTGGGCCTTTTATTTGGAGATATCTTCTATGTTAAATGCACCTTCTCTTTTCAAGGATGGTTTTGGACCTCCTCAACTTAATTTATTCATGTTGCCATCATTAAATACAGAAGTCTACTGGTCATAGAGGTTCTCACTTCACTACAAGGTGTTCACTTCAATACAATATCCTAGAACTTTGAAGATTATGATCTAGATCTCAATGTCACTGCCTACAAATCCTTATGTACTCTACAAGTCCAATAAAAGGCAACCATATAAATCTCTCTCTCTCTCTCTCTTTCTCTCTCTCCTTTCACACAAACACAAACACACACACACACATTCTACTACACTATTATCCAAACATAATACGAGAAACACCAAGTCAATAAGAACACAAAGCCAAGCAGACAAAAAAGGAAGCACATGGAAGTTTATTATTGAAACCCAAATTCCAAATGAAGTCTATGCTACCCCTCCTAGGAAAAGCCCTTGGCAATCGATCTTCATTTGTACTTATCAATGAAGTCATCTATCTTGACTTTGATTTGTACACCGCCACGTTAAGCATTTCCTGTCAAAGGCTAGGAAGCCTCACCAATAGAGTGTGTTCTTTGGTTTGTGACAAAAGGGATACTATCTAGCTATCACATCCTTAATCCCCAAGTCCTCCCAAAGCAATGGTTAGGAAAGAAACACTATTCATAAAAAAGTTCTAAACCATAATTTCACGCTGAGTTGCATACGGTTACCAAAATACACAACCTCTAGTAATACATAGACTTGCATATGGTTAGGAATATACACAACCTTTAGGAATTATTGAAAGACATGCGAATGTCCACAAACTTGTCCTTTGCACCAATAGATAAGACAAAATCTTTTAATATTAAATCAGCACCCTGCTTTTCAAGATTTTGCATCCCTTACTTGCTTCATTATGATTCACCTCGCAGTACTGTAAGCAAATAGATCAAAATAAGTTTGATGAAGAAGCTATCAACGCATCATGCAGGGCAGAATTTTTGGAGTTTGTGTTCAAAGAATCCCTGTTCAGTGATTCAATTTCAAACATTGTCCTCTCCCACAACGACCATCATAAAGTTAGCCACCACTATCAATTCAAACATCTCACCCAAAATTTTCTTGCCTGATCATAATCTTGTCCTATGCTCTGATTGTGTGTGTCCAATGTTGCTCGATTTTGAAGCCATCCCCGAAGCTCCAACAGAATCATCTTCTGATCTATCTTTCATCTTCATCTCTTAACGGGATTGAAATTCGATTTTCTTTGCATGGATTCATGGTCCATTACTCCAGTTGAATTCTCGCAGCAACTGCAAAGCTGTTGAAATTGCTTCAGTGATTTAGTTTTGAGCTCCTCTATGGGCAGGCCAAAGTTGTAGAATCCACTCGAAGCCCACCTGATGGAATGAAAATGGACGTCCTCGCATCCTCCTCAGGTCTGCAGCTAAATGTTCCATCACGTGTGGTGGATGAGGAACAAGATCTGGAAGGTAGGAGGCACTCCCGCTCGAGCTCTGCTAACCGTTTTCTAATGTCAGGAGTAGTACTCAAGAACCAAGACCTCTTTCTTGGCTCTCTTGATGGGTGTGAGGGGGTGTTGGGGGATGGCTTCGAAGATGAGAGACCAATTCGTTGCAGAGGAGGTGGTATTTGCGGGCTTTGTGCAAGGAGAGGGTGACAAAAGAAGGAGATGGGGAAGAAGGCATGCTCCACTATGGGAGGGGAAGGGCCACGGATGGAGGAGGGGATCAAGCAATGAAGCTCTCTATGGCGGGATTGAAGAAATTCAACGCAGGAAAAAAACAAGTTCTTGGAGAAGAGAACCGATTAGGGAAGGATTTTGATTTTATTTTAATTTCCCCCCACACCCCCTCTCCTATGTGCTTTTTGGCCTGCCTTGGTAGAAGGGAAGGTCATTGTAATGTGTTTTGGCCTACCCTAGTAGAAGGGAATGTCATTGTAATGTGTTTCGGCCTAGCGAAACAAAAATGAGGTGGACCAAATTTTGAAAATACGTTTAATTTTAGACCATTGTTGATTGGTTAATGGACGTCTAGTCACGATTAGCTTCATTCATATGCTGGTTTATTGTGGGAAGGGGTACCACATGTAGGGGTTCCTGTTTGGAAATCCTGCCACATGTTGTCGACAGCTGTTGTCTCGAAAAGGAGGGTTTAATGTAACTACCTATATATCACATGGTAAGAGCTTCTATCATTTTACATGATCTAGTCCATCTTGGTAAGAGCTTCTATCACTTTGCATGGTCTAGTCCATGTTGGTAAGAGCTTCGTGTCTAGCTAATGACCTAGGTGACCATAAAACACAAGACCACATCACCTTCTTTACAATGTCATTCTCATCCGTCCATGCAATCTAGATTTTTATCATTCTTTCATTACAAGAGACCTTCTTTCTTGAATGTTGAAACATCACTTCAGCCTCCTCTTTAAATATCCTATTAGAAGATCATAATTAAAAAAAAGTTAATTGCATAATATTTTAAAGAACATGATTGGATGTTCAAGTTGGTTAATGCAATTACATTTTCCATTTCATGATGATTTCACTATTTTCCAAGACACAATGATGGGCTTGATGTCTTGTCAAGTCATCAAGTATGATCTCCACTCCATTCCTTTTCAACTCCTCATTGTAAAAAGTTTCATGCTCCTCTACATCCCATACTCTTCTACATGATCCATCAAACTTGCTGATATACTCTAAGAAGAATCCCATAGCTTCTGTGATTGCATATCCCTAAGCCATACTTCCTTCTAGCCTTGCCTTATTTTTCACATATTGTTTCAAAGTCCTCATATTTCTCTCAGAAGGATACATCCATCTGATACTAACAAGTCCACAAACTCTCAATCCCTCAACTACATGAATGAGTAAGTGTGTCATAATGTTAAAGAAGGAAGGAGGAAATACTTTTTCCATTAAACATAAAACATATATGGCTCCTTCATATAATGCATCTTATTGTGTCATGTCTAAAGCTCTTGCACATATTCTATGAAACACAAGACTTAGTCTCATAATAGTGGAGCGAACAGAATCGGTCAAAGAATGTCTTATTGCTAGTGGCAGTATTTGCTGAAGGAAAATATGATAATCATGTGTTTTCATTCCTTGTAGCTTTTTGCTAAGAACATGCTTTTGCAAAGATGCTAAGTACCATGTTGGAACTTTGATATTCTTTACAAAATGCAAAAGAAATATCCTCTTTCTTCTTTGTAAATCTATATGACGCAGCTGGCATTTTCAACTTGCCATTTCATCCATGGACTACTTGAGACCATACTTCTGGTCGTATTTTCATATCCTTCATGTCTAGACGAACTCTTAATGAATCTTTATTTGATTCTTGTAAGAGTGTCTTTAAAACATTTTCAGCGATATTTTTCTCCACATGCATCACATCAAGAGTGTTACGACCAAGAAGGTGCTGCATGAGGAAGAATACAATATTTAATTCTTCATGGAAGATAAAACAAGGTATTTTAAGTTTTTTAATAATGTAGAAGCATGACTGCTTACCTCCCAATATGGCAATGTATAAAACATTGACCATCTTTTCCACCCTGTCAATAACCATAGATCTTCTTTAGGCCTCCTATTACTTTCCAATAGCCACTTCTCCCTTTGTCTGCAAAATTCCTTTATTTCTTTGACACTAGGATATATAGGATGCTCTCTATATTCAGTGGAGCCATTGAATGGAATTCTTAAACTTTTGAATCTATGGTCCATTGGAAGAAAGCACATATGGCCTATATATTCCATCTTCTTAAGGCATGATGAGTATCTTCCTCGAAATGTAGGACCACATATAGGACAAGCATTGTATCCCTTTGTGTAGCAACCAGAAGTGAGCCCATAAGGTGGAAAGTCATGGATGGTCCATAGCAAGGTTCCCCTCAAAGTGAACATTGTTCTTCTTATATCAGATTCACTTGCATCATATGCATTTACTCCAGTCCATACGACTTGAAGCTCATCAATGAGAACCTAGAACTTGAAGCTGGAACATTTGCAGAAGACGATGGAAAGCTTTAACTGCATGCATGAATAGACATAGTGTAGGTGGATGGAGTAATTGGTTGTGTGCAAGAAGGTGAAGATGGACTATACATGAAAGCTGATGGAAGGGGGGGGAAGATCCATCTAGCTGTAACAAGAGTCAGGTTACAAACTTGATTCTTTCTTTTCTTTTTTTATGTGCAAATAAGAGTTTTATATTAAGAAAAAAGAAGAAAAGACATACAATTAAACCCTAGAAAGGGCAGCATAAGCTACTCTAAAATCTACTACTCGTTTACCTGTAGTAATGCAGAACTAAAAGCAATTCATCCAGCACATGACAACAAAAATGCTCAGGAAAGGCAATCTGTCTAAAAACCATAAAATTATGAGTGAGCCAAATCCTATGAATAACCATTGCATGAAGAACATTCCAGATAAATCTTTGACAATCTGTCATCTTCCCCCAATCACCTGATAGTGCATTCTTCCATCTATTTTCAGTAGACAGATGCCCACAATCCTAAACCATGTGAAAACTGTGCACCATACAAGTCTTATGATAGCACAACCCGAAAACCAATGCAAGTGTGCTTCTAAAGAAAACCGACAAAGAGGGCAAATAGGAGACATATCCTAACCCTCCTTAGCAAGCCTATGCCGAGTCAAAAATCCAACTGAAACCATCCTCCACAAAGTGAAATTTACCCTCGCTCTATTTCCCTCTCTCTCTCTCTCTCTCTTTCTCTCTCTCTGTCTCTCGCTCTCTCTCTCTCTCCTCCCGTCCCGTCTCCCCCCCTCCCTCCCTCCCTCCCTCCCTCTCTCTCTCTCTCTCTCTCTCTCTCTCCCCCCCCTCCCCCCCTCTCTCCGTCCCTCCCTCCCTCTCTCTCTCTCTCTCTCTCTCTCTCTCTCTCTCTCTTATCTCTAGCTCTATTTCCCTCTCTCTATTTCCCTTCCTCTCTCTCTCTCTCTCTCTCTCTCTCTCTCTCTCTCTCTCTCTCTCTCTATACATATATATATATATATATATATATATATATATTGTATATATGATATATGATATATTGCATATATAATATAATATATTATATAAACTCTCCCCCCCTGCATGTGGCAGTTTCCCATGTCTGTCTATCTCTCGATCTACTGTACTTCTGTCTCGTAGCCTTCTTGAGTCTAGTGTGTCTTTCGGTCTCCATGTCAGAGAATCTGCATGCAGTTTTTACTGATAGTCTTGTAATTACGACTGGTTAGCTTCATCTAGGCCATCGTTTGCACCGTCGTCTTGTCTGTCTCGCAGTCTACATCCTCGACACATGTTCGCAACGGGTTAGTCTAGACTCCGAAGTCACACAATTGTCAGTGAGTTGTGCAGTCAGCCATGCAGCACCGCAGTCACCTGTGCCGGGTCAATCGATAGTCAACCCTACATACGCCACCACGTGTCACTCATCATGCATGCTGTTTCTTCCCTCTACCACGGGTGATCATCATGTCCTCCTACCTCTCGATGGATCTAATGGCGTGCTTGCGTCTGGATGGATCTAACGACGTGTCTTCACTCCAGCACCTTTGAAGCTCTTCAAACCTCCCCGAACCTCTAGAATTGCTCTCCGAGCGAACCCTTCCTTTATAGATAGTATAGATGGGGTGGTCTCCTTTGCTATAAACATTATTGGTCACCTCCTTTTCAATTAATTATATAAATCATCCTTTGGAAAACATGAGAGAAGGGCAACAAGGAGGTGATGGGGAGGTCTCCTTTGCTATATAATAAATTATATGGCAGAGAAGCAAGGCAGCAAACCATCGCTTGGAGATGAGGTATGGTCAGCGTGAGAGCATGGGCACAACAATGGCGACTGCTTCTTCTAGGAACACTATTGCGTACTAAGTGGGAACTGTTGCAGATTACCCAAAAAAAGATTCGCTACAAAATCTAAAGGTTTTTACTAACATTTTAAAATTATGCTAGATTTTGCAGAGTATTTTTTTAAAATATACAAAAATTTAAGATATTTATAAAACCAAAAAAATATTGCATAATAATAAATCTAAATAGTCCTTAATTTCAAAAAGTACAAGAACCAAGAAGATCTTGTAGTTTTAGATTTTTACTTTTTCAATGAAATTGCTTTAAAGGATTCATTGGGATAACTTTGAGTATCAATCAAACTAATTTTTCATTGAGCTAAATTTCAACCCAATATAATGCTATCTATAAATTTAAAAAAATATAAAGATTACAATTGAAATGTTGAAGATTTTAACTTCATACATATCTACATGAAAACCATATAAAATTGAAATGTTAAAGATTTTCATTTCCAACATTCATTACAGATTTATCTTAAGAGTTCAATGATTATCTAATTCTTGAAAGAAAATATAATCTTTGAAACAGAATTGCAGAAAATCATCTAGAAATTTACTTTTACTCACTGCTTGAATGTTCAAGTATATCACAATTAAAAATGTAATATCAAAATCTATTTCAAAAATTTTCCATGTAGTTAGATACATGAAAGATCAAAATAGATATTTGAATATCAAAAACCTTTTACATCTAAATTATACACTTTTAATAAAAAAGAATAAAACTCAAACATGATAATTATAATAAAGGATTTAATATCAAAATTAAGAGAAAAATTGATGGAAAACATACTAAATAAAATTGTAGGAACATGTAAGAAAAGATGACAACTTCTATCATGTACTTGGTTCAAAGTAAATACGTGATAGTCTCACTGCAGAAATATAAACTCAAATAAATAAAAATGTTTATACATCAAGTAGTTGCTCATCATCATTAGCTTTCTCGAGTTCTACATCCTGAGCCTTCTCAAGCCGGTCAATACATTTAACGAAACTGTGGATATGTGACCCCTCCTATACACTCAACTGGTGACTACCGGTGGTGGAGGGGTCATTCGTGTGTGATTAGGATAGTCCTTAAATAGATGTTCCACCCCACATTTGTTACAGTTGGGAGTGTGTAGTGGAACTGGGGGTAGGTGTTTGTTTGGACAATCAACCACTTTGTGATTCTCTTGACAATGGAAGCACTGCATAAGCAATAGTTCCCTACTTTGAAGATGTTACATTATACAATGTAACCTCTAGTTTTCATGTTAAGCACAAATTTGTAGAGCTGTGATTGGACTCCACTTATGACCACTAGGGGTAAACCTTAAGATGAATGCCTTCTTCAAGGTGGCAAAGGTGATCGTCTTGATAGGACTTAAGGCTCTGAACCATGTCCCTGCTTTTGAATCCATAGTAAGCCCGAATGCACCAACCTTGGTGAGGTCCTTGATGTCACCAAAGGTATTCCAAACTTGCTCAAACTATTCAGCATGTTGAATTGGATCACCTTCTCCTGAGAATTTAGGCACTAACTTGGTGATATGATGGGGCTTGGTCTTGGATGTGGGTTCCCTTCGAGCGGCTGGCACGACTGCCGCTCCCCTTCCTAGAGCTTCTAGCCCTCTTCCTAAGGCTTTTAAGACTCGGGTGATTTCACTCGTTCGATTAGGAGTCTGTGCTTGGGGAGGTGCATACGATGGACAATACCCACGTGGGTCGTAATATACCCATGTATTTGTGTATCCTTGGCAGGACGTATAACCTGTTGGGGGGATAGGAGTATGTCTTGCAAGCACGGGGCCTCCTATAGGGTGGGTGTTGGGATTTGTGGGCCCTTGGGTCGTATTCGTGCCCTGGGTAGGTGGGGGTGGTATACTGCAACTCGTCCAGCTCGATGGGGGTGGAGGTGGTCCGCCAAATCCTATTGAAGAATTAGGTGGTACGGGCCTCCCGTATTTAGAATCGAGAACACCCACAGGTACCATAGGGGGTGCCTGTGATGTTTGTGTATGAGGGGATGGGGGTGGAGGTACTGTTGTGGATGGCCCTCCTGTGGTCGGTTGAGGGGTGGGGATTGATTGTGTCCACGTTGCCTCTTAGTTTTCCACGGGAACTCTCCACAAGGGCTCAGAGTGGTATGGGGGTTGGTATCCTGAAACACTTCTTGAGAATGGTGCTGCGGCGGGTGGAGCTTGTGGCATGGGGTCTGGATACCCTTGTGTTGGTGCGTTCATCCAAAAGGTGTTTGGTTGTGTCAGTGGAACGTAGGATGCCCACGGATTGTAACTGTGGACCCATTGGTCTTGTAGGGGGTATGGGAGCTGCATGTTGGGGGTTGAAGGGTTGGTCCTAGGGAGGTCCTTCCGTCCATGACCAAGGTTAAGTAAATAAACCAAAGGGTTCGCCAGTTGGAACATATTCCAATGATTAGGCTTCCTGTTCTCGCTGTAAGGCCTCTCAATAGGCAGGGTGTTCGGGGGGTTGTGAAGTCATGGTTGGATCCGGTCCTGCTTGCTCGAAGACACTCACAAACTCTGAAGGAGAGTTTAGAGCCCTAGGTTCCAACCTTCTAGACCCTATTCCAAACATTTGCTAACCCGGTCAAAGAGGTTACTTCCTAAAGTAGCAGGGGATGGTGGGGCAGTCCTTCTCGGCTCTTGGGCTTCGATATCCGAAGATGTGATGCTCATGGATTGTCATGTGTGCGAGCTGTCGCTTGTGTAAGGCCAATGCCTTGGGTGAAACTCAAACTCCAGATACGAGCTAAGCTGAGAGCTTCCTGCCAAGTGAGATACAAAGCTTGGAGTGTGGCTGGAAGCTAAGGTGTTGGAAGTGCACTCGTCAGGAGTTTGGCTTGTGCCTAATATGTGCCCTGATCTCAAGTGCATGTGTCAATCAGCATAGTACACAATTCCACGTTGAATTACACAAATCCACACGTAGAATTACGACAATTCCATGCTTAGAATTACACAAATCCACACGTAGAATGACGACGATTCCACGCGTAACATTACACAAATCCATGTGTAGAATTACGACAATTCCACGCGTAGAATTACACAATTCCACACATAGAATTACAATTCCACACGTAGAAATACAATTCCACGCGTAGAATTGATCTAGATCTGGAAGTTCTGTCAGAGACAATTCCACGCCTAGAATTAATTCCACGCATAGAATTATGGTGGGCTGGGGTTGGTGGGCACAAATTTCAAAAAATCAACTGCCTGACAATTTCCAGCCTGGTAGACAAATCCACGCGTAGAATTGAACAAATCTATGTGTAGAATTGTCGTCCCTACCAAACAGACTATGCACCAGGAAAAATGTCACCCGACCTATTTTGACTTCTTTGGGGGTGATTTTGGGGTTTGAATCTGACTGTGATTTGATGAGAAAGTGGGGGGAATGGTGCTCTATCTAGCCATGCAAGCAATGGCAATTTTTTCATGATGTTTTTTATTTTTTAATAAAAATGCAGAAATGGAAAGAGACTAAAAAGCATAAACTCTACCCTAACCTTCCTCTACACTTTCCCTAACCTTTCCTACCTACACCGGCCTTAGCAATCCGCTTGCCTTTCCACAACAACCACAAACCATGACCTTTCTCACACACACTCTCCACAACTTGCTCCTTTCGAAGCAATGGAAACAACAAAGCATAAACCTAATCCTTGACAGGGGCACCAAATATGTTAAGGGAAAGAGATGCTCCTACCTCTAACCCAATGTGTCATGGGGATGTTGGTAGATGCCGATGAGGTGCTCAACCTCATACCACACACTATTGTTTCAGTGTGCATGTCGCTCCAAGCTCATCTTCGGGTGTCACGCTCCGAAGCCACCGGATTCTCACTTGATGTTGCTCCACAAGAAGGGGAAGGGGGATAGGAAGGAGGACAGGCTAGCGTGAGCGTGGTGAATGGGGAAGGGGGAACGTACGTAGATGTGGCAACGACAAGAGGAAAGGAAATGGCAAGCACAACAATCCAACACAAGGGAGTGGAGAGAAAGTAGCAGCTTGTATTCCTTGCATGAGAGAATGAAGACCCAAGTCAAAAGACTTGGCTTTTATACAAGACCTTTTACAAAGGGTTGGTCTAACCCTAATCCCTCTACTAGACCTAATTCTCCAGAATGGCCTAAAGTGGTCCAAACTGAGATCTGATTGGTGCGGCCTCTTCCTAGTAGCATTGGGAACAATATATACAAGGCTGGCTACTTTCTCTACCCTTTCAATTAAATGGATTCCGCATATTTACAAAGAATGATGCCTTTAGCATATGTACAAAAGAATAGTCTCAAAATGTAGTCACAACCCTACTGTTAGCCCATTTATGGGTTAACAGGTTGGAGTTGTTTAAATTTTCATACTTTGTATATCCATTAGAACCATTAACATGACATAATGTAGTGCTCTGTATATTTCAAGTCATGATACAGTCTGAAAGGATTATTCCCTTTGAAGAACTCCTCAATTTCTCTCCATCATTCTCAAAGAACATGGTTTTCATTTTATTTGCAATGCTTATTCTAAAAGCATGAGGTGCAATATGGTAATTTAAAACATAAGACATGCATTTGAAGAGGCATTTATTTTGAGGGAACAAAAGATAAAAGTCATTCTGAATTTCAAAGTCTACGAGCCCCAAAGTGTTCTCCATTGATCACGATGTCATAAATACTTTTTGATAATGGAAATAGTATTTACTAGCAAAGATTAAATCTGAGTCAAAGGAATAACCTGAGAACTATGACTCAAAAAGTTAGATTATCATCATATACAGAAGATGCCTTCAGTTGAGGAAAACACACAAGTAAGCTGATGCAGCTACACCATGAGTATTAGGGATGACCACAATTGTTAAGGAAGAACCTCTTTAGTATGAATAGATCTTGTTCTCCTTGCAATGAATGCATAAAGACTCATATAGTGTAGAGTTGATTCCAATTATACTCAGCACACCATATATCTATGTGGAACAATTATAAATTAAAGATAGCAGATGAAGGCGTCTGAACAGTTCACTTAGAATGAATCAATTCAAATTGTACCTGATTACAATATCCTATTTGCTGGATATGAGTGCTCAACACCTTCGATAAATGATCACACAGGAGACCCACTCGGAGAGGTGCAATGATCGTACAATCCAACATGTTCAAGACAATAGGCTGAGTGTTTTTCTTGCACCCAACATTACGTAGTATTAAATGGGACTCGCCATACAACTTGAATCTCTCCGAAACAGCTAGGTAGTCAGCCCTTCTGTTGCTCCAGAATGTTAGCTGCACACTGAAAACAGTGAGACCTCATCTCAGTCCAGCAATCTTAAAACATGGAGAGCAAGTGCTGACTTACAGTAATCAGATCTTCAGCCAACTCTCCCCATCACCAGCTATGAGCTCATCCTTCGTGCACAGTGATGCTCCAGGCTTTATGACTGTCACTGCTAATGTGGCCAAGGGCCTCACCTTTGTTTATCAAATTCTTACAAAGGTCCTTGTACTTGGAGATCGTAGTTTCAGGCAAGAAGGAAGGGTCTACACAAAAGGGCTCTAGACGATCAATTCTAGTGGAGGGGTCAAATGCTAAGCTAACGAAAGGGCTCTAGACGATCAACTCTAGCGGAGGGGTCAAATGACAAGCTAAAGTCAGTTGTCCCACCATCATTTTTGACATTCCTATTGCAGACAGAGAAATTAGACACCCTGATGCAATCAACGACATTAAGAGGCCTCACAAACTCTTGGTAGTATAATTCATAAATGTGCAAGGTGATGCATCCTACGCCAGACCTATCAGACAAATCAACTTTCAAGCATCTAGGATATCCAACATTCTGGATCATAAATGTCCCATATTTACTAAGGACTCTCCCTTCGAAGATTCCGTTCTTCACTGAAAAAAAAAGGCTTCGGTTCAACAGAATGTATGCCATTAAGCCCAATCCATCCACACCAACAAAGTCAAAAGCATCTACGACTGTCAATGCACTAGAAGTTGGAGATACTTCATCCTTTGGAACAAGCAACTTTTGTCTCTTATCTACAAAGTGACAGTCATTCAGATAATGTTTCACACATTGTTTATCACTAACAGAGGTCTTCACACTGTCAGGAGGAGAGCAAGCTAACAAAGACGCAAACCCACTAATCAAGCCCGGGCTACTTATTCTGGGACTTTTAAGTGACTCATCGCAAACAATAGGTGTCTTTCCTTTCCGATCAGGCGTGGCACTTTCTGCATAAAATCAAATAAAAATGTCTTCGAATCAGAGCTTTTCTACAATGTTTCGATTTTTCACAGCTATGCATAGAAAAGGACCTCATTTAACAGAGCTCTAGCGTTGAGAACAGAATTCGAGACACAGCTTATCAATAGAACTCACTGCAATGCTTATTTAACAGAGCTCTAGCTTTGAGAACAGAATTCGAGACAATATGTCTACCTTCTAGCATTGTGGACATCTTTTGCAGCGTGTATAACTGAAAAAATTCAGAGACTTTTGCTGCTTTGCGATAGTGATGTTGAGGATATGGATGGTTTCTACTCAGTTTGTGTACGGGGTATTTCTATAGTGTTTCAAGTTCAATTTCTACTGTTGGCACATCAATATTATAGTTCTACTTTGAAATAACTATGTAGAAGTGCTTTGTGTCAGGAACTTTGCAATTATTTTGAGTTGGTGTATGAATCGATGTAGGTATAGAAGCATTGCAATGAGTTCTATTGATAAGCTGTGAACTAACTGAACCTCATTTTTGAGGTTATTCAGTCAAACCAACAGCGTGGAAAGAGAGAACGTATGTGCACAACCACATTGAGATGTAGAGGACTTCCAGAGGTCGCAAAAGCAAAGGACAAAATGTACAGGCATGCTTGTCTAGATTTTCAAGACAAGAAAATCCAACACCTCTACCGCAATCTAGGTCCTGATTCCAGGAGAAACGGCGCCTACACTGAGGTACCAATCCATGAGTAGTAGCACGAGCCTACGTATATTCAGATTTCTCTTGCCAATTGCTATATTTAGAAGGCTGCGACCATTCTCGACTCTCACCTTAAAGCCCTTCACTCCCAATTCTTTGATATCAAGAGCTCCAAGGGTAAGTTTGTGATGTGGGAAACCATTCCCGGCATACATCTCACTGTCGAGGACAGCTTTGTCCCTGACCCAAACCACCGGTGTATTCGGTTCCCCCCCACCACGGGTGTATTTGGCCATCGACGCTGTTTGTAACTTGCTATTTTTGGTTTGTATTCTCGCATGTATTCGGCTGGTGAGGTGGTTTTCTATTTTTGTGAATTTGAAAATATGTTAGCAGTTACCACATTTGCTTAATACATAACCACATTTATGTATCTGGCTTGTAAGGTTGTTACCCCTAAGTTCCATTGCTCTCCAAGTAGGTAACATGCTCACCATTGTGTACAAGGAATTTTCCCGAAATCTAAACAGTGTCACATGCTCGAACTTAAGTTGGAGCATGCTTCATGCAAAGGCAAACAAATGTCCCCAGTGACCACCCCTTCCAACTCCCTCTTATTAGAACGTGACATTATACAGCCACGAGATGCTCGAACTTTAGTTCGAGCAATCTACATGCAACTTCACAAAGGTGTAACTACATATGCATAATCTTTCATGTTGAAATGAGGATTTAATAAAACAAGATTTACAACTTGTTAGTACATTCAATGTGTACTATTATTGATTCAACATGTCCCTACATTATTGCAAACTATTTCTTCGTTGTTGATGAAACCGGTTTCATTCCAAATAACAGTATGTCAACAAACAATGTGCACATGAAATAAGAAAATTGTCAAATGCTCAAACTCAAGTTTGAGCATGGTCCATCCAAAGGCATAAATATGAAGCCAGGACTTCATTTCAAAGACAAAAATAGGAAGCTAGTAAACCCTTCCAACTCCCCAATGTATCGGAATGTGGCATTAGATGTAATAATTAGCAAAGTTCACAAAGGAATAACCAGCACATGCTCGAACTTTAGTTCGAGGATTCAACATTCACAAATATGTCAGTACAGAAGCTACACTACAATGCACCCAAACAAGCGCTTATACATATCCTCCCAGCAATACACCCAAACAAGTGCTTACACATGTGCTTCGAGCATGGCGATGACTACTTCAAAACCCATTTGTGGTAGCCATTTTCCCACACCATTGCTTCTCTTTGCACTTCCACTTTCCTCTCTTGTCATTTCTCTCTACACCTCCCCTTTCCATCAATGTCCTCTACAATAGACTTCTGTCCCTATACCAACAGTGAGCTTGTGGAGCACCTCAAGAACCTCCACTCCCAGTACTATGACCTTTGCGAGTTGGGGCACGGCTCGAACCCCGTGAATGGTCGGGGAAGTTCTCACCCCAAACCTAAAAGGAGAAGTATGGTTGAATCATTGCAAAGAAGGGAAGTTGGAAAGGATGATTCTCGAAGACGCAATTGAAGACATGCCGGACTCATTAGAAGGGGCCGGTGCGGTATCGTTGCAAATGCCCCCTCCAAGAGCAAAGGATCAACATGATGCCCAAGGACTCGGGGAGGTCACTATATGAAAACCATGTATAGCACGTGCATTCATGGGGTATTTATAAAACCTGATGGATAAATTGATGTAATGGATCATACCAAGGTCTATGGTTGTGAGTGATCATGTGAGTGAGTGTGTGAACACGTGTGTGTGTGTAGGTGTGACTGATGATGTGTCAGTCAGTAGGTGTGATTGAGTGAATATAGGAGTGTGGTGTGTGATTGAGAGATTCTAGGAGACATTAATGGTCTTCCTGATTGAAATAATTATGGATCTAGATTCCACCTACTCATGGGTAGTTGCTCATATCTACTCCATTCTATGAATGAGTCAATTGCTCATTGCCTTCATATTTGTGCCATTGTCTCTACCTCTTGTCTACCTCCATCATGCTTCCATGCTTGCACCAACAAAACCTCATACTTGCAAATTTTTGAGTTTTAAATATACCCCTTATGTACCTCTTTTTATAATTAAAACACCCCTTCTTTATGAAAAATTTCACTTTTCAAGTTAAAAACCCCTTACGTGTGTTTATTTTCTGTAACTCCACAAAAAAAAAAACCCCTTTTGCTAAACTCACGTCACTGTCACGTGCTATCTTACATAATGTTGAATGGTCTCCCCGAGTCCAAGGACAAGAGGCAACCAGACTAGGGAGGCCGAGAAGGCTGAGGATGATGAGGCAGATAAAGATGAGGACAACCGGGGGACAACCAAGGGACCGAAAGGGATGATTGAATGTTTCCTACCCCTTGGGCATATATGTAAGGTATTTTTTGTGGCCACTTGAAAACTAGATTTGCAGTGCCTTTGGCTATTGCTCAATCATTATTTTCTGCCCCGCCTCCTCGCAGAGGCAAGTGGTACAAGATCTGGGCACCCTGGCACCAAGCCAAAAGGATACAACAGCGACACAAAGATGGGTAAAAGGGAAGGCCTATGAAGCTACGAAGACTAAATCAACCTACGGTCAATTATGAGGCATGATTTTTTTCATAAAGCATGCACCAAGGAAAGAGAGTTTTCAAAGTTGCTTGCTTGTGAGGTCTCCTCAATCCTTTGTCTTGCACAACTTCTTACTTACATCCCTCCGACTTGCCTCCACACCTTCCCCATTGCTTTCCCAGGTTTCAGCTTCCAACTTTGGCAATGAAGGAGGTTGCTCACACAAGTGGCGAGGGTAATCATTTCACACCAATCACTAATGATGGAGAAGCCTAAGTGTTTGGTTTTCTTCATGAATCCTCAAGTTTAGCAAATTCAAGATTTTGTCCTTCAAATTATCTAATTTGCTCATGGAACCTCAAGGGTGCGAATAATATGACTAGAAGGTGAGTTTAGTGAGAGGCAATCTTGATTGTTCTATTGTAGGAGACTAACTTAGTTGGATGCCGCTTATTCTTCATGGAAAACGATTGATTTTCCAAGGTACGTTTTTCTTTCCTTATGGTTTATGTGTCACGTCTCTTCTCCAACAAGGAATATAAAAGGTCTCCATGACCTGTACTATGCCATTAATCTCCGTCATGAAAGAAGACCTAGACACCACATCCAACTTTCTCAAGTAAAGCATCGACTTCATCTTGGACCATGATAAACACATATGATAATTCTTCAACAAGTTGTTGGATATGAAGTTCCGCAATCCTCTAGAGCTCATGAGTGTCAACCTCATTTTCCTCTTCATTAAGTTATGTGACAAGAATTTCCTTCAAAGTAGTGCATCTCCATACGGAGAGCTCCTTCTTTGGCAACTTTAAACACAAGAATCAAATCACAAATGCCAGCTACCATAATAGCTAGTCCTACCAAAGCTACTTAAGGTTGGCTAAAGTGGTTAAATCATGCCACAAAAGCTTGCCTTCTCCCTCAATGCAGCCCTCATCCTCTCTTTTTGAAACCCTCTTTTCTTTTCTCCTATGTGCCACTGCATTACTAGATTGAGCTAGACCCACCTCTCTTTTTTTCAAATCTCCTAATTTCTTGCTTATTTCTTGGGATTTGTCCCATCTTTCTCCATGCTATGCCTTCTTTTTTACTTCTTGCCCTTTTATGCCCTTTCCTTATCTCTTTCTTGTTTACTATGTTATTACAAGACAACTCTCTTTGCACATGATGTAGAAGGCCACACACAACACCAAAGTAATTAGCATGCACTAGTCCAAAGCTATTTGAGATTTGGATGTACAAGGTCACTCACCACACCAAAGTAATTACCATGTACTAGTCCAAAGCTATTTGCAATTTGGATGATGCATGACTTTTGAGTACTATCAAGATAGTACATATATGAGCATCTACCATGATTATAAGAGATAAAGGTAATTCCACCAATATGTCACACAACTACTTCTCTCCATTCTCGTGTTTCTTTAAAGTGATTTCAATACTCCTACATGCAAAAATATACTCATGTAACCATGGGGTCTTAAACTCCTTAATAGTAGACTATGATTTTGTACAATTTGTGTATTGTCTACTCGATGCATGACATGGACTATTTTAGGTAGAATTTTATTGCTTTAAATTATTAATCCTAGAGCATGGGAATGTTGAAGACACAATCATGCCAAAAATAATATTTCTCATAACATACAACACTTTGGAAATCCCAAACAAGCACCTTGGTAAGGCCTTACCTCAATAATAGTCTCTAAATTCACGAAACTTGAAATTTTAAAAGTTAAGGTGACAAAATGGCACTATAAAATATGTAAATAAAACATGTTACAAAAATCCATCTAGTGGATCAAAACTGAGTGAATTCATTTTGAGGTACACAAATTTTAAAAATACAACATAGATGAGGCACATAAACCAATATGTACCATGAAAACTTCAAAACTATGAATACGCTAAGCAAAGAAAAACATACATTTTCTACTCCTTCATACTGGTCAACTTATGGACATAGGATATGGAAGGGTCCAGATGTTGAAGAGAACAACTCACACAACCCATAAGAATCAAATACATCATGAAACACCTTAGAGAGAGTATGGGAACACAAACTTCTAGAGTTGAAATCAAACTTGGTATCCTTAATGTAGGCAATTTTTTGAGCCAATAAGAAAATGTTCAAGGATTTTATCTCCTTCAAAGTACTCTCAAAATTCATGACATTAGCAATTTGGAATGTCCCAAAATAGAGGGATTTTCCCACATTTCCTAATATGGTCTCACTTCTGTTGTAGTGAATTAACTAAAGCCACTTGTGTGGTTGTCAAAACTCTATTATACAAGAGGATTATGCCATTAGGGTCATATTGAGTAACATTCCTTGCTAATAAGTATGCCCTTGTATGTGCGGCTTCCTGTTGACCACGCACTTGTAGCCAACTAGGGAAGTCGGAGGACTCTTGTAGAAACCAACACCAAGCCCGAAAATTTAAAATAATGGGGTGCAAGGGCTAGTGCCTTGTAGAAATTGTTGCTATGGTACTAGATCTTGAAATCAGCACTTGCATGGTATCTATACTTTGAGTGTATGACCACTCCGTCCAGTGATTCTACCCATTGAGGACCAAGGGGTGAAGATGTAGAAATGTGGATGGAGTGTTCAGAGTGTATGGTAGGGGGTGGAGGTTCTTCTGTCCTTCTTTTGTGGCTCTGATGGGAGGTAGAATGTTGGGCAGAGAGGGTGGCTTGTTGGGGAAGTTCTTCTTCTGTGATCTAGTCCGATAGCTTCATGGAGATAGTGCAGAATGAGGAGGCTTTGCAGATGGTAGCTAAGGGATCTTGTTAAGCTTTGGGAATTATGGGGGCCACCTCTGTCTCAAAATCAAAATCAAGCTCATATTCCATTATGAAGGCCTTAGGAGCAAATCCACAGAATCAGTGGATTCAGAGGACATTCGTGGTTTCCTACAGTTGTTTTGGAGTGCGGGGGAGCTGTTTAGTTGATTGATTAAGTAGTTTAAAAAATAGGTAATTTTGGCAACATCTGATTAAAGCTGTTAAGGTAGTGTCAGGGGTTACTGACCTTCTATAGACCCAGTCCAGCTAAGATAGTGTTGGGCTTTACCACCTATGACAACACCGGGCGTTAGCTCCTATGACAATGCTGGGCATTAGCCCTAAGATAGTCCCTTGCTTAACTTAGCCATTTTTGCTCCAGTTTTGGTGACTGAGGTGAGGAACATGATGTTTGGTGATGGGGAGGTGTACTAGCACATGGTTTTAACATCAACTTGTTGGGAAAACCTCAAAATCCGTACCTGGCGACCTTAGCATCTATGAAAGCGCCCTGAGTGAACCACACCATCTGTTGGGCTTCAAGCATGCCTAATATATCGAGCCTTCATATTTGTCCAAGCATCACAGTTGGGAAGCCTCGGATTGCATCAATTCACTGTTAGATGGCCAAAACCACGGACCCTCAAGCATTAGCTAAGATAACACTCTGCTTGACGGATGCCCTGTGTGATGACCAAAGCTTGGTTGATGGCATGAATGTGTCCTAGTGCTTTGAAAATTATTGTTGGAAAGCTGTGGACCATCAAATGGGTGCAGGATGAAGTAGAACATATAGGGCGTTGCCTTAGTTGCTACTGGTAAGACATTGTCTTGTTGTACTTGGCCCTTTTGCATGCAATTTGTAAAAGAGCTAACATGTGATCACCACTAAGCCTAGTGCACACAAGATCACCAGAAGAACTAAGGAGGCTCAAAGCACACTAAATAAGACATGAGAGGGAGATATCAAATCTATATCTCTTGCATTGTGTGTTCAACAATACATGATAGGCTTCTTATATAGAGAGTGCCTTTAGAATAGTCAACACTTGTGGGATCCTTTGATCCACATATCTCCTTGTGGATATCCTCAATCCACATCTCCACATCATATAGTCCACATCCTAGGGTGGCTACTTTAATACATTCCTTAGCACATACCTTAGCCTTTAATGCTCATGGCACCATATCTCAACACCTCCCTTGGTGCCATGATCCATTGGTTACTGCAAGGTGGTCAGATGTGAGTTACATTCCATCACCTCCCCTTAGTGCATGCATTGCTACTTAAGGTGGTCAAGTGTGGCTTTTACATGTCAGTACCTCCCCTGGGTGCTTTCATAGCTACTCTCAGGTGGTCGGGTTTGATTTACAAAATATAGGCAAGGTTGGCAAGGTTTTTGTTTCTCAATAAATTCCATTGATGTCACCTTTTGGCTCATGGCTTGATGACAATGGTGTGTTCTTCCATGTGCCTTAATGCTTTATGTGTGGATTCCATGTTCTGTGCTATGGTCATCTCATGCACTTGTGCTTTTGGCATGCTTATGACAGCGGTGTGTGCATTCATGCTTTGATTTTTCATTTGTCGCAAAGGTCTTACCAATTGATTTCTTTCAAAATTGGTAGTGTCTAATTGCTAACAATGTTCTAATTTGACAAGCACGTAGAGCTCAAAAAGACGATCACTTTTCCTTTTTGGAGCATGTCCAAATTCTTCCTGGATTGGAAGTTACGGCTTGTCGAAGTTTTGATCGAGAAATGGCCCTTGATGATGATGTGGCACAAGTGTTCATATTCAGCATTCCAAACTGTGCTTAGTAAGGGCTTTTGTGCTTATGTGGCACTATGCCATGTGGTAATATTTTAACCCAACCAAACTAGCAAGCCTAACCATGGTTTTCTTTTATCTAACCATAGTTCAACTATGGTAAGATTTAATCTAACCACAGTTTAATGCAAGGTTATGTTGACAAAGGCTTATCTCCCACGTGTCTTTGCATGGGGCTACCACGTGACCTAAGGTTTTTGATTGAAGAAGCCAAAAGAACTCTTGTACAAAGAAATAGAAGAACCCTTTATGTGGGTCTCAAACCAAACTCAGCTAACTAAGGTTGCATACTAACTGAGCCACGAACTAGAGTACATAAGGATAGCTATCATCCAGCTATTATTCATGGGTGGTGTACCAACCGCATCTGCAGCTAACAAGTCGGTGACATAAATGCACAACAGTCACCTTGGCATATCACGAGTGGAGCTCGATATCTCAACACTTTCCCTCGAGCTCAATCCCAATTCCTGTACACCTTGCAAACTCATTTGAGAGGTACTCTCCCCCTCCATCTGACCTTAGGTATTTTATTTGTAGGCCTGTTTCTTTTTCAACCATAGCTTTAAAAGATTTGAAATGCCCAAACACTTCACTTTTCTTTTTCATTAAATACACCCAAACTTTTCTGCTGTAGTCATCAATAAAAGTGACAAAATAATGACAGTCTCCAATAAATGCAGCTTTAGTAGTCCACACATCAGAGTGGATTAATTCCAATGGCTTCTTACTCTCTTAAACATGTCTAGGAAATGGTTTCCTTGCCTGTTTTCCAAATTGGCAGGCTTCACATATCTTATGCATTTCTGCAACTCTGAATTTCGGCAATCTTGTAACAATATTTTGGGCCTGCATTGATTTAAGCCGCTGTACATTAACATGACCAATGCGTTTATGCCAGATATCAATATCTACAACTACACCAGTCCCATGTGCAAACATTGCTGCACTCAATTCAGGCATGTCCGCATCCAACGTAAACATCCTGCCCTTCTTCTTTTCTTTTGCTATCAAGCGACTGTTATTTTTCATATCCTCAACAAAGCATCCATGAGGATTAAATCTGACCTGCAAGCCTTGCTCAACCATTTGACCAATAGAAACCAGGTTCTTGGTGATATTTGGGACATGAAATACATCAGATAGGTATTTATTTTTCCCATCTTGCATACACAGGAATTTTACCAATCTGCACAATAGGATGTGTAGTATCATCACCAGTTTTCACAAATCCTAGTCTTTCCATTTTCCTTGCATCCTGCATCCATTCTGCATGACCTGTCATGTGGTTTGATGCACCTGAGTCAACATACCACACATCATTGCTTTCTTCTGCACTTGTCACAGAATTGGTCATGTGCTGCACCATAAACAGATGCTCATTTCTGTCATCACCCTGTCTACTAGAAGATGCATAATTCCCTTGCTGCAATTTTCAATTCATGATGTCATTCTGCTTTTTATAGCAGTCTTTAGCCATATGACCCATTTTACCATAGTAGTAGCATTCAACATTGCTGTTTGCATTTTGGCCTCTCTGCCATCCACCACGACCTCTTTGGCTCCCCATGCCTCTAGAGTTACCACGTCCTCCTCCATAGGACTGGTTTTCTTGAGTTTGCTGCATATTCTGATTTTTACCACGGCCTCCAGATCGGCCTACTCTACCTTTGCCTCTACCTCTTCCACCATTTGAGTAGAAGACAGTTTCTTTTGAAGTTCCTCTTGAAGAAGATGCACCACCACTTCTCTGCTCTTGAGAAATTAGAAGAGCAAAAAACTCCTCAAAATCAGGAAATTTCGGCAATGGATGTTCGGAATTGTGCATAATCCTTTCCTAGACCATTCAAGTCACAAAAACTAAATCATCATCTTCCACTGGCGACCCAATGGAAGCAAGTGCATTTGCAATTTTCTTCACCTTCATGTGGTAGTCATTGATGCTCATATTTTCTCTCTGCACATTGTGCAACTCCTACTTGAGTTGCATTTTCTTGGCTTGCGTATTTGTGCTGTACATTTTTGCCAAAGTATCCCATGCCTCCTTTGGCATACTTGCATCTTGAATATGCACAATCATAGAATCTGAAATACTGATTGACAACCAGTACATAACTTTTCTGGCTCTCTCATGCCATCCTTTAAATGCTTGCATTTCCTATTGATTGGGAACATTAGGAAGAACTGGTTCTTCTTCATTTCCTGTAATGAACTCCCAATAGCCTTTTCCCATAAGGAAATTTGTCATTCTAAACTTCCATGCTTGGAAGTTGTTCTTGTCAAGCTTTTCAGTGACAATCTATGAAAGAGAATCAGATGCCATTACAGAACGCTGCAAAATATTCTGTCACTGCAAAAAACACAGCTTCTGCCTCACAAGGGCAAATCTGCAAAACTGATGAAAGTGGTATTTGACCACACAGTCACTTCCTAGTGACGATTTGCATGAATAGGCAATAAGGATGATTCTGTAACTCCCAATATCTTTGTGCACAGGCATACGATGCAATTTCTATGGCAACTTTTCACTGACCTGTAGAGCAGTGGTCGCACAGCAAAAACAGGGCCTTTTTCTTGATGCTTGTGGAGAACTCCCGCCTCCAAAATGGGCCTCGAAATGGCCTTAAATCAGAAAAATAAAGTCACACCGTGATTCACCCTTGCCCGCAGCATATACTGCCCTCTTGCCACACCGCAAAGGGCATCTCAATCTGAGACAATGCACTCTTGCACTTTCTGGCTGTGCTACATGCAGAGATTTGCTCCCAAACTCGAAAAAGGAAAGCAACACTGGTCCTCTTACCAAGACACCGCAAACTTGGTTTGCTTTCTTGAGCTCCTTACCACGAACAAGGCTCTGATACCATGTGAAGATAGTGGGAGAGAAGGAAGGAATCTCACTTATGGCTTTCTCACATACACAATGGGGGAATACACACAAAGGTGGAGGTTGAAGACAGTTTTCCTCTTCTTAGTTGTGAAAGTCAAAAGAACTCTTGTACAAAGAAATAGAAGAACCCTATATGTGGGTCTCAAACCAAACTCAGCTACCTAAGGTGGCATACTAACTGAGCCATGAACTAGAGTACATAAGGATAGCTATCATCTAGCTATTATTCATGGGTGGTGTACCAAATGCATCTACAGCTAATAAGTTAGTGACATAAATGCACAATGGTCACCCTGGCATATCACGAGTGGAGCTCGATATCTCAACAAGAAGACTCCTTGCAAAGCAACAGCATTCGAGGCAGCAACATTAAGCCATTCAAGTGATTACCAGTCTCGAGTCTTCACAAGATTTAGCCTACACCCTAAAGTTTGCAGAGTAATAACCCTTCCAACACCTCGAGAGATGAATGCTCAAGAGGCAATGCTCTCTAGCTTGAGAAATGGCCTACAGAAAGTGAAAGGGGTGCATAGCTTAGATCAACCAGCTGCAAAGAGGGCGTCATTAGCTATGTTGGTGTCCCCTGAGACAAAGGAGAAATGGCATCATTAGCTATGTTGGTGTCCCCTGAAACAAAGGAGAAATGGCTTAGGTGCACAATGTCGAAGATGTTGTCAATGAGAAGGACAAACGTGGCTCCAATCATTGAACATAGAGAAGAAACAATGCACGATCATCCCGATCTAAGAAGCCTATGGGCTTCAACAGAGTGCAAGAAAAGAAGAGAGAGCTTAAGTGCGGAAGTCATTGCTATAGTGATGACATTTTGGCATGAAAATACGAGAGCTTGTCCAAATAGAAAGGACATCTGTAAGAAGCGGACGAGATGCAAGGTGTTTGAGGAGCACATCATACACATGCTAGATACAACGCATGTCAGTGGTGCCTAAACTAGCTCGATGGTTGTTTGTGATTGAGCTTTGGGATAGTTTACTTGTTTCATTTCTTAAACTAGGCTTGGACTAAATGTGATTGTCCTAAACGTGCTCGGTGGTTGGAACATCATGCAACCATAGGCTGGTTCAGCTCAATCGCCAGTTATGTGATTGTCTTGAACCAACATGGTTGAATAGACATTAGGTGTTGTCCATCCCAATGGCATGGTTGAGCAAAAATTACCAGCAATATATTTCACAATATATTCTTATTTTACTAAACCAGTGCGATGGTTAGGACATCATGCAATGGTGGCTGTGCTTCAGCTCAATCACCAGTTATGTGATTGTCCTGAATCGACGTGGTTGAACAGACATTAGTTATTGACCAGCTCGATGGTTGAAATTATTGTGTTTCTTAGTACTGAAATTCGTTACATTTAATTTCCTACTATTCGGGTCATATACCACTATTAAATTGTGAAATTCAAAAATGAAAAGCAATATATTATTATTATCTAAT
Organism: Dipteris shenzhenensis; assembly: GCF_047967505.1. Classification (NCBI taxonomy): domain Eukaryota; kingdom Viridiplantae; phylum Streptophyta; class Polypodiopsida; order Gleicheniales; family Dipteridaceae; genus Dipteris; species Dipteris shenzhenensis. The sequence continues at coordinate 50,345,445 of NC_141612.1, forward strand.
GGTGAAATTCAGAAATGAAAAGCAATATACTTGTTATTGTCTAATATGTGAAGTTGAGACCGCCAGGCTAAACCATCCCAATGGTTGAAATTGTGATAGTGTCCTCAACCATCTCGGTGGTTGAAATTGTGACTGTCTCCTAAACGTGTCCTAAACCAGCCCAATAGTTGACTATCCTAAACATGTCCTAAACCATCCTGGTGATTAAATTATGACTCTCCTAAACCAGTGCGGTGGTTGAAAATTGTTTTGCTTCATTATATACTTTAATTAGACTATGTTTTGTATTCTTTTAGTAGTAAAAAAAAGGGGGCTCATTGTTCTGTTGTTCCCACATGTTGGGTCAACAGATAGAGTTGTATCTCAAGTTTAAGGATCAAAATCCGTGCATTTCAATTGGCCAGAGGAGCTTTGAGCATTGTCATCGCTGGTACATCAGGAAACTCAAAGACAGGAATGTTTGTTGTTGCAAAACACACATAGACTTTGACTTGGCCCGACAAGCTATGAATGACTTGAAATCTGGTTGTGTTGGAGCATTTCTCCATGGGGATCAATGCCCATGCCTCCCCGATGAATGTGTAGTTTGTAGGCCACTTGGATCCTCATCGTGTATTGTAAGGGAGGGCAAATTTTGTAGCCTAAGGTCTCTGTGGGAGTGGTTTGTCCAAAGGGAGACTGTGAGTGGCACAAGATTGAATGCATTCACAACACATGTAAGCATTGCAGTTTGAAGCTAAAGAAGAAGACATTCAATGTCTGTCCAAATGAAATGAGGGAAGACAACCATGTTTCTTAAAAATGGAGGAGATTTGAAAATGTCAATGTTGAAGGATCCAATAAAAAGAGGTGGCTACTATTATATAAGAGCACCCAGCCAAGGGATCTTGTAGGTTACGTGGTTGAATCCATCCCAAAATATGTGCTTCACAATTTCATGACCAACTGGCAGGATAAACAATTCAGGACGTGCCTTGCTAATTTTCCCAGTGACACTATTGTATTTGTCATAGATTTTGCAAAAAATTATTCTTTTCAAGAACAAGATGAGATACAAAGTGCTCACTAGTACAATAAGCAGATAACGATTCTTGTGCATATCATGTACAATCATTTGCTTGATTTTCCATGCTTGATGCCAATTTGCTTGCTGACTCATAAGAGTCTAGGTCAGTGCAATGCATGTACCATTTCTACATTTCAGATGATAGGGAACATGACACCCTATTTGTGCAGCATGCTTTTCTACTGCATTGGGAATGGCTGAAAAAGGAAAATCCCCATGCAAAAAATATAAAACAACATTGGGTGTGGTCAAATGGTGTTGCCTCTCAATTTAAATAGACCCATGGATTCTACATCTTCTCAAGGTTCAAATCCCTGCTGGTCTAGACATGATGTGGAATTTCTTTGGGTCTAGCCATGGCAAGGGTGAACATGATGGATATGGTGCTGTTATTAAGCAAGCTCTGTTTAAACACCAATTAGCATGCCCTCAAGAAAAAATCAATGATGCCCATGATGCTGTAACATGGCTTACAGCCAACCTCTGCATAGACGTGCATTCAACATACAGTAAACAAAGCCTTAAGAATACTGTAGTAAACAGAGTGTTCCATGAAGTGAAAGTGGATGAAGTGCAAAGGAGAAGCCGACACGATTGCAAGAAAATTAAAGGAGGTCATGGTCTACACAGCATATGGAGCTTTTCAAACAACCAACTAATTAAAACAAGAAAACTTTCTTGTTTCTACAGTGCGTGCATCATAGGGGATCATGACGATTGTGAGAACATTGCAAGTGTGAAGACATGGGAGCGAGTTCAAGCTTTCCCTGTACGTTCAAATGGAGTGACAAACAATGGAGAGACAAATGACTCGCCACAATTTGGGGAGAGTTTTGATGACCTCACTGACTGTCTGAAAGATGGGGATAACTTTGTAATTGTTGCAAATTTTGGGGAGAACAAGGAAGATGACCCATACTTTCTGTTGCAATGTAAAACCTAAGTACAAGGTTGAGGAAACATTTAAGGATAATTGGAGAACAACCTATGAGAAGTGGGATGTAGTAATCAAAGCTTTTTGGTATAAAAAATCATCCAAGAGAGGCCATAATTATGAACTGCTACATAAGAGTCCACAATTACGAATTTGTATCTGAGACTATGCTTCTTTTTAGTATATCCCAAACAACCACCGTGCTGGTTTTATTAAATTGTTTTTGTAAATCCCAAATGGTAAATCCCATGCTTGTTTTTAATATATCCTTACAACCACCGCAATGGTTTCCCATAACGAATCCACACATCCTACAAATCCATTCATCTTGTAATAATAGAAGCAAACCACCATGCTGATGGCTGTTTACATCCTAGTGCAAACCCACCACCATGCTGGTGATAACTTATCCTACACAACCACTGTGCTATCCCTACACTACTGTCGTGCTATCCTAAAATTTATTGGACAGTGCTATACTAAAACAATGCCCTTTAGACTATTTATCATTTCACTAACTGTCAAATTTCATCCCATGCTTGTTTTTAGTATATCCCATCAACCACCGTGTTGGTTTCCCATAACGAATCCACACATATTGCAAATTCATTCATCTTGTAATAATAGAAGCAAACCACCATGCTGGTGGCTGTTAATATCCTAGTGCAACCAACCCCCGTGCTAGCAATAACTTATCCTACACTAATCATGCACTACTACCGTGCTATCCCTACACTACTGCCATGCTATCCTAAAATTTGTTGCACACTGCTATACTAAATCAGTGCCCTTTAGACTGTTTATCGTTTTGTTAACTGTCAAATTTCATCCCATGCTTGTTTTTAGTATATCCCAACAACCACCACACTGGTTTCCCATAACAAATCCACACATCCTATAATTCCATTAATCTTGTAATAATAGAAGCAAACCACTTCCCTGGTGGCTGTTAATATCCTAGTGCAACCAACCACCGCATTGGCGATAACTTAACATGCATTACTATCATGCTATCCCTACAGTATTGCTGTGCTATCCTAAAATTTGTTGCACAATGCTTGTGCCCTTTCGACTGGTTATCATTAACCATCAGATTTCAACCACCGGGCTACTTAAAACATTTAATTACTAACATGGAAGTAGGTCGATAAAAAAATCAGGTATTATGAGCACCATGAGAAAGTCCACGAGCCCAATAAATGTCTGCAAGATTTTTATTGTTTTAAAATACAATGACATTTTGCTTTTTCAAGGAAACTCCCAACTATCTTATCAGCCTCTCTTTGGCAAGCATCTACCAGCTCTTTAGGCTAGTCTGATGCACAATGGCAAACCTCTTCACACACTCGAATTACACATAGCTTGCTTGACTCTGCCGACTTATACACCCTTAGTAACTCCTCCTTTCATTGGGGGTCCTCTTCATCTTGGTCTTTGTGCTCTATACATCTTCGCGCATCTATCATGTCGTACCAAAAGAAACCTACATCATGAGCTTGATAAGTACCTTAAAGGAATAGGAAAAACAATAGATAGGGAAATTAATACTCACCATCTCTACCGACTCCAAGTAATACACCCACCAACGAAGCATGTCCTCCTTGTAGCTATTTTCCTCCTCTTCTTTGGGTCGAGGATGCCATCCAACATCATTTTCAGATAGAACAAAATCATTTCAAAGTTATTTGGGTATGCCATGTATTCACTATAGGTGGATCGACAATAGGTGGATCGGTGTATAGAGTTTGGATCGGTGTACAGAGTTTTGGGGCTAGATTTCATAATGGGCTCTTAGTTGTGTTTGCACTGCACTTAAATAAGGAGAGATCTCATTGAGCCCAACCTTCTCAATCTTCAGTCTCATCTTAGTTTGGTAATTGAAATCTTTGAGTTCATTGAGCCGGACCTTCTCATTCTTCAATCTCATGTTAGTTGTCTAATCGAAATCTTTCATCTCACATTAGTTGTCTAATCAAAATCTTTCATCTCACATTAGTTCACTAATCAAAATATTTCAGTCTCACATTAGTGATCTAATCGAAATCTTTCATCTCACGTTACTTGTCAAATCAAAATCTTTTGTCTCATTATTATCACCGCACTGGTGTGGATCAAAGGACACTATCTAGTCACATAGCTAAGAAAACATTACCCAAGTAAACTTAGGAGAAGATTAACAATTTAATAGATATACACACAGATTACATAGATTACAATCTTAAAGAATCCTTTACTTCATCATGTAGATTTATAGCAGGCAAGTCCTCAGTATAAGTTAGTCATGTCTCTAGTAGTATGTAGAGATATATGCCATAGTGCATTCAACTCTTCACGTGATTCTATTCAAGCATCATTATTGATGCTTTCACCTCACATGGAGCATACATTGGATAGTGTGTCCACCAACAGAATTAGCAAGTCAATCTATACGACATTCCAACATCGGCTCAATCATGCCACATTGCATCACACTTGGATCCTATGATCACCATGTCTTTCAATTAGTAGACCATTCCTCAACATGAGGATTTATGCATCAGTGCAATCTTGCTCTAGTGTAGTAGACATCGTTAGGTTCAACTATAGCACAACTTGGGGGACCTCAGTGTTCCAACATGCACTTATGGCTATCATATACAATCCTATAACCACTACGTGAGAGAACTAACCATCTTGAGGCTAGGCTTTCTATTATGGTATTAGAGCTTAGGTTGCCTTGAGCAGTGTGGTCGTGTTCTTAGAAGTGACATTTGAAGGTCACAGTGGAGGCATAGATCTGAAGACTAGGAGGTGTATGCCTTGGTGATTAGGCCATCCAAGGAAGAGTTCGACTTTGCTTACAGAATGAGGAAACCAACCTTCTGGTTTGGTAAGGTAGGACAAGAAGTTAAGTGTGTGTAAGCAATTTTCTTGAAGTAAATATCACAGAAATGCAGATGTGGACTCTAAGGATACCTAACTTTGAAGAGAAGGGACACTTTTGGATGTTGGTTTTGAGGATCTCTTATTGAGCATTTTGACAGAGGTCTATAATTTATTATTTGTGACTTGTCTATGTAATAGAGATGGTTGCCCAAAAATCATCATTCTTGCTATTGTCAAATCTGTCCATCTGGTATAACCCCTAATACAAAGTGCCAGTTGTGACCATTTGAAAATCCTTCACATGTTTTTTGACTATGCACTTGTCATCCTCAAAGGAAGAAGAGGAAACTAAAATCAGTTTCTTCTTAATCCCTAGCACAAAAGTACATTTGAAAGACATAAATCAGCTCCATCAAGTGATGACATCATTATCTTGCAACCCTTTGATGAGAAAAGAAGAATTGGGGGCACAAGATACCTTCTTGCCAACCAAAGCAGGCTGTAAATCTCTAAATAACTTCCTCTAAATTATGTATCTGGAAGCATCACTGTCAAAGTACCAAAAAACACGTGAAGTCCTTGTAACTGCACACAAGAAAAGCCCATTCTTGTGCCGCAAAGTTGGCTGAAGCATCATACTGACTTGCATTGGAATGGCTAGAATGTGTAACCAAAGTGCCTAACTCTTCCTTTTATCCTCTATAATTCTTTTCCTGATCTGCAAGAATTTTGCCTTTGGCACTAAGGCTTTGTATATATATCTCGATGAATCCAAGAACATGCCCAAACACATCCTCTAAAAACAAAACACATATATTGCAGTTTCAATCTCATGATTGTCACTCATAAGGTTAAGACCATAAACTCCATCACACATAGGAAGCACAAGCTACTATGACATCCCCACTAATGTCTTTGGGTGCAAAGATGGAAGTAGAGCATAGTATAAAGATATGCTCTCACACATACAAATCCACACACCCACACATACTCGAGCATCCTTGAGCATCCATTTATACAAGGTCTTTGTGTTGAGTTTTTATCAACACTCCAAAGGTGAAGGGCAAACTCAGCCACGACAAAGGCTAGCCATAAAGGAGAAGGCAAATAAAAAAGTAGTCCACTTTCTCTTCATTCCTAAAATTGCTTGTGAAGACTATACAATTTCATTTTGTCTCTCCCATATGAGCATCTAAGCAAAAACACGCTTACACAATCTAGTTGATAGGGCAGCACACCACGTTAGATAGAAAGAAGTACCGCAACATTAGCAAGCCGCAACATGGACAAAAACTTCACAAGGTGAAATTTGCATGTATCTAGATGAATCCAAGAACATGCCTTAATTCATCCTCTAAAAACAAAGCACAATGTAGTTTCAATCTCATGATAGTTACTCATAAGGTTGAAAACCATAAACCAATCACACATAGTAGGGACTAGCTACAATATAAACATATGCTCTCACACATAAATCCACACACCCAATGCATACTTGAGCATCCATTTATACAAAATTCCTCAACATGAGTTCTCCAACAAAGGTGAAGGGTCTAATCCACTCCACATGAGCCAACTACCATCTTTTTCAATGCCTGCCTTCAAGGTCTAATTCTTGGAATGTGAGGGGGTTGGCTTTATTCCTCACAAACAAATTGAGTGACCTGTGAGAAGACAAGTATGACTCTAGCAAAGCGTTTTTAAAGTGGTGGAAAATGAATTGAATGTCTGATGCCATCAAGTTGTCCCTTCAAATGAGAGACCCTAGCCTCATTTTTGGCTTGGAACATGGTCTCTAAAGTATCCAATGCTTGCTTTGATGTTTTTAGTTGACCATATATGAGGAATAATGAAGCTCTTCATTGACAAAGCAATCATAGACATAGCTTAAGCATCTCTTGGCATTCCATCTTTGTTGATCTGGAGTGGGGCATAAGCACTCCTACCCAGACGACCCATCCTCTATCTCATCCTTTGTTAATCAGAAAAATGTCATCCTCTTGGACATAAATCCACAAGCTTTTAGCCACAATCACAATTTTTAACATAAAGCTCCACAAGGGATACTTGGTACCATCCAACTTATCCTCTTGGGCCAAAACCACTTAAACATCATTTGCACCCTATGCCATTTCAAAAGAATGCAATAATTTGAAAGCCCCAAAATATACCCTACAAAAACACTAGAATCTACATACAAAAGCCCCAAAAATGCTCACTCAAACTGAGTCAGCACTGAGTCTAAATCTTGCAAATAGGCTATAAATCTACAAAAGTAATGTAAATAACCCCAAATGGTTGAAAAAAATTAACTAACTACACCCATAGCCTGAGTGCAAATGTTTGCCAAATCACCAACTCTAACTCCCAGTACTCGCAAATGACACCCAAGTGCAAAATCCCCAAAATTTTGGACATAAACCTGAGCAAATCTCCAACCCTAGCACTAAATGCCTGAGCAAATAGGCTTTGGCTGACTTGGTGTGTTGATCCATGCATGGCTGTACGATTGTAGATTTTGTACAATTATACGACCTTGGATTTTGAAAACGATGAAAGGTGCACTTCGTTGAGGAATCCACGTCCATGTGTAGATTGTAGCAGAAATGGGTGGCATAACAACAATGCACAGAAGTGTAGTCAAGCACTGACTAGCAATGGCGAGAAGAACAATGCGCATAGAACCAAACAGTGTTGTGTGTAGGCTCTAGATATGTATTCTATCCCAATCTGTGAAGAATGGGTGATTCTAGCAATCTTGGAGGAATGAACGATGCACATCTCTAGAGCCAAGCAATGTAGAGGGCAAGCTCTAGTTATGTATTGTGGCCCACCAAACTTGGACAAATGGGTGCTCTAGTTATTTAATTCAAGACAAATGGTGGCTCTAATTATGTATTCTATCCCAACCCTAGACGAATGGATAGTCTGATTGTCTAACCCCAATGGGTAGCTCTAGTTATATACTCTATCCCAACCTAGTCATGCAACAAGCATTGATGGTCTTTGCAACAAGAGTTCATTCTCTGTTTGCTAGCAGGGTTTTCACCCTTTGTGCTCTCACTACCTGTGAAAGACACTGCAGACTTCTGAAGTTTGCTTTTATGCATAGAGAGAAATGTGGCTACCTCATCTTGTTACACCTCACATGCGTAACCAAGCTTTCATACCTATGTACCATGTGCCATCTAATATTACCTTGCCTTGCCTATGCATCATCAACCTACCCTACTTTAGCATCATCAACCTAACATGAGCCTGCCTTGCTTGTTCATCATGACTATGAGGGGAGACATACTTGCGTGTGCAACATGAGCCTACCTTTGAACAAAGGCAAAGGGAAGGAGCAAGTTGTATGGGTACCCTATGGCCCCCAGGAAGATCATTTGCATGTTGAATTCACATGACATACATTGGCATTATGTTCCTTAGGAAACCTATGATGACCAAAGTTATTTAGGAATCAACTTGAAAGGATCATCTTGCACGTGCATCATCAAATTGTCTTGCTTGTCCATCACCATTGTTTGCATGATTCATATTATTTGCATTAGAATTATATTCCTTAGGAAACCTATACTACCATAAAATATTGCGACTTAGGTAATAGTAAACATAAGGGTTAAACATATGGCACATCATGATAAGAACACATTTCCATTATATGGCAAAACATTCCCAAAGGCTACATGGCAAGAGAGGGAGCTATGTTGCAAATAAGGACTCGATTGCAATTTGCTTTGTCATGTTTTGAGGGTCTTTTGCGCGTGAATTGAGATACCACCTTTGAACTCTCACAATACTCGAGTCACACATTGATCTTTGGCAAAGTCCAACTGGAGCACCCAAACAGCATGCATATCACCACAGATGCAGCGACGTGAGTATCATGCAAGAGTCTGAGAAACTAGAGCAGGAGTCTCCTAGGTAGCAATGTATTACTCACAAACTCAAGTAGATCTCTACTTTACATATCTACATCGCTAAAATATACTAGGAAAAATCGCTAAAATATACTAGGAAAAATCATCTGGCTGAACTGCGCTCCTCATACTGAGTTCCCTAAAACCAGCATCACCAATAGAATATGGTCCGAAATCTAGGTCACATGTTAATGAGATTTGACTGAGTCGTGATTTGCACAATTGTAGTCGTGGAGAACTGAAAAATGATGAGAGTGAGCTACTATTGTTTGCTATAACAGAGCATTTATTACTGTTTGCTTACTGCCCTGAAGCATGTAATGCTGGTGCAGCCCTAAGATGATGCATCTATGGTAGTAACCATTCGGTTTCAATAGGAATACTCTGACTCCACCCCAGAATCACAGCTGCCTCCAAGGATTTTCAATCACCTTTGGAAAGCAATGGACATCTCTCTCCATAGTCATTGGACATTGATTGATCTACTCGTTTGGTATAGGAGTGTAAGTCCATTATTCATGACTCATTACATAAATAAATTTCATGACTCATTACATAAATAAATCCAGCAAATTTATTGCTCAAGTATCTCAAACAGTCCATACATTACAAAAACAATATCCCCATTCGAATATCAACTTTCTTCAACATACTCCTCATATATTTCAGAAATTAAATGTTTGCCAAAGTATAAAAACAATATCCCCATCCGAATATCAACAAAAACAATATCCCCATCCGAATATCAACTTTCTCCAACATACTCCACATATATTTCAGAAATTAAATGTTTGCCAGAGTATAAAAAAAGTAGAATCTCAAAAGTATATTAATGCTGGTCCATCAAAAGTAGCATTAAACATACTACACATATTTCAGAAGTTAAATGTTTGCCACAGTATAAAAAAGTAGAATCTCAAAAGTACATTAATGCTGGTCCATCAAAAGTAGAATTAATGCTAGTCCATCAACAAAACAGTTTATCACTTTCAGCCAATAACACTACTAGAGAATTAGCCCATGTATTTCAAGAGTATCTGTCATAACCAAAAACCTACCTCTAAAAATAGGGAGTTTAACAAGAACAGAACACTATTTTGTATGTCGCTTGCCGATTTTCTTATTCACTTGAACGACAGACTTTTTCCAGGTTGCATATACCCTTCAATAAGTAGAGCTGTTATATATCTGGGGATTCCCTTACATTCTACCTCGTCACATTCAAAGCATTGTAGATAGATGCCTTTGTCAACAAAGGTGGAGGATTCATCACAACTGGTGTAAAAGTATAATTGTTAGGACAGGAACCCAACATGATTGGATACAACAGATGAGCTACGAGGAGACGACCAATGCAACCGTTGCCATCCTCAAAAGGATGAATGGCCTCAAACCTGAGAAAGGCAAATCCAACCAACTTTAAAAGCCACTCTACCTTCTCCTTCCCACACATCCTGTCAATTTTTGCCACTTCTAAGTAGACAAGTCTTATGAAATTATCCATGGCTCTAGATATGTGTCTTGGATCCAGATAGACTTGTTTTCTATCGTTTGTATAGAGTGTGAAGGCATTATGCTGTCTATAATCACCATCAACCTGCAAGCCTCTATCCAACATAACAAACAACATAATGCCTTCACACTCTATACAAACAAAAAACATGTCTATCTATCTAGCTCTAGTTATGTGTCTTGGATCCATATAGACATGTTTTCTACCGTTTGTATAGAGTGTGAAGGTGTTATGTTATTTGTTATGTTATGCTATCTATTATGCTGGATAGAGGCTTGCAGGTTGTTGGTGATTACAAATAAAATAACGCCTTCACACTCTATACAAACGGTAGAAAACATGGCTCTAAGTATGTGTCTTGGATCCAAATACACAACGTTTTCTACCATTTTTATAGAGTGCTGAAGGCGTTATGCAAGTGTAACAGAGGGTTACTTTTTACTTAGGCTAAAAGTTAGTAGAAAGGCCTTTATTGGCTTGTAAGTGTTTTCTTCTTTTTTAGGGGATACCATAAGTTACCACGTGGCACCCTAGGAGGTAATCCCATAAGCAATACTACCCTAGGCCATACCTATATAAGGGCTCTAGTTGTACTTGGCAATAGAATTCATGACTTGTACTTCATTACTAAAATAGAACTTACAGCAAGAGTTCAATACTCAGCTGAATTCTAAAAAGAATTGATTTCCTCCTGTCCTTGTGTAGCCCCTCACAAGTCTCTATTGCAAGTCTAGCCCATGACCTTCTACCCCTACCTTTTTCCTAAACATAAGGTACTACTCTATTCTAACCTTCCTACATATTCTACCAAATTTGGGTGTGTTTACTATCAGTTAGGAGTAGTCCTGTTGCATTGGTAGCAGAGCACTTTTCGTGGGAATTGGTGGGAAATTCTTTGTCCAATCACTTTGAAATTCGGAGCATCTACTCTTGAGCCTAGAGCCTACCCCTCTGTAAAAATTTAGCACCAAACGTGCTCTTTGTTGTGAGCTGCCACAAAACATAAGGTACTACTCTATTCTAACCTTCCTGCATATTCTACCAAATTTGGGTGTGTTTACTATCAGTTAGGAGCAGTCCTGTTGCAGCAAGCCTTTATTTTCAGTCTGAGAAAACATTATTGAATGCAAGCCTTTAATCTTCAAGGAGTCACTGCTCTTTTGAATTGTGCCAAAAACGGTTCATAACCTGAGATTTTGTATGTAGACAATTTATGTATTTCCTCCACCGTCGAGCTGGTGATGATATGACTTTTCAGCCTCCAATCAGGATATTCGATAGGACAAAATTTTCCCAGAAGGTCCACCATTATGTCCTAATGGAAAAAGCGATGGAAAAATTACAATCCAACGTCTGTCGCTACAACAACAAGCAGCACGAGCAACAGAGAGGAAACCTGCACAGAGGCACATGACAGGCCTGATGCCTCACCCAGCCAAGACGAAGACAAGAATCTATCGGCTGAAGACAAATATTAAGTTGGGAGAGCCGGCCGCCAGGATAAAAGCTGAGAGAAGGAGAAGAAAGTCAAAAGGAGAAGGTGATGATGGAGGAGGATGAGGAGGAGAAGGGCGACCCGACATGCCATAAGGAAGGAGGTAGGTGAGGGATGGAGGAGAAGGGAGGGAGGGAGGACGAGGGAGGGAGGGAGGGCGGGCGAGGGATGCAAGGAGGTCGGCCGGCGGAGCAGGGAGGAGAGAGGGAGAAGAAAAGCAGGGTGCAGGTATTTATAGACTTGCATTTGAATTTTGAAGTTTATATTCTAATTGGAAAAGTTTATACCACCTAAGGACAAATTAGAAAAAGCAATGACGAACAAGATGAATGTTAGCCCGAGAGGAGCAGGGAGAAAGAGAGAGAAAAGAAGAGAGGGAGCTGGAGGGAGGGGGTCGGGGACAGAGAGAGAGAGAGAGGGGGGGCGGGGGAGGGGGCACTCGGATCTCTAGATTTTTACCACGTGGTGCGGATCCCATGGAAAAATGAGCTTCTTCAAAAGTCACTTAGGCTACCACGTATGGCAGGCCCAAAAAAGAACCACACGATAGTTGCAAGGAGATGGACTCTAGTTCTTTGGTTGCCCAGACCACCATTTGGTGAAAAGGGCAAAGTTGTCGATGCATGGGGACCATAAGAGTAATTTTTACTCCTTGGAGAAAGTGTTTAATTAAGGCTAAAGATAAGCAACTACAACATAATGCTTCAAAAAATTTAGGTTTACTACGTGTTACAATAATTTGAAGCTTATGAATCTCAAAGTCTTATTAAAGTACACTCATATATTTAGCTTCTCACCATTATTTTGTTTCCTACAATCTTCCTCATCAATAGGGGTTTCAAAAAGTTAAATAGTTACACATTGAATTCCAAATTATCTAGCCAAAAAAGTTGCATCAAATTAAAATATTCATACATGTGCACTAGCACATAGGTCAAGACATGCCCTACCTTTGTTAAGTAACAACATCCCTCCAATGATGGCTAAAACTGAAAGGAAATAAGTCTTTCTACAATGGATAAATTGAGTCACGCTTACACTACTATACAATATAAATACACAATATCTTAGATTGCTCCTAAAAGCTATACGTGATGGTCACTACAACTTAGAAGGCAAAGCTTCAAAAACTTGATATTGAACAACATTGTATTTGTGTAAACAAGGTTAGTCATCCACTAAACTAAGTCTACTTGCAAGATCAATATATGTTTACCATGGCTCACATATTGAAGCCTTTCAGACCTTGTTAAATTTGCATCAAGTATGAAGTATATGTACACATCAGTTTAAATGTCAACAGTGTGGAACTTATGATTTTATGTCATTGTGGTGACTGGAACATTAACTAGAGGGTTGTATACTCTTGATGCTTATGAGAGAAGGGCTATTGTTGAGGCACATGTAGTGGAGGATTCCGTTGTTGCAGATACTCATCTGTGGCATGGGAAGCTCTTGGGCATCTTGATTATGGTAGCTTGGGTAAACTACATTCACAAGAGATGGTGGTAGATTTACCAAAGATGCATACACTTTCAAAGCATGGATGCTTGCTAGGGAAGATGCACAGGTTCTCCTTTCCCAAGGATGGGACTATTGGCATAGCTTGCAAATTGCATCTAGTGCATAGTGATGTATGTGGTCCTATGAGGACAACATCAATTGGTTGATTTTACTACTTTGTTACCTTTGTTGATGACCACACCCTCTACACTTGTGTATGTGTTTTAAGGGCTAAGTCAGATGTCTTTGCACAAATACTTGCCATGGTTTAGAATGAGGGTGGCCACAAGCTGGTCACACTTCGTATCGATAGGGGGGCATGAATATATGTCACATGAGTTTGATGATTATTTGTGGCACTCTTATGGCATAATTCATCAATGCACTACTCCTTTTACATCGGAGCAGAATGGTGTTACAAAGAGGAAGAATTGAACTCTAATGGAGATGGCCAGATGCATGTTAAAGGGTAAGACTTTGCCTAATAAATTCGAGATGGATGCCATTATGTGTGCCAATTATGTGTTGAATATGGCACCCACCAGGGCATTGAAGACCATAATACCCTATGAGGCATGGATAGGCCGAAAGCCATTTATTTCACACATGAGAGTACTCAAAACACTAAAAAGCATGAAAAACAAGCTTCAAATGATCAAAGAGACTCCAATAGAAAATGACAGCTTTCCTAACTTCACCTTTCCTCTCCTACAACTCCACTAACAAAGCTCCAAGTTAAGCTTGAAACCTTGTGCAATGGGTAGATAACGAAAGAAGACAAGTGCAATGCAAAAGCATACCTTCATTCCTTGGCAGTGGTGCCAAAAATGTGTAGGTCTCGATGGTGACTCACGTGTCATGGGGATGTTGAAGAGATGCTAATGGAGCCTACACTTCAAGCTACTCCTTGTGAGAGCAATGCAAGCATGAGCCATCCACATGTGCACTCAAGCGGCCTTCGGATTGTTGCAATGTGCTTCCATGAAAGAAAGAGGGAAGGGGGAGAGGGGAGAAGGGAGGGGAGAAGGGAGGGAAAAGAAGAAGGGAAGAGGAGAGTGAAGGGGGATGGAGTGGCAAACACAAGGGCACTACAATAATGGAAACAAGGGAATACCCAAAACACTCTTGGAAGAGAAGAGCGAGCTTGTATTCAAACTTGTGCAAACAACAATGAAGACCAAAGTCAACCATTTAGCGTTTTATACAAGTCACCTTTTGAAGGGAGGGCCAACCCTAATCTCTTTAAACCACTCTCCCTTCTCATTCTCTTACCACCCTCTTGGGCCCATCTAGCTCCAAGACACAATCCTGGCTCTACGAACTTGCCACTACCCATTAAATCACATCACTTAACCAGAGGTGGCATATTGTTAACCAATTTGTTAACAGAGCTGCATGCATCAAAATAAAACAATTTATGAAGTTATGGCTAATTTTGTCCACCAAGTTTAGAGAATGTTGACAATTTTTTGCTATCATTTCTTAAGGGTGAGACCTAAGATACCTTATTTAGGTGCTCCTATTTCAAGGGGTGTATAGTGGTGCAATATATGTTGAGGATTTCATTTTTGAGCATAATCCATCAAATGGAGTTTTGAATCTCATGATTATATAGAAGAAGATGGTTATTCCACAACCCAATTCTAAGCATGAAGGAGTACTTAAAGCCCATTAAAGGGCCACTCAAGCCACATCATAGCATCAAATATCTTCAAGCACATGCAAAAAAATGAGCATATTCTAAAGCAAAGTCATTTAAGATCTAGCAAGTTAGCTCAAGTAGATGCAAGTGAAGCTAGCAATGATGCATTGTTTAAATCACCAATAAAACCATAAACCACACATTGCTTTAATGGAACCACAGATTTCTTTCAATGGTCTCTAGTTCCTTTGATGTACCCTCGATGTGCTAACAAAGTGCACATTTGATTAATTGGATGTAGAGACACTAAAAAAGGATGGATCAAGCAAAGTGCAACAAGCTTTAGCTCAATATGAGCTAGATTTTTCCATGGTGATGAAATATCAGAGCCAACTGAAGACTCTAGAGAGTTGTGTGAGGCCCTGTGATAGCCTTGCGAACATTAGTTTGATTCAAAAGGTAGAAGAAGCATAATTACTTCCCAATGAGATCTTTGTATAGGGAAAATGATCCTCTTAGCCCAATGTGGGCTAGAGTTTGGGATGGCAAAAAATGGTGCACTTTGTATCACAACAAGGGATAGAGAAGTGGGAGAGAGAGCAGAGGTGGGAGAGAAGTGGCAGAGAGAGCAGAGGTAGGGAGACAACTTTCACAAGTTCTAAGATCTCTATACAAAATATATGCTTCTCTTATTGAACATGCTCAAGACTACAATGTTGTATAAGCAACCCTGACTATGAGAACCCTCATATTTTAGTTCTCTTTCCTATGTCTCTAGACACAATTCCCTTTATACAGCTCTTTGTACATGATACACAATGGAATCTTGAATAATAAATCATGCTTATAAGATGAAGGTGGAGTGCAAAAGGAAAAATTGATTTAAGAACAGGATTTGAACACTCTAAACGTTGATGTGCTACAAAGTACTGAAATGAAATTGGAAAAACTAAGAGCACCTTATCTTTTACTCCCCCTCTTAAGTTGCAAGGGGTCTTGTAGATGCCAAATTGACTTCAAAAGTAGATGAACTTGTCAAATCTCAAACTCTTGTTTAGATGTGTACCAATTGCTCATTGGCAAAGCAATAAATCAACTCAACTTCTCTAGGAAGTATCTTCTCTCATATCGCAACTATATCATATGCAATAGTATGCTAAGTTAGTTTATGCAAAATCCCAGGAAGACTCATCAAGTAGATAGATACGTGAAATGCACATGGGGATTATGATTTAAAATATGAAAGATTATTAGACCTCAAATTTCTCTAGATATACCAATTCCAATTTGTAAGTAATGTTGACGGTAGAAGATGCAATACTCTTAGTCATTCAATCTTGGACAAACTACCTTATAATGGAAAAGCAAGATGAAACCAATAGTGGTAATATTACCAAAATAAGTTGAATACAGAGGACCTATTGATGTTGCATATGAAACTATCTCATTCATAATATTTATTTCAATGATTAAAATTCCTTTAGGTGATCCTATCATGCACCAATCAAATAATATGAGCACCATTCATTCAAGAAAATGTTGAAGTGAATACATAGAGCTAGTTCATGCTTCAAGAGTAAGAATTCTACATAAAACTAATTTCCCTAAAAAAATGCATATATTTTTAACACTAGGTTAGCATTTTCTAGAATACAAGATATCTTGTGAGGATTGTTAAAAACTTTTATGGGGTAATTATGCAATCAACCCTAAAAGTTACTTTGAAACTAAATATATGGACATTAGACAACTTTTGTCTTATTTGAAACCCTTGGGTTGGATTTTCATATGTTGTGCTTAAGTGAAAAATAAAGTTAGAATGCCCTAAAATGCATGATACATGTGGTTGCATGAAGGATTATTAAATATATCATCATATGTAATCTGGACACAATAAGAACTATCCAAGATCCATCATATCTATGAAACATGGTACAAAACTTCTTAAAATGTCCCTACATGGATTTGATACATTGTTATCTCAAGAACCATATTGCAATAATGCTTACAATGGTACATCACCAACTAACACTCAAATCTCTTTGATAAACTAGATTAATGAAGAAGTCTCTAAATTCCCTAAAGATTTAGATTGTTGCAATATTAATCCCAACAAAATCTATGTTTGTAATGATTCTAATGATAGATATGAAATGCCATTACAAATCCTTATAATCAATCACATTGGCTACTATAAACATCCAATTCTTATAGATTGATAATGACAATATATCATTGGGATATTCTTATTTTGATGATAATGCTGCACTAGACTATGACTGGTTTTTCTCTAGGTCAACTTTGCTCTCCACCTTCATGTCATATGAATATCCATCATCGTAGCCCATGCCTCCCCAGATCTCTAGCACAAATACCTTCTCATAAAGATGGATTACCTGTGGGATCAAGAGATGGAGTAGTAGAGATAGATATCCTCACTCATGATTGATCTAAGTAGAGGTTCTAATCTTCAAAAGGAGGTAGAGGACCTCCGACATCGAGGGGACCTCCGACGTCAAGAAGAAGTGACCCTAAGGAGTAACCACACTATCGAGAAGCAGATCAATACAATAAAATTGGCTTTTGAGGAGGCACTCAAGTGGGTGATTTTGTGATCACGATCCTATAAAGGCAATGGTTTCAACCACCCTACTTGAGTAGCAATAGAGAGCCAACAAGTCTAGGGTATGTGTGGGATTCTTGGCACTAGTCCTGCCATCTCATATGTTGCCACTTATGTGACCTCCATCATTAAGGTACTAGTGCATGGAATTGAGGGGGCATGGCAAGTTAGGCGAGACCTCACTAGAGATCAACCCCTAGTGATAAATTTCAGAGGTACCTGAGATCAATTAGCATAAGCATGTAGATCTCTGAGATCACCCACAAGTACCTTCACATGGATGAGGATCTTACTCCTCCTAAGGTAGACAAGAGATGAGTCATTATCAAAACCTACTATGAAAATCCAAAAAACATGTAAAGGACTTTGGCCATAGACAACATATGCAATGGAACCAAAAACCAATTTCAACAAAGAAGGTTTCATAAGTTTAAAGGTGCTAGAAGATAACTTTTGTGGTCCACAACATAAAAGACATGCCAACCACTGGTATATGTAAAAAAGGGTGACTTTTCTCTTATTAAGATAAGTGACAATATATATCCAATTTGGTTTGGTGAAGCAAAGTTAGACATTGAAGCCAACATTGTCTCAAAACAATACAAGATGGTATTGATACAATATTGGGCACCCCATTCATGTAAGAAGATTACAAAAATGAAAGAAGTGTATCCAAATTATTGGGAGAATTTCTAGATGTTGATGACAAGGATCCTATTTGTGGAAAGAAGGCAGACTCAATAGTATGGAGTTGGACATCTAAAGGAGGGAAGAAACCCTAGAACATCAAAATTCCAATTACTATGCATGAGAAAGAAAAGCAAGCCTAGTAGAGGTCAAAAAGTGTTTGACAAGAGTGTTCTCATGATTGGGAACTTTCCACCCAGCTGAACTCCCTATTGTACACAAGGAAAGATCCCCCCTTCCACTGTTGGCTGCCACTCCAAAGTTGTAATCTACTCATAATAAGTGACTGGATTTTGTTGTTTAGACTGAACTCTCTCCTAATCTCTACCCAAGTTTTCCACCTTAGTTCAAATCTATTCCATAGCTGTTCCCAGCTTTGCAAACCCTTTTTAAATAGAAGAGCTGCCTTGGCTATCTCTTCATCAGAAAGAAGAGCTTCTTTGAAAATAACAGAAATCCAAATTGAGTCCAAGGTCATAAAGGCACCTTTACCTAAAAAGAAAAATTGGCTTTTAATCCCTTCAAAAGCTGTACAAAGAGAGACCCAAAGCTGGCTGCCTTTAGGTTTGTAGGGTTCTAGGTTAGAAATAGTTGATAGCATGGGGTAGTTTTTCCACTTGAGAACTCTGAGGGGTCTTAGGGAGCTGACATTTCCAAGGAGAAGTTGAGCCCAATCTTCAATAGGGATTAGGATTTGCCTTTAAAGTCCAGGTTGAGGAGAGTTTTAGAGCAGCCTCCTCTATGTCAATAACTCCTAGTCCACCCTGCTGCTTGGGTTTGATACAGAAGTCCCACCTGACCTTGGGTATCTTGCCTCCCCACAAAAAAGATTTGCAAATTTTTATGAATATGTTAATTCCAGCTTTGGAGGGGGACCAGGCTCTGAGGTAGAAGATAACAATAGGATAAATGCAATGGTTAAGAACAGTTCTTCTTCCTACTAGACTACCCTGAAATCCTCTCCATTTCTCCATCTTGTTTTGGAATCTGTTCATGAACCAGTCCCACCTTTGTTTGAGGGAAATATCAAACCCCATGTATCCCCTACTGCCTGAAGAGGGAGCGCCATGCTTGACTCTCTGGCATCCCATTCCTTCTAACACTTGTTTTTCATCACCTTTGAGAGTTGCATATCTAGTTTTAGAGTGATTGATTTTGGACCCAGAGGCTTTGCAAAAAATATATAAAGACTACATGGCCACCTTGATATATTGTGACTCATTCTTGAGGGTTAAATTTGTATCATCAGCAAACTACTGACAGGATAAAGTGCTTGCTTGAGGGTAGCTCAATACCTTTCAACTTGTTTTCTTAGCTTTGTTGATGGAGAAGCCATCCCAGGGAGTTTGCTACAATTGCAAAGAGAGAAGGGGCAATAGGGCACCCCTGCCTTATAGATCTTTTAAGCTCAAAGGGTTGGCTCATGATCCCATTTACACAAATCTTTGCTGTAGCATTTGTGAGGAGGAGTTTGATAAAAGAAATGTAAAGGGGGCCAAGTTCCATATCAACCAGAGTTTGGATGATGAACTCCCATTCAAGTCTATCATAAGCCTTGTCAAAGTCAACCTTCAAGAAGCATATGTCCTGTTTTGTTTCTTTGGCATACTCACATCCCTCCCAAATGTTGATGGTAGCTTCAAGTAAATGTCTACCCTTTATGAAGCCTTTCTACTCTAGTAGGATCCACTTGGCCATTCTGTTTTTTAATCCTCAGAGCCAGAGCTTTAGCGAAGATTTTATAGCTATAGATGAGCATAGTAAGAGATCTCCAGTTCCTTAGCTCAATCTTATCTCCTTCTTTAGGAATAAGTTTTATAACACTACCATTGATATGTGTAGGCAGGAACCCACTTTCAACACTTTCCAGCCATAAGAGAAGGAGGTATGGGCCAACAGTGGACCAGAATCTTTTGTAGAATTCAATTGGTAGTCCATCCTCTCCTGGTGTTTTACCATCAGACATCACCTTGACAGCTTCAAACAGCTCCTCATAGTCAGAGGTTTCTCCAGGTACTTGTTATCAAAGCTGAGAACAATGCTTTTTCTAGTTTCCTTGCAAAATTCTCTGGCTTTAATCACTTCATTGGCTACTTGAATGGTGGAGGATAGTAGACTCTGAAAATGAAGCTGAATGAGGTCAATGTTCTCCTCATTAGAAAAGGCCAAAGAGTTGTCAGCTTTTCTAAGAAGGGGTACCTCTTCATTAGACCTTTTCCTTCTTATACTTTTAAAGTATTCCTCGGTAGGTCTGTCAGCTTTGCCAGCCCACCAATCTTTGAAGTATACCTTAGAGTCATTTAGGAGAATCTGGTCTTGAATCCTAAACTCATTTCTTTTGAGCACCAAGTCAACATGTGCCTAAGGGTCTCCCTGTCTAGCCAGGGTCTCCAGGGTAGTAATCATGCTCTGAATGCTGTCCATCCTCTTTGCCCTAATTTTAGCTCTATCCCTTCTAGCTTTTCTGAGGAACTTTTGAGTCTGGTCAACTGCAGTATACGAGGCCTGATTCACTGGCAGAAGGAGACTCAATGAAAGCCTTGAGCCAAATAAGTTTAACACCTTCTTGAACACTCCTTAAGTCAAAAAATTTGGGATCAACCTTAAACCATGATGTGGTTTTTTGGCCCAGGCCAAAGTCACACTTGAGCAGGATTCACTTGTGGTTTGAAAGAAAGAAAGAGAAAAAGACCTGAGTCTGGCAAGAGCTGGTTTGGCTAACTAGATCTTGTGAGACATATATCTTGTCTAGCCTGGCCTCTCTTCTATTGTCCCCCACTTGACTATTTGACCATGTGAAGGTGTCCTTCACTCCCATGTCCACTATACTTAGCTCTTCTTTCAAGTCCTCCCAAAAAGTCAGTTCTCTGCCTCTGATGACTGTTCCTTTACCCATCCATCTGTCCTTGGAGCTTTCCACCATGTTAAAGTCACCAGCCACAAAACATTTATTTCCTACCTAGTAGGAGTGATTCCAAGCTAACCATTCTTTCTTGTGAACTGTTAGAAGCATAAAGTGACACCACTATGAATGTCTGCCCATGTATCATGCATTTAACCATAATCCATCTATCTGTGTATCCACTTCCACATCCAAAATACCTTGAGCATAGTTAGATAGTATACTAATTGCTACCCCACCCTTGCCCTCCTCATGGTCAGTGAAGTACCATTTCCTTTTCTTGTCAATAACAGTCAGTATTTTCTCCAAAAAAGGTCAAGAGACTTTAACTTCTTGCAGAGTAAAGAAAGTAGGAGAAAGAGCATTAGTTCTCAGCCAATAAGCTAACTCTCCTCCTCTACCAGGGTCAAAGAGACCTTTGACATTGAGTGAGAGGATGGCTATTGGTTTACTTGACATTCTTCTTAGTTCCCTTTCTAGCCCTGGGATTGAGACTGTTTATCTGAGGGGAGGCATTTTTTCCTTGAGAGAGTTTTCTCTTGCTTTGTACCTGAGTAAAAGCCTTACCTTGGTCAGTAGTATCCTTTTCAGCCCCATATCTTGATCACCTCCTAGGTCTTCCTCACTAATTTTTGAAGAGGCCATCTCATCCTCTTTGTTTATATCCTCCTCAAAATCTTTTGACTAGTTTTGATTTTTTCTTATCCATTACTCAGTTTCACTATCTATCAGGGTGTCAAAGGCATTGTTTAGAGCTATGGTGTCATCAATCATCCCTTTGCCTTTATCCTAGGGGAGCAAGGGTTTGACAGAGTTTATCTTTTGAAGAAGGGTTTTTTCAGTAGAAACTGACTTGGGGATCCCTTTTTCAACTTGTTTACTGCTGGTAGGTGTAGGATCCTCGGGATTTAGCTTTGGTCCTCCTCTATGGGCAGTTCTTAACTACATGACTAGAGAGTCCACACTAGAAACAAGAATTTGGAAGATTTTTGTAGAGAAGGGGTTGTTCCCTATACACACTTCCATTCCTGTTGACCATAACCAAGGTGTTGGGAAGGTCCTCAGCAATATCCATCTTAATATACACTTGCGGGTTAGCTCTAGGATTGATGAAGTTTTCCTTCTCAACTCCAACTACCTCACCCAAACAGTTGCACAACGAAGCTAGTTGGTTGCAGAGAGAGAGGGGAGATCCGGGAGCTCTACCCACACAGGAGTAATAGTGGATCTAGGGAGATCAGGGTTAAAGTTGTGCTTCCACTTCTCTAAGTAGAGAGGTTGGTGTCTGATAGTCTAAAGGGTGTAGTTGAGAGCCTTGTAGGCCATGCTTGGAGACTCAAATAGGAAGACAAACAACCCTTTCCTTAGAAATCTAACATTGGTAACACTAATGCCAAGCTTGTCTAACCCAATTTTCTCTCATCCAATTCTCAATGAAGGCTAGAGGAGGTCTAGGCCCTGGGAGGAAACCAATTAATGCATGGGTACTAAGCCATTCAATGGAATCAGAAAGTAAGTCTTCATTGATGAAGGTAGCAATCTGCTTACCTCTTGTAGATTCTTGGCCCTCACCACAAGTAGCCTCTTCTTCTTCAACTGGTTTGGTCCTGTCTTCTGGGGTCTGTGAGTCATTCTTTTCCTTCTTGCGGTGAAGGGGCTCCTTGTTTCCTTCTTCTTCTCCCCCTTGGGGACCGTCGCTCTCGCTTCGATCGATTTTGGTTCTTGGAGAAGTTCCAAAGGTTCCTCTTTCACCTCCTTTGCTACGATCGAAGAACTTTGAACTGCTCTGGGGGGCTCTGGTTTCTTGTGGGTTGGGGGCTGAAGTAGAGGTAGCAAGTCCTTCTTTGGCCTCCTTTGTCCTTCCTGAGCTGGCAAGGCGAGTTGTAAGCTCCTTTCTCGTTGGGAGGGAGAAGAACCCTCCTCTAGCTTTCTGAGTAGCAGTCGAGTAAGATATCATGGCGCCTCCCCTCCCAACTCTAAAATCTAGTGACGCGCATCCATTCTTTTATAGTGGTGTTGGTTTTTCACTCAAGGTGGGAGAAAGTCTGTCTTCTTTGAGGGTCCCTGAGCTCCTTTTAAGGCTCGACTGGTGGAGGTTGGTAGCAAGTGTTCTTTCTCTTGGGAGTTCTAGAAATGTGTCTTCAAAGGTCACATTAGAAGACCAGTTTGACTAGGATTGATGATCCTGTCGATTCAGGCCGTTAGTTCTATCTACTGACACCAAATCTTCATCATAGTCATTTCCTAGACCTTGTCCTTTGTGAGCACTCAGTGGTGGGCGCGGAAATCTAGTGTGTAATCTTCCATCTTCCTCTCCATCTCCTTCGTCAATTTCCATCATGTTGTAATTTTCTCTTCCACCACCTAGTACTTTTGAAACATGCAATATTCTTTCTATATTTTATCTATACTTGTCTCTTGTAAGTTATTCAAACAAAACTAAAGGTAGTTTTGCACATCAAAATAAATAATTTTCAAATGAAAATTAGGACAATCACTTAGTAGATGTATTACCACACAGACTTTACTTCTTCTTGCAACTTGTGCTTGATTCATTCTCAGATTTTGGCTCATAGAGATAGACCATTTAAGTGAGAATTCTCTACTGCATGACTTTTTCCAATCATGAAACATGCATGTTGTGATTGTTAAGGCATTATTACTACTCATTACTATTAGTGCACCCTTCCACAAAGAAATTCCTTGTAGGGCTACAAAAGTGTTTATACCATAGAATATATTTCCATTGTGAAAGATTTAGTGATATTGATGAGGTTATCGAACACACAAAGAAATGGCTACCAATGAAGCCTTAAGTATTGTATCACTATAACAAGAATATGAAGAAATTTCTTGTATAGTCTTTGAAATAGAGATATCGTTATACACAAGGAAGAATGTAATTATCAGTAGCACATTTGCATGACTATAATATGATCATGCTCTATATGATGTGTGTTATACATCACCAATGGACACCAAGTGTGCATATTTAGTAGACAAGGGTATTCTATCCTATATATTTTCAAAGGGTACTCTATCCTATATATTTTCAAAGGCTTTCTATCTAGGATTTCTAAAATTGTCAATTCTTTGTTGGAAGACATACAAACAAGGTTAAACCCAATGAAACATTACCTAAGGATCATGATTGATGTCTTAATATCAAATACTTGTTCTTTATGGGAGAGTGGCAACACATTATTAAAAGTTATCCAACAAATACTACATCGATTGGAATGAAAGGAGTTAAGTGTTCCCATGTATAATTTGTGTCTTTCACTTTAACACTTTACATTAATATCTCAGATGCAAAACTAGGTGTATGCTCTAGACAACGAGTGGTAGCAAATGTGTGGTGTGTACTAATAAAGCTGATAAGGCCAAACTTGGAAATACAAAGATGAGGATTGAGTATCATGTCATGGTGGAAAATTAATGTAGTCTTAAACAAAGGGTCAAATTCAAATAGCCAGCCTTTCTTTTCATTTAAAGGTCACCTTAAGACATTGCCCTTTTATAAAGAAAGGTAGAAATTTAATGAGTCCTTATTGATGGGAATGCATGAGGAGGCGTGGAACTGCTCATCTTTAATTTTATTGCCTTTCACTTGAAGAGCTTAAGAGCTCCAATGAGAACCTTGAGAAAACCTCCAAGGGCTAGGTGAATCATAGAGAGATGCCACAACTTCTACTAGTTTGCAGGTTTGTTGTGAACGAACAATATCTTGAAGGTAGATACTCAATGTGCTAATCTCTTGAGAGGAAGCTTACTTGGCTTTTAGGGGGTTGGCTCAGACATCCCCTCACCTCTGTCTCTCTCTCCCATTGTTCACCTCCACCCTCTTTCCTTCGAGGAAGAACAAAGTGAGAGAGGGGGAGGAGTCAAGCAAGCAGAGAAGTGGTGAGGGAGGTGATGTGAGGAGCAAGAAGGGGAAGGGGAGCATGAAGGAGGGTATGGTTTATTATTGTGCATCTGTGTTAACCCTTAATATTGACATCATTTACAAACACCCTTCACCCATTCACATCCACTAATGCTAATCGAATTTTGATTTTCATTCAAAAGGAGCATGCTATAATGCAATTTTCAAATCTTTAATCCTTAGGGGACGTTAATTAATTGCATTAACCTAATTTTTAAGCCTCCCCTCACCTTGCTCTCCGTGCACCTGCTTGCCGCCTATCCCCTTCTCCATCTCCTTCTCTTCTTTCGCCATAGCCACAGGTTTCCCTTCCTTTGCCATATCTATAGCTTCCTCATCCTTTCTTCTGCTTCTTCTTCCAAATTGTATCCATTTTCAACGTCGCAATAGCATCACCATCCCTTTGCTTCTTGCATTACTTGCACAACTCGCTCATCCCTCATCGCTAACCCTTACCCATTCTACTAGGCTGGCTTCCTTGCGCCCCCCCGCCATGGTTTGGACCTCTAGCTCTCTGCATTCTCCAAAATCCCGTTGCTCCTCTGTATTCTTTTGTGTTGCATTGTAGGATGAATTTCATTTGCCATGGGCCCAGCCCACCTCTTGCTACCTCAAAATAGAACATTTGAGAGCTTGGCTATTTCTAGAGGATGGTATTCAGAAAGAGACATAGAAATGGGAGAACACACCAGTTTCCCACCAATGTGGCATGTGCCACTGGATTGTAGTCCACTAGACGGAATGGTGTAAGTGATGATGTTGTATGCACTAATATTATGTAGGGGGTGAAGGGTAGGGGTGGCAATAAGGCGTGAACATAGACCCATTCTGTGAATCATGTCAAGACCTCAAAGATCAATAAAATGTTTCTTATTTTAAAGTCAAGCAAACTTCATGAGTGGAGTTGTTTGATACTATCGGAGGACTAGCGATAATTGTCAAGAATGTCACAATAGAAGAGACTGATAGAATTGAATAGTTGCCAGTGTGATTTGCAAGAGAAGAAGATCAACTCCTCAGATCCTGGTGTCCTTGTTGCCATTGTAGGCTATAATCTATGGCCCTTCCCTCTAACACTGCTCCTGCCTTAATTACCTAATGCAAGGAAACATCTAACCTAATTTAATGAGGTGGTGATGGAGCAGGGAGGGAGGTGGCTGAGGGAGCAGGGAACGAGAGGATCAAAGGAGGAGTAGGGAGGCGACAGAGTAGAGAGGGACTTGAAAAAGGTGAGAGGAGGGAAAGGCTGTGATGGATCAGAGGGAGGTAGCCAAAGTGAAAGAAGGGGAGAGGTGACGAAGGCGAGGAGATGGGAGGCAAAACTTAGCTTAATTTAATTTTAATAATCTAGGATCCCATTAACTTAGGGAAAGATTAATTTCAAGGGCAATGAGAAGACTAATTAATAGGAATTTCCATTTTTCAATGTTAGGGGGAATGTACTCCCTTCTTTTGATAATTTCGAGACCTTGTGAGGAAGAACTCCTGAATGCTTATATTAAAAGGAAGGAAAGGTACATCAAAAGAAATGAAAATGTACAATTAGTCTGGCTCTCCCTAAGCAATAGCTTTGAGCATCTTTAAAGCTACCACTAAGTCTTCCGAATGTCATTCGAAATAAAGTAGAACTTGTAGAACCTTTTCCCTAACTTCCACATGAAGATTAGAAGATAGAGGGATATGGTGAATGACAAGCATGTTCCTTCGCTTCCATAGCTGATAAATGATGCAGGCCCTTATAGGATTCCAGAGATGTATGTGCGAGTCATTAAAGTGCCCTTTAGCTTTGCTTCCATTTGGTAGGAGCAAAGAGTTGAGCACTAAGCATCCTCTTACCAATATACCGCCAGAGAGAGTGAGTCACTAGACAACCCCAAAACAAATGGAAGTGACTCTCTAATCCGACTTTGCAAGATGGACAAAATCCTTCCAATTGATCAGTTGATCC
The DNA here is from genome assembly GCF_047967505.1 of Dipteris shenzhenensis. NCBI lineage: Eukaryota > Viridiplantae > Streptophyta > Polypodiopsida > Gleicheniales > Dipteridaceae > Dipteris > Dipteris shenzhenensis. The sequence goes on from NC_141612.1 coordinate 50,372,471, forward strand.
TTAGTGGACAATTTGTAAACCAAAAGCCTCCATAATACAAAATTGTACCTATTAGAAGGTGTCGCCTTCCAAATATTTTGCAAGCAGCACTACCAAATGAAAACACTATTAAAAGGAGCCCACCACTTCTAAGCAACTTGGACGAGACAAGGGATGTCAATCAGACAAGGCACAATGAGATCTCAGTAGGTGAGGCGATGGAGTGCTTTTGAACCCAACCTCTAAAATCAGTCAAAGGGACTAAAGTACTGCTTGTGGGCCAAGAGTGCTTATGTCTTCGAAAAGTAGCTCTCAAGAAAGCTTGCTCTGTGATAGAGAGATCAAAGTGCCTAGTAAGCGCTTCAATCATAAGCCATGCGTATGCTCAACGATTCCACAAACTATACCACCTGCATAGGCACGATTATTCAAAATTTTGGCAAGTCTTGGGTTGGTCTCCATAGGTGCAATAGAGGCCACTTATTAAATCCATATGTTGAGGTGTAAAGAACCATCTCCTTCGAGCCTTTGAGCATTGTGCCACTCACAACCAATCAACTTGAGCAAGAATCTCGGAACGTGCGATGTTAATTGAAAAGTCAAACATTAGTAACTCTTACTTCCATGCGAAATGCCTGTAAAACACTTTGATGCTCGATCCTATAACATGCTATTCGAGGCCCCACGGCTATTGAGAAGAGAGGTTAAATGCCCTGTTCGTTATTTGAAGGTAAGTTAGGCTTGAGGACGCCTTTGTTGAAGATGGAACATCTCCCTTTTCCTGAGAATGAGAATGACTTGTGCCATGGCGTCTTCACCTGCAGCCTTCCTCCCCCCTCGCACCCACTTTGCTCACTCCCTTACTCCCTTCTTCTGCTCCTTTACGCCTCACCAAAACCCCCCTCGTGCCTCTCTGCCTGCGTCCTCGAGAGCCCAACTCGTGGTCTTTCAAGCCCGCAGGGAAATTAACCTTCCCTTCGAATGTGGGGCTCTCCCCCCCGAAGATTACGTCAAGGAGGTCGACCGCGTTGTGAAGATCACATTTCCAGACTCAGCCCGCATCCGATACCTGGGCAACAGTGTTTGGAGAGCTCAATTGAAGCCAGTGAGCTTCTTCCACTTATCGGCCACTCCCGTTTGTGACATTGGGTGAGCTTCCTGATCCTGCATGTTGTTTAAGACACTAGAATCGCAGAGTTTCCGGGTATAACTCGGTGCAGTACGCATGTTGCCTGATTTACTTCAGTTCTTTTGTTCCAGGGTACACCATGAAAACGCTGCTCTTCGAATAAGGTCCAACAAGCTGGCACTCGACTTTGTGGGCCTACCGGACCAGTTCAAGCACCTGGACCTACGTTTTTCACTGCTGGGTGAACTGACGGTCGAACAAAGTGGTTTACTCGCTTCGCGAAGCGGTAAAGATAAGAGTTTCCAAGGATGGGTGAACTTGGGTCTCCAAGTTGACCTGCCCTTACCTTTCTCTCTGATGCCACAGGCAGTTGTCACACCTGTAGGTGATGGGGTTTTAGATCGGATTTTGGGAGCCATGGAAGGAGCCTTGCTGGCAGGTCTTTTATGTGATTACCATACGTGGTGCAAGAAGCAAACGGGACTTCCTTGTCTGTCATCAAAGGTGGGAAGCTTCAGGAGAGGTTCTAAAGCAGGCTGAAGTGAGATTGGTGGGCTTGCCAGGCGTCTACGTGTGTACCTGTATATTTCTTGCATTTTTATAGGTGTTTAATACTTGGTATGCTGTCTTGAACCCTTGCATGGATCAATTTGACTTCTACTATTATCCATTCTTTCCATGCCCTCAAAAAAGGTTCCAAGCAGAACGGCATTTCAGCGAGTGTAAATTGTGAGCCATTAAGAGCCTCCAGCATAGTCGTTTTGGTCTTTGCCTTTGGACATTGTCTCTTGACTTCATCCAATCTTTCCTCGTTCCAAAGTGCTTGTCTCACATATCATTGTATACTCATTTTGTGTTACCCTTCATTTTTCTACTTTCACCTCGGGGACACTCTCTTTTCTCGTACGATGCTTATCCTTTTGGCATACTTAGCACTTATATTTTAGATAGATGGTTATCTAGTGCTATTTGCTCGCTTCTCAAAGACTTCATTTATGTTGCTTCCTTAAAGCTCTCCAGTGTTTGTGATGACAATGATCATAGGATAGAGATTGGTTCTCTTAAGAGATCGGTGCCAGTCTCATTCAAAGAGCTCATTCTAGTCTTGTGTAGGAGGAGGATCAGGAGTGGACCTGACAAGAACAAGCTAGATGAGGGTTCAAGGTCTACAAAGATAGGATTCAACAAGGAGCACAAAATGTGCTTCAACTATAGAAAAACTAGACAATTCACTAGAGAGTATCAAAGAAAGAATGTGGCTTGGGATCATCTAGGTCCAAATAAAGCTAAACTAGATTCTACATAGAGATAGCAGAGGCAAAGGGTTGAGGCTACTGATGCAAAGTAACAAACATCTCAAGGAAGAACCATTCGCTCAAATGATTATAATATATTCCATGCTTGCAATAACTTTGGATAGTAAAGATTGGTATGCAGACAATGGTGCATCAAAGTACAACACATGTCAAATATGTGGGAGTGGTTTTAGAAAAACATCAAAGTAGGTTTTGATTGTACCAACATTGCAGGTGAAAATTGAATTTGTCCCACAAAGGGAATTGAATGGTGCCATTTAAGTTGCAGTTTCAAACCATCACCAGAATAAGTTCTGTATTGAGTGTCCCTGTGGGTGACAAACCAAGGTATCCCTTTAGGGGAATCAAGATGGTGTCATTTAAGATGGACACATGGCACTAAGGTAAGTTACAAGTGGCAAGTGCTGGGCTTGGAGGGAGGGTTCCAGAGGGAGCTTGAAGGAAGTCGATACAAGGCAAGCAGGCTCATGTTGAAATCCATGGCAAGGTGGTTAATGGAGCAGAGCCCTCCTTTGTTGTCAGAGTCATAATATTGGTATCAGAGCCAAATTGAATTGATTTCGCCATGGGACATGCATAGTAATTGGAATTCATAGATGTTAGAAATAGATAAGAGCATGAAGAGCTTTTACCTTGGTTTGTGCCATCGTCCAATTGCAGAGGCCAGTTCAACCGAGTTCGGCGAAGTAAGCAGCATCATTGGTCAACATCCAACCAGCCTATCTCCCCTCCCAAAAGTAATTGCGCACTAGAGTTGGTGCTGCGGTAGCCCACAAATTGACGAGATATGACAGCAAGCTTCTTGATTGATGTTCAAAGGCCCTTGCCTCTTTTTTACTGGGAGTTGTGACTTCGTGGTTCATGCCTCAGTCTCCCTGAGTCCTGACAGCCTGCTGCCTGTGCGTGTTGCTTACACCATTATTAGTTGACTAGCTCTCAAGAACGTCCATCCCATCCATCTACAACCTCGTGGTTTATAAAGCAAGAATTGAGCTCAGTATCCTTGATAGCTACGAATAGATTTCAAAAGAGCAATAGCAGTAAACCAGTTGAAATGAAGAATGGAAGCCGATTCATGGTCGCGGCATAGAGAGCCAGGGAAGGAATTACTACAAATGTCACATCATATAAAGGTCCATGAACCTTAAAAAATGGCACATCATCTTTGTCCTTTTTACCCCTCTTTTCTCTAAGGTTTCAAAGTTCTTTCTACCCCTTGTTCTTTCCAACATTCTTAACCTCTCTAAATTCAAAGACAAAGTTCGAAGATTGAAGTAAGGAGTTTGACACATAGTAGCTTGGCAAAGAGTGGGATTGAAAGTGAAGAATTGCTTTTGCGAAGTAAAAGGACACATTGACTTCAAAAGCGAATCCAAGGCCATCGAGCAAATTCCTGGGAAGTGGCAATCATATTTTTCTCTCGATAAATCCTTTTACTTTATAAAAATTTGGAAAACTCGCATTTGAAAATGTCAATTCCAGAAAGGGATGAAATGGTTAGGGAGAGCGAGGAAAGGGCTAGAAAAGGAAAAGATGTTGCTGGAGAGGAAATACATGAGGAAGTACAAGAGGATAACGTGGAAATGGAGCGAGGATAACGTGGAAATGGAGGACATAGACTATGGTGATTATGGAATTCCGTATACGAAATTCATTAAACTTGAAACTCAAACGCAAAATATGGAAACACGGTTAGGAACCACTAGTGAGACATTGAAAATCCTAGTTGAAGCCATAACCAAGTTAGCCGACGGTAGCTCCTATGGAAAAATCATCAGCTCCTCCTAATCAAGTGAGAGGTCCACCTCTCGACTTAGAGAAACCTCTAACATTCTTAAGGACTTGAAACCACCAATTTTCAATGGGAGTGCAATAAAGATGCAATTATTACGTTCTTACAAAAGTGGCAAGACTTCCATTGACTCAAGAATACCCCTCCTGAAAATCAAGTCATGGAAGCAAGTCTTTCCTTTGGAAACAAGGCCTATAAATGGTGGATGAGCCTCAAAGAAAATGATAGAATTCCTAGGTATTGGGCTGAGTTTGAAACCAACCTTCTTAAAAGAGTTGTAAAGGTGAAAATAAATTCTCCCAAAACCTTTGAGGAAGCAATTAAGTATGCCCAAATATAAGATGATAGGAAATCCAAAGTTGGAACTTCAAGACAAACAAGATTTGTTCCTAAGTTCAACAAATTTTCAATTTGAAAAGGAAGGGGCACTTTAAGAAGGAGGTTCCTCGAGTACCACCTAAGAAACCTCAAACACAAAATTATCCTCTCTTGAAAAAAGAGGATTATGAAAGGGCCAATCAGGGAAATATTTGCTTCAAATGTTTGGGAAGAGACCATGCTGCTTAGAACTGCCCTAAAAATAAACAAGCGGGAGCCAAAGCCCCAAATAAACCTCCACAAAAACAAGTACATGCAGTGCAGGTGTTGCTGCTTAATGGTACTGAAAAGTACATTGAAGTAGAGGTCTATCATGAGGATAGCGCCCACATGTGTTGTCTATCATCGGCAATGTGGCAGCCCACCTTTGGTCCTCATGACTTAATGAGGATGCATGGAAAAACAAAGGGGCAAAGGGTAAGAGTGATGGTCGATGATAGTGCAACACATAATTTCTTGAACTACTTGTAGTTAAGGAATTAAAATTTTCTGAGAGTCCAAGTGCCCATAAATATGTGGTCTCTTTGGCACAGGGCAGTGATAAAAAGGTTTGGGACACCATGATACATGGTGTAGAGGTGGATATTCAAGGCTATCAGGATGCCTTGGATTTCCAAATCATGCATCTCGATTGAACATATGTAGTGCTTGATCGAGAATGGTCAAACTCAAAGGGTCAATCAGATCATTGAAGATATGCTTCGAGCATATGTAAGTAAGCGGCAAAGTAGTTGGGAACAATATTTGCCCTTGTTAGAAGTTGCATATAACAGTGCCAAACATTCAGCTATAGGTTAAATTCCATTCATGATGATGTATGGATTTCAACCAAGATCCTCAATGGCAGTGGGACTCAAAAAAGAGAAGGTTCAAGTGGCCAAAGACTTTCTTGAAGATATGAATGATAGCATAAGAAGAGCTCAGGATAGAGCTCAAAGTTATGCAAACCCCCACCGTAGAAGGTTGGAGTTTGAAGTAAATGAGAAAGTCTTTCTCAAGGTACCTGAATCTTCAGAATCTCTAAAGACAGGTAAATGTCCGAAGTTGTCTCCTAGGTATTGTGGACCATTCACAATACTTAGAGAATTGGAGAACTTGCTTACAAATTGGTCTTACTTGAGGGATGTAGAGTATGTCCAGTTTTTCATGTTTGTAGGCTAAAGAGATGATAATAATCTCATTGGAAATGAAGTCCTAGTTGATGAACTCATTGAACCTACATCTTTACCACACAAACTAGAAAGAATTTTAGATAGGCAAGAAAAAAGAACGTGACATACAATATGGCAAGGATATCTGATTAAGTGAAAAGATAAACCTGAAGAGAGTTCACCATGGGAAAGTGAAAGCAATCTCTAGAGGAGGTTTCCCAATTTTGTTTTAATGTTATGTTAGCCATAATCACGGAAGTATTAGGAGTGGTTATGGTGTAGCGGGATACCAGAGGGCTCGACAACACTTGCAGTAGTATGGAGTGCAATGTGAAGGCCCAAAGGGGGGCACAGAAACACTAAGGTCCATTATGGACACATGGCACTCAGGTAAGTTACAAGTGGCAAGTGTTGGGCTTAGAGGGAGGATTCCAGAGGGAGCTTGAAGGAAGTCGATACAAGAAGGCCAAAGTAGAGGCAAGCAGGCTCATGTCGAAATCCATGGCAGGGTGGTTAATGGAGCAAGTGGGAAGTGTTGGGCTTAGAGGGAGGATTCCAAACAAAGCTTGAAGGAAGTCTATGCAAGAAGGCTAGAGTAGAGGCAAGCAGGCTCATGTTGGAATCCATGGCAGGGTGGTCAATGGAGTAGATTCCTCCTTTGTTGTCAGAGTCATAATACAACAGTCGGCACTCAAGCAATGAAGAAGGTATTATGGGATTAAGGTCATGAAGTCATCTCAGGGAGTCACTCATAGAGTGCATTGTGTAGCAAATTGAGAGAGTCGCAATTCCAAAGTAGGAACTTCAAGAATTCAAGCACTTGTTTGCACAACAAATTTTGGGAATTCATTGGGAGAAGTCATTAAGGGAGTTAATAGCAAAGGAATCTCCGAAAGCTGCAAGCTATGAGTGAGTCAAAGTAATAGCAACTTACAAACCTCAAGTATTAATGGACACTAGATTCAAGTGTTGCTTGCCCATGCAACATGATTCACACACCTGATTTACATTTTGAAATGGTAGTAGTCCTTGGACTATGTTGTTTTTCTTCATGAAAATTAGACTATTGTACTTCAAGTGACCATGTCTTTTGTACGAAAGTATGCTTACTAAACTTAGATTGCTATTTGTTCTAGCATTTGCATGAGGGCAAGTTAATGGTCTTTAGAAATGTTATTTTGAGTTGAATTCCTCTAGAAATAAGTTTATGTACCATTGTTATCTTCACTAATGAAGAATCCCCTCTTGTTAACTAACACGTCATAATCATTGTCTACCATTTGACCCAATGACTATAAATTGATTCAGGTACTCCAATTCTTTTACAAAGTTGAAAAGCATTGTGCCCTAGTGGGAACCTAGCTGTGCAAAATCCTTTTGGATTGGGGCCATAAAAATTCACAACAATCACCATTCATCATCCACCATTTCCATGTAGATGGTTTCATCCAAACCTTACAAAACATTAGTACATATGAATTTAATCCTTTAATAAGTATTGAGCTTAGCATCTTGTGGATACAATTGTCATAAACTACCTTATGAAATTTGTCTATAACTTTTAGAATGCTTAAGTCTTCATCTTGCACCTCTATAGATCAAGGGGGTACCAATCACAATGTAATGGAGCATAGGATTTCTCCCCTTGATTTCTAGAGAAAGTATGCAACTCCTTATATTTTGTAGGAGTGAACTACTTCTCATAGTTTGCTCTTTCATTCACATCGGTGGGTTTCTGGCAATGAAGCTTACTCTACGTTCCAAAAATGCATCCAAGATTTCCCAATTGTTGGGACTTTGAGTCTAAATCTCTTGTCATAAACACTACATGCATTATTATCATCACGGCATCCTTGCATGGCTTTATAATTATCCCAACCCTATCCTTTTCATAATTTTGCCTAACTTTATCCCTTCATATCACAGTAATTCCTAGTCACTCTACTCCTTGACTCAGACATCCATCATCGCAACACAATGTCTCGATTCCTAATCAATGGTTACAATATGCCATCATGCATGAACAACCTTGTCACAACAAGCAATGATAGCATCAGGGCAAGAATGATACCCCAAATTGTGAGTTGTAAGAAAGACAAGAGCCATGATTAGGCAATGGGAAAGAGCAACCCATGCTAGAGACTAACAAAAAGTATGGCTAATAATGCATGGTTCACATTAAAATAACTCTAATAACACTCTTTGCATAATTGGTTTGTAAAAATCATTTTCAAGCCCATAACTTTATCAAATTCTTTGCCAATGGAGTCAGATATAAAGCATATCCCTCACCACAGTTGTTAGGCACAATCAATGCTCACATGAGTGTCCCTTTTTTTATTGTGAACCATGATAGAATGTAATAATTCACACAACCTCTTCTTGAATGTCCTCCTTGCATGCCAAACATGAAAGCTTTCCTAGCTACTCAAATAGACCATACTTTTGAATATAATCCGTTGTCAAACATCATTGATGCTTGATTTGTCCCTTTCAATGTGCATATTTGCATGGTGTTCTCTCATTAAAATATCCTCTTATACTTGGAGTAGATCCATCTTCTTGGTCTAGCATGATATAGGCATCTCAAAAAACTCTTATAAGGTGATAAATGAGTTCAAACATTATTTGTTGTCTACACTCAAAGCAGTAAGATCACCCTCAAACAAATGAGTTCTATCATTTGTTGTCTTATAAGGTAATAAATGAGTTCAAACATCATTTGTTGTCTACACTCAAAGTAGAAAGATCACCCTCAAATCAAGAAAACATAGATTGGCATTGAGACACCCCAAACTGAGCTCTAAAATGCAAGAGTTAATACAAGTATTGAGAACAAGAGATGTTGGAAAAATAATTTCCATAAGCATTGAGAATCAACATAGAAAAAAGTGTAGGAAATGAATAATTAAAAGTTATAGACTTGGAAAAAAAACCAATCATTAGGCAAAAAATGGTATTACATCTACTTTAATAGATGACTACTCAAGGAAATCTTATTTTCTGGAAGAGAAATCCAAAGCCTTTGTGTATTTCAAGCTTTCAAAGCTCTTGTAGAAAAAAACAAGTAAATAGATCAAAACAATGAGATGTGATAATGTTGGTGACCATAGATCTCACATGTTCAAGAAATTTTGAAGATGTCATGGCATTAGACGAGAATTTACAAGTCGACATGTTGCTAAATGAAATGGAGTTGTAGAATTAAAAATAGAGTTATTGCAAAGATTCTAGGTGTACGATGGGTGAAATGGATTTGTTGAATTCTTATTGGGAAGAAGGTTATAGCCATACTTTAGAATATGATACCAGAGGAGGTCTTTAACTAAAAAAGAACCCTCACGTTTCTCAACTTAGAAACTTTGGATCTTTAGCATATGTTCATGTGCTAAATGAATTTAAGAGAAAGCTAGATGCCTAGTCATAAAATATGTATTTACAGGATATAATGATGAAAGCAAAGCATGGCTATGGGAAGCTTTTAAAAGGCAATTTATTCTCTTGTGATGTCATTGTTGATGAAAATAGCAATTGCTATGATCATCAAAAATTTATCAAAATGCCTATACTCTAGAACCTTTGAAACCATTATGTAATGTTACATTTGAAAGGAGTATAAGTAGAAAGTAATATACAATGCATTACTCATGAACAACTAGCTCATGTGATACAACATTTCTTCCAAGCTTATAAAGCATAAGTTTTTTCCAATGTTGAATTTGCGTACAATAATATGGTACACCCTTCAATAGGAAAAGGTCCATTTTATATTATTTATGGATATATCTTCCATTATTCCTCATTTGACCAAAGCTAGGATATTTTGATGTTTATCAGTTTGTTAATGACCATATAGAAGGCTCAAAGAAAGCAATATGAGTCTATAGATATAAAGCAACGAGGGGATGTGAGTTCAGAGAAGGGCAATGGATTCTTATTAAGTTTGAGAAAGTAGGGCTTATGACAAAATCTGGACACCAAAAAATATATATATCATGTTGGCACTTAGGTATAATGGTACCTTTTCATATTACAAGTGCTATTAATAATGTCACAAGTTGGTTGTACCTCCACATTGGTATATCCACAATGTATTCCACATCAATCTATTGACCTTCAAGTTGAACCAATGTGGGAGACATACCTCTATGACCAACAAAGGGCAGATTATTGTATTTCTTCATTGCGTTCTCCCTCATGTTCTTGGTAACACAAATATAAATTTGATTCCAAAGATATCCATCATTGCAATTCATAATCTTTATGCCCATTTCCTTCAATCAAAACTATCTATACATGAGAGAAACCTGGATCTTCTTTATATGCACCTTTCATGGCAGCCAATTCTTCATGACAAGCTTTTAAGATGGCATGAACCTGGGACCTTTTGAACGCTTGGGACTGCTTTTCTGAGTGTTCACTAACCGAGGATAACTTTAGGCTACAATTTCAAGTTTAACCAAATAAATCAACGAAAGAACTTAGGCTTTGATACATGCTAGAACACTACGTATAGGAAAGTTTATTTCCAAGGATTTATTTAATTAAAACAAGAAATTTATAAACATTAACAGCAAATTGATACCACCACACATCATTTATTACAAATTCTTAAAACTAAAATTAATTGAAATAATGAAACACAGAAAAAACGAGGCCACATGGGTGGTCACCCTTTGCCAAGGCTCAAGCACGTGGCATATTTTTGTAAGAAAACAATACAATGTCTGTGCTCAATAGATAACAGGATATCGTACGCAAGAGAGAAAAACAGATAGTATGGAGAATCAAAAATTTGATTACTGTAGAACTGATACAATAGATGGCGCTGCCTCCCAGCCATGCACTCCTGTGAAAGAAGCTTCGATGGCATGCTGGAAACAGTAGAGGACAGAGGCTGGATGCTAAGGAATCAGAATTGCTGTAGCCAGTGATGAAATGGGCTTCACAGGCTTGCTCTTATAAAGCCACCAGTCGTAGTCAGTTAGACCCAATTGGGTGACCGACCTAGTCTGCCCAAAACGGCTGACTGGGGGTCCTGAAATAGGCCACTAACCACACAATAGAACAGGTGCGCAAAATAGAGCAACTAACCTACAGTACTCCGTTCGGCCCAGAGCCATCCGAGATCATCTGAGGCTCCAAACGGGCCCCGTAACCCGAGAGTGGGCTGCTCTGAGAAATGCTCCGACTACCCTCAGTGCGGTCAGTCATGGGATGCCTTCCCGCACTTGCATGTAGCCTAGTTGGCGGTGTGCCAACTCTATCTGAAGCCGTTCAGCCATCAGGCCACACATGGCCCCCATCTGGTATCCAAACCAGGACCTACCGGATAACCGAGCTACTCAAATGCCTTCTCCTCATATGAGGGGCTTACAAGTAGAGTTAGAAAGCCGAATCTTCTCCAGTCCTCGTCTTTTGATGCATCTCCTCCTCCAGAAGCATTGCGCTGAAATCCTCAAAGTTGGGCGGATTTCTGTTCTGTGTATTCAGCGCCGTAACAAGACCGTCATACTTTGGTGGGAGAATCTGTATGCACCTTCGTGCCAAATTCTCGCCGGTGATGGTGATGCCAATCAAAGTCATCTGATCACACAGATTCTTCACCTGGTGATGTTTCTCGTTCGTGAGTTGAGTCTCCAGATTTCGAATCGGCGTCTGATTCATGATCTCGTACTGATTTTTCAAGACTGTCCATGCCGCCTCCGCTATGGTGACATGTTGAATTAATGCCATGACAGAGTCACTTACACTGCAGACAATAGAACAGAGCACATCTGCATTTCTTCTTGTCCACGCGAGAATCTCATCCGCAATTGGTACTATTTGTTGTCCTGCATTGGCTGGATCCGGTCTCGCAACCGGCTTCATTTCCACCCCAGTAGCAGTATCCCAAAGCTCGTATGCGCTTAGGATGGTCTTATCTTGAACTTCCAGAGTGGATAGTTAGTGCTATCTAACTTTTCACTTTCACCGAACGGTGGGATTCACAGTCTTGCGGGCTGGGCCATCTCTCACAATCTGCTCGCAAATAGAAACACACTACCAAATCTTCTTGCTAGAGTCCAGGCTCTGATACTATGTAAGAAAACAATACAATGTCTGTTATTCAACAGATAACAGGATCTCGTACGCAAAAAAGAAAAACAGATACAAACTCTTAGCAAGACCTTTCCGACGGACAGGGTAGTAAACAGATACAAGATCACCTTCTTAGTAGGTAACGTCTTGACAACCCTCGTTGTAGGATCGATGTTGTCTCACCTGTGCTATATGAAGATTTCTTGCAATTGCGGTTCTCAAAATTGGTTGCACTTGTTGTATGTGGTGGTACCAATCGATTGCGTCGGTGAAACAGCCAGATATCTGAAGGTTTGGTAACTACGGTGAAAATTGCGGGTCCCTTCCATACAAAGCCCTGAATGGACTAATCCAAGTCGATGCTTGGACGGTGGTACGGTATGCATGCAACACATAAGGTCAACTTTGATCGCAATTGTCATGCGCCGGATTTACATACATCTTGATCATCTGCTTGAGTGTTTTCACCAATCGTTCCGTCAACCCCACTATTTGGTGGTGATGTGGACTTGCAAACGTGAGTTGTACACCCAAACACTTCGCGACGACCTCTATCACTTGTGATCGAAAATTGGAACCTTGATTAGACAAAATGGTCTTCCGACAAGAATGTCAAGCGATGACGTGCTCTATTAGGGACTTTGCTACAGTGTTTGCTGAAATATCTGCAACGGCAACAGCTTTGCACCACTTCGTTAGATATTCTGTTAAAAGGATTATATACTTATTACTTGTCAATGATTCGGGGAAAGGTCCGATGGCATCCCAAGCTACTAACTCAAAAGGACTACTGACTTGGATTGATTGCAGAAAACCCTGTGGTTTCGTGACTAGTGATTTCGTGGCTTGACAAAGCATGCATGCTCGGATGTGATCTGTGATGAACGTCCTCATCTTAGGCCAGTAGTATTTTGATCTCAAGACTTCTAAAATTTGATGTACACCCAAGTGCCCAAAGAGTGGATGGGCATGAAAATACTCGGTAAAGTGAGTGCGTAATGCTATAGGGACATACAGACGAGGATCCCGACATGGGCTAACATAAAAAAGGAGATTGTTTACTAACTGAAATCTATGTTGGTCTGGGTGTGTGCTAAATTGACGTAAATGGGAAATAATGTGAAGGACGGCAGGGTCTTTTTGTTGGACTGTAGCAAAACTAGACAGATCGACTGGCTGGATGTTGTTCTGTATGTAAAAATCAGGTGGTGTCTATGGATCAGGATGAGCTAGGCGTAACAGCAAATCAACCAGTTAATGTGTTTGAACATTCTGGATCAGAGGTGAGCGGGACAATGCATCGGCTATCTCGTTGTCTTTCCCTAGTGTGTACCGCAATTCAAAAACATAGTCTTGAAGGGCGAGGATCCATCTCATTAAACGCCCAGACGGATGCTTTTTCTTGAGCAATGGAATCAAAGGTTGGTGATCTGTTTGCACGACCACTTTCATACCATGCAGGTAAGGATGCAACTTGGTAAAAGCCCAAACCATGGCCAACAATTCCTTTTCCGTAGTAGAATAATTTCTTTCGACTTGTGTCAATGCCCGACTAATGAAAGAAATCAGTCTCAACTGACCTTGGTCATCCTGCAACAAAACGGCTCCCAATCCCTCATTTGATGCATCAGTCCTCAACAAAAAGGGTTGCTGAAAATCAGGATACTTCAAAATAGCAGTTGATGACAACATCTCTTTCAACTTACGGTATGCTTCCTGACATTCCACATTCCAATTGTAACTTTCTCCTTTCCTGAGCAACTTTCTTAGTGGATAAGTGACTTTGGCATACTTAGGCAGAAACCTGGTGCTAAAAATGGTCATCCCAAGAAAACGTTGTAACTGCTTTACTGACTGGGCCCAGTTCGGGATAATGAGTGACGGCTCTCACCTTCTCTGGATCCATCTGAATCCTGGCTGCAGACACGATGAAACCAAGGAGCTTAACTTTTGTTGCTGCCCATTTGCATTTCTTTAACTCCAATTGGAGATTATTTATTTGCAATTTCTGTAGTACTTCTTCCAAAACCTGTGTGTGTTGCTCCCAAGTCGCTGTATGAATCAAAATATCATCGATATAAACCCGTAACACTTTCTTTTGAATCAGGCCATGGAAAATGTTATTCACCATTCTTTGGAAAGTGCTTGCAGCATCCGAAAGACCAAACGGCATTACTTTGAAATTGGTACAATCCTGTGGGAGTTCGGAATGCCGTTTTTTATGCATCATGAGGATGTAAAGGTATTTGCCAATATCCAGCTGCAAGATCCAAGGAAGTGAAGTACTTCAAAGAACCGAGTTGGTCGAACAGATCATCAAGATGAGGCAGGGGGTAAACATCATGTACAGTGACAGCATTAAGGGGTCGGAAATCAATACAAAATCGAAGGTCCCCATTTGCTTTTTTTGTCAAATGTGGTTCGACTGCCCATGGGCTCGTGGATGGTTTAATGACCTTCTGTAGCATCTCTTGTACTGCTTGATTGATGTATTCTTTCTGCTTTGGAGAGCATCTGTGTATAGCCATTTGAATTGGATGGGTCTCCGTCGTCTTGATGTCATGGAAAACTGCTGCTGTTGTTCTTGTTGGGAGAGTTGGGTGTGTGGTTCTTGCATATTTTTTCAACAAATTCTGTCTCTCTTTTGCTCGTAGTATGGGCGACACTTCCGCATTGACCTGATTGCACATCATATCAGAGAAAGATCCCCACTGAACCCACGGAATGTGAACATCAGTGCCAATTGTCAACAAATGTCTTGAAAAATCTAAAGTTGCTTGCTGTCGCTCTAACCAATCACATCCTAATGTCAAAGGAAATAACTGTTTTGGCAACTGATAAACTGTATGGTTGAACTCATGGCCTCCTATGCTGAACCGGATAGTAGCTAGTGTCTCTGAATGATATAAGGTCAGGTGATCCCCAAACAAAACTTGAATGCCTCTTCCTCTGTATGTTGGAACCCCTAAACTACTCAACAACTCTGTACTTGTGGAAGAAATAGTACTGCCCATATCCACAAGAGCTGCAACACGCATCTGATCCATCTAAACGTCAATAATACACACATGTTGTTTGCTTAATGTAGAGGCTTGAAAATGCGGTTGGTTGGCCTCCATCAACCAATCGCTCAAGCGTTTCCCAGGAGCTCCACGAGTGAGGCAGTATCTGTCACTTGCACATGTTGAATCTCTTGCCTAGAAACATCCTTCGGCGATCTGCAATACTTTGCCATGTACCCGTATCTGTTACAGTTAGAACAATGGGGTCTTCCTTTGTCATCTCTCTCAAGGAGCTTGCTCTTGAAATCTCCGCTAAACCTGTGGGGTGGAAATTGTCTAGCCACATTCTGTACATCCAAGTCCATCGGGACCATGGTATCCACTGCCGGCTTGTGCCTCTCAACGATTGAGGTGTTGTTATTGGGTTTGCATGTATCATAGGATTCAATCCTCTGTGCAATTTGCACGGCTTCAAAAAATGTTTTGGGCCCTTGATCTCTGGCGCGTCGTGGAATGTCATGCCTCAACCGGGGCCAAAGAAAAAACAATTTCATTAAAATAACTCGGTGTACTGGAGTCCACACACTATACACTAGCTCCCATCATCTTGTCACCGTAATGTGATTGAGACTATACGTAGAAAGTGTAAACTGTGGTTAATCCTTCTGCGGAAAGTTGCCACTACCATGTTCTCATGGTATAAGATTGATAATCACTGAATTGATGAAGACTGATGCATTGGATTTTTAGAAGATGTCCGGCCGGAAGTGTGAAGTCCCGTTAGAAAGAACTCACGTGATCAATATGTATATATATGCAGAAGAATTTAAAAAAGATCAACAAAAATGGAAAATGTAGTAATAATGTCAATGGAAAAACGTGTAGGTGTGTTTCAGTACATATCAATAGCATAACAAGCTCCAAACAATATAGGATGATTAACAGAAAAAATGACTTGTACCAAATATTGCGATCTTTAGCGAGTGTAATGTCCACAAATTAGTCCGCAGTGCATTTGATTGTAAAATCACTTTAAATTTCCAAGTTCAGAACTCTGATTTAACTTATGAGCACAGTGCCACAATTCTTTCAATAATGAAGACAATTAAGTTCATCTTTGTTCATACATCCAGAAAGGTTTCCAAATATGATAGAAGTTCTTTTCCTTTAATTGTCATGTAAAAATTGCATTTCCGCCAAGGAGGCTGGATGTGCCAAAGCAAACTGGAGTAGCCACTGCAGTTTGAATCCCCTGTGGGGAGTTGGTGAAACTCTCCTAAATTGGCCAAGGTGCTTGTATCGTGAACATTTGTATGCACTCGAAGGAAATATTTATAAGCATGACTGCTCAACCAAACAATTTCCAGCATTCTTGCCATTGACAGTCCATGAAAACAGGCAAATACTCCACCATCAAGACTATGACTCCGCATATATCCCAGAGTTGCATATGGGGGCATCATTGATTCTTTGAAGCTTTAGAATAGGCAGTAGACTTGCAAATGGGGCACTGATTCTTTTGTGAAAGCCACTGTTTAATACACGAAGGATGGTACCCGTGACCACAATCCAGCCAACCCACCTCATCTTCTTCCATATATTCCTCCTGCAAGGAGCAAACCCTCATCAGAACCACGTCCGCCAATGTTTCCTACATGATACAATATTCAATCTCAACTTCATCACCTGGCAGATACTACATTTTATGTCGCTTTCTTCAGATATTGCAGCAACTGTTGCATCTAAGGAAGAGTACTTGCTCTTTCTTAAACACAAGGACAATGTTTCATCATTCAGTCCTGTGCTTACATTTCCAATTCTCTCTTCTAAAGCAAGCAGCTCCTGCCATACACAAAACAATCCAAGGCAAAATGATAAGATCTCACTTACTGCGCAGACAGGCTCAATAGCAAGTAAATTGCTTCTAATATGAAAATCAGAGTATCATATTTCAGATAACAAAACAATTGTGAATCATCAACACTTCTGAAATTGATTAAATAAACTACGAGACAAAGCAAATGCAACAATGTTAGAAGCAGTAAAGAAGTGCCTGTCACTCACATGAAAAGTACTCAAGTTAAAAGAACATTTGAAAACCTTACAACAAAGAGAACCTTCACACTCTGAAATTTACCTCATACGACATATTATCTACATCCAACTGCATGTCACTATGCTGGTCAAATATCCCTCCATGGGTTAAAGATGGATCCAGCATCACAAGCTCCTGCAAACATGCCCCCTTCAGACAGGAAACTTCTGCAGAAATTCAAGACTTGATTTGAGATGACAGAACACTTACGATAACTTTCCATGAAAAAGGCCAATCAATCAGACTTGCCACATAAGATTGAAGACCTCCGTTGAAGTCTTGGTCAGACATGAGAGTTTGTACATCTCATAGACAGAGACACCCTACCTTCATGGACCAAAAAATTCAGGAATTGATTTAAGAAAGTGGAACACCTATGATAACTTCCCATGAAAAAAAAAGTTGATCATTCAGACTTGACACATAAGATTAAAGACACCCGTTGAAGTTTTGGTCGGACATCAGACTTTCGGGACGTCTCATAGACAGAGAAACCCTACCTTCATGCAACCAAAAACTTTCTATCAAGAAACCCTCCTCCCATGGTCATTAACTGACATTTGTTGAAGTTTCCATCAGACACGAGAATTTGGATATCTCATAGAGAGAAAATCCTCCCTTACGCAGACCAAAAACTTTCTACAAAGTTACCCTTTACCCATGGCCATTAACTTTATCCCTCATTTTCCAACAATGGCACTCTGTCAACATAGGAGTCACCCTCGTGCCCAACCACCTATGGCACTTTTGGTAATATTCCAATATAAAAGGGCATACTTCAAAGCCATACTACAGCCACAACGTAATGCAGATCCATCACTACCTGTTTGAACAAGTTACTAGAATTTAGAGCATCTTATGTGTGGAGAGAGAGCCCTGATATGTGGGTGTGCCCACCCAGTGAAAGTCGTCATTACTCAGTCCTTTCTAAACTGTGTTTAGTACAGAGTAAGTGGCCAGCTTGTGACCCTGACCAGGGTCTAGTCAACTGACCTGACCAGGGTCTAGTCAACCGACCTGGCAAAGCTCAACCGGCCTCACCAGGTGGGGTCAACCTGACCAGACCTGGTCAGGTCAGTTGGTTAGTCGGCTGTTTGGTCAGTCGGTTAGTTCGCTGGTTGGTCGGTCAGTTCTGCCAAGGCTTACCCTATAAATAGAACCCCCTTGCCACTCTTCATGTGTTCCATTTCATCCTCACACACACTCTGGTTGGCACTCTTTTCCATGCTATAAACAAACTTATCTTGCCTCATTCTCTCTCTCTCTCTCTCTCTCTCTCTCTCTCTCTCTCACTCTCATTTGCGATCTCTCACTTGTATACTTCCACAATGAGCAATACTGACATGGCATCAGAGCCGTAGGTCGTCTAGAAGCTTGGGCTTGGACGTTTGGGTCTGACGCTGTCTATTGCCGGCAGGTGTGGATAGTTCTGAGGTTGCTGTTGACAAATCCGGGGTCGTCGATGACCATACCACACCCATCCATAACTTCATCGCACGTGGATGAAATCATCACGCGTATCTTGAATGTGTGGAGATTGCAAAATATAGTGGCATGTGGACAGCTCGGGAAGAAGGTGAACCATACTCCAAGGCGAGCTGAGGATGTAGCTAGTCCGAGACACAGCCGACTGTCAAAAGAAGGCCATTGCAGGCATGGACAGCAACGGATTTGGAATTTTTTGAAGAATGTGTCGTAGCAACTTCTTCTCCCTTCCTACAGCTCCATCCAGCCTCCCTTCTTTTCTTTCCCTAGTCACCCTCGTGTAAGGGCAAGGAGGACAAACCCAATGGATCCAAGTATGCTCACTGGAAGCTGAACAAGAGGATCTAGTTTATCCACAAGGGCTTCTTGGAAATTGTTAAGGGGTACGAGAGGACGCTCAGACGTCCAAAGAACTCGATATGGTGAAACACAGACATGGAGGAAGCTACTTTTGAGAAATTGCAGGATTGGGAGGACCGTGATTTTGAGACACACTCGGTTATGATGCAGACCATTATGAAGGAGGCCTCCCCAACAATGCAAACCTTGACTAATGCCTCTGAAGTGTGGTCCAAGTTGGAGGATCTATATGCCCAGGATTCTTCTATGCGAGTTGTCACTTGGCAAGGTCAGCTCTACAGTCTTGAATTTCTAGGAGGTAGCTTGATGCACCCGTTTTTAACGAAGGCAAGAGTCATCTATGACTAGCTACAAGCAATGGATGCTTCCTTATCCTCTCCTTAGTTGGCTGCACTTTTCCTCACGAAGCTTCCATCCAAGTTATGATATGGTTTCTTGAGCATTGCGGTGCTAGGTCATGAGAAAACAGTTACCTCTACTCCCTTCTCTTGGAGAAGGAATCTGTTCTCCTGCCCGAAGGTAAGCTAAAGGTGGCTCATGGTGGTGAGCAAGCACTTTCGACAATGCAGAAGAAAAGACGGAGCCGGTGTCATGTCTGTGGGAAGAGATGTCACGAGGGCGTGAGTTTTTGGGCTTGCATGTGCTTGCATGTGGGCAAGACCAGTGGGCAAGGCCGTGGGTTGCTAAGTGTGTAAGGGCTTAGGGCCCCTAGAAATTAAGGCCTTGGGGGTGAATTTGTTGTTTGGTCCAAGGCAAAGGAACTAGAGGGGGCATGGGTTTGGTTTGGATCATTGGTTTGGTCTCAAAAGTGCCCCACTAGAGGGGGCATGGGGGCAAATCAAACGTAGGCGCCACGTCACCTACTAAAATGACTAAGGCTAAATGCATGGTTTAGGAGCTCCTGGAAGCAATTGGAAAATGAATATTGTGAGCACCGCGACAGATTGATGGATTCAGAGAGAGGATTGATGAGCTTCCGTACAGGATTGGCTTCAAGAGCTAAGGCTGCACGGTGGTTTTCTAAGGGGCTGTGGAGACTGTCGTACAAACATCCAGTTGAAGGCTTCTTGTACATATGGGTTGTACGGCTGCACAGATTGCAGCTGTGTAGGGCTGTACGGATTGCAGAAGTGTATGGATTGTACGGGTACCCAAGCTGTACACTGTTGTACGGGCAGGCTAAGCTATTGTGTGACAAGGTAAGCAGTGGTGCGAGCAGGGTATGTTGATGTACAGGCAGGATAATGCATTGAGAATGGGTTGCCCAAGCTCATGTATGAGCTTAGTTGAATGCCCTCGGATTGAGCAGGATAAGCTGGCTGCTGCTTCTTGATCCTGCTCCTTGGTTGTGAACTGTCTAAAAGAGACTTTGCTGTCAAGGTGGTTTACAGTGGATGCTTCCAGTTCAAGTGCAAGATCTGGAGATTGCAGGCTGATCATTTATGCTTTCACCCATTTCTTGGGCATATCAGTGGTCCAATAGACACTTGAGGCACTCAGTGTAGTAACCATTTCCAAGTTTCATGCAAGCATTTGGAATCATGTTGATTGCCTATTGCTTTGTGAGGTGAGAGCAGAGCCCAGCAGGGTTATTGCTTGTGGCATTGAAAGAAATACTGAAAGGGGCACCAAGGTTTGGGGCCAATCTGTGTCATTGTCTTGCGCAGGAGCATTCTAGCTCCCATACTACTCATTGTTTATTTGCTGAATTGTTTAAGTGAGATCATTGGCTGGTTAATTGTTTATTACCTCCCTCTTGTTGCCTTGAGGCCGGTTTCATGGTTGATGGGACATCACCATCTTCTTTAAGGAGGTGAGCATGTGGTTGTCTTTGGTGTTAGTATTGCCAGCTGTAGTTGATTTACAGCAAGGATAATCATTCAGCAGGTATGTCACTCATTGATGATGATAGGGATATGGAAGAGGAGTCCTCTCAAGATGAGCAGGTTGGACAGCCCATGAATGAGGGAACTTATCAAGATCCTCAAAATGCTGATGGACAGCGAGCTGTAAATGCTCTTGATGTGAATGAAACAGCCTGGAGGGTCTAATGATGCTGAAGATGTAGAGGAGGCTAATGCACCGTTCAAGTACAGCTGTGACGTGCAGTGAGAGCAGTTGCTCATCTCACTTAGGACCCAAGGTTTGCTGAGTATATGCAAACCCCTTCGAAGTCTAAAAAGAAAAAGGGTCATTCACATCTAGGGGAAACCAGTGAGGCTCAAAAGCAGCCCTACAGTTCCATGCCATTCGCAAATCTGACACCTTCACGAAAGCAAGAAAACCAGGAAATCCTTCAAAAGCTCCATTTAAAAAGGGGAAAAAGCATGATAGGCCAGGCTCTAATTGGCTATCATGTGAGGGCAAGGAAGAGGGGCACATGGCACCGGAATGCCCAAAACGCAAGCTAAAAGGGAAGGCCAGTGATAGGGATGAACAGAAAGGCAAGAAGCCTAAGCCCACTGTAGAGTTAATGCCTGATGTGATTGGCAAACAGCCAAATGGGATGCTTAAGAGTTATGCAGGGCATGGAGCAAATTGGGAGATCAAACGGCATTGATCTTCTTTGACCCAAGGGCTCGTGCGAATTGTATTTCCCCTAAGTTGGCAGGCAAACTTGGAATCCATGTAGAAGAAATGGGCCCTATGAGTGAGGCAGGCTTGGCTCGTCCAGGGTTCAGTACACCAGTCACCCCTATCATTTGGAAGCTCCATTTTTTGCACATACAGAGCTTTGTGGACAGCAAGGAATTTTATATTATGCCATTAGAGGGCTGTGATGTTTTGCTGGGGATGCCATGGGTCACGAGGTGCATACTATGCTGGACACTTTTCATCGGAAAACTACCCTGATGCATAGAGGGAAGACCCATGTATTGGATGTCAAACTCAAGGGAGAGTCAGTCCCTATTGTATTTGCCTCTGCAATTTCTTTAGTAATGAAAAGTCATATTTCTGCGTACTTAGTTTTTGTAAAGGATATTGAGTTTGACGATCCACAAAATGTTTTATCTAAGCTGGATAAAGAGCGGACAGGTTTGCTAAACCAGTTTGGGGACTATTTTTCTAACTCTTTGCCAGGGGAACTTCCACCCGAGAGGCCTAAGGATCATGGCATTGATGTAATACTAGGTAGCAGCCCACCAAACAACCCACCATACAGGGTAAATACAGCCAAGCAAGAAGAGATCATGAGCCAAGGGAAGATTTATTAGATAAGGGGTTGATTAAGCCCAGTTCATCTCCTTACTACTCACCAGTTCTGTTAGTCCAAAAGAAGGACGGTTCATGGGGCATGTGCATAGATTATCGCGCCTTGAACAAGATTACAATTAAGAATCAATTTCCCAACTCGAGAATTGATAATATCTTGGATCGGTTGGAGGGATTGACTGTTTTCAGCCGCATAGATTTGAAGAGTGGGTATCATCAGATACGCATTCGATCGGAGGATGTGTCAAAGACATCTTTCAGAACCTCCTTTGGGTTATACGAGTTCTTAGTGATGCCTTTTGGGCTTACAAATGCTCCTGCCACCTTTAATCGAATGATGGACATAATCTTTCGTGAACATAGATCCTTTGTGGGTAGTATCTTTGATGGTATGATTGTATACTCGCAGGATTAGGTAGAGCATAAGAAGCATTTGCCATAGTGTTTGCAGAATTCAGAAACCATAGGCTGGTTGTTAATGCAAAGAAAAGTGAGTTCTTTATGCTTGAGATTTACTTCATGGGACACATTGTCTCCAAGATGGACTGTGTATGGATCCTGCTAAGACAGAAGCAATCCGCAATTGGCCACAGCTGAGAAATTTACATGATGTACGAAGCTTTTTGGGTTTATGCTCTACTACAGACGCTTTATATGTCATTTTTCTGAAATTGCTTCACCCCTCTATGTAATGCAGAAGAAGAGAGCATCTTTTATATGGGCTTAAAGTCAAATTGCAGCATTTGAAATACTGAAAGAAAAGCTTAATTCTGATCCAGTGTTGATCTTGCCAGATCTCCAAAAAGCTTTTTGTCTCCAATGTGATGCATGTGGGGAGAACCGCCTTGGAGAAGTTCTAATGCAGGATGGCCGAGTTGTTGCTTATGAGAGTATAATCTTGCAAGATGCTGAAAGACATTTGGGGACTTATCATAGATGTTGGCCGTAATTCCTGCTCTTTCTATTTGGAAACACAATCTGCTTGGGGTTGATTTCACAGTGCAGACAGACCATCAGTCCCTCAGATATTTCCTTACTCAGCCCAAGTTGTCTGAGAAGCAGATGCATTGGACCAGCTTTTCAGATTGTGCATGTTGAGGGTAGATGTTATGCTCTAGCCGAGATAGCATGACCTCGGAAAGATCGGTGGGCATTTTCCCTTAGAGGACCGACTTCGGTAATATTTCATGTGCGTAAATTAAATGGTCAAGGGAAGTAACTGCCAAGGTCCTAGGTGAGGGTGTATTGGCATCGACTAGGTGGTTCTGAGTGCTCAGTCCTAGGTGCACCTAAATGTGTAAGAATGCCAAGGGGCAAATGTTTTAATTGTGCCCCAAGAGAGGGGTAAATGGTGTACCAAGCTAAAGGTCTAAAATGATGACATGTGGCAGGAGGGAACCATCTAGGGATTTGTGGGCTTGTGGATAGGCATGAAGAAAATGAATTACGTATCTTGTGTGCATGCAATCCATGAGATATGCTGGGAGGATAATCTGGATGTCATCGCCTATGATTGTGAGCTTGAATCGACGTGAAGAAGTTTCCCGAGTTTTTTTTCTACCCGTGCCCGTGATTCGACGAAAAGAAGGCAGAGACTAGTATGTAATGTGTCATTTGGTATCAGAGCGGAGGTTATCTAATAGCGTGGAAGAGCGGAATTGCCAGGAGTTAGAAATCTGGCCCTTCAGATTTGCGTTACGTATTAGGAGCAGTGCAGCTACCGTAGGTGATGGCGCAGCCGTTGGGTCTCGAACGTCATCACCGTTGCAGGAGAGCAAGAGCGCGTATAGCTGCAGGCTTATAATCTGGCATCATGCAAGGATAACGGGTGGTTACCTTTAGGATTCCAGGACATCACGGGAAGGGACGAGCTATCGCAGGAGCGTAGGGTTCACATAGCCAGGTGACTGAAGACAGACGAAAGTTTTACACACCCGCTGGTTTACGGTGAGCTTAGGGCCAAGAAACTGTGGTTCGTGATACTTACGTTATGTGGAGGTCCTTCAACGCGATAAGTGATGTTGGTTGAGAAGAAAAAAAGCAACTCACCACAGGCAACGATAGCGTGGCGATGGGCGACGCACGGGCAGCGTCATGGCTGCGTGATTGGCTCGACGGCGATGCGTGGCTGATTGGCTCAACGAAGTTGGTCGGGTACCGGTTCGGTCGACGAGTCTAGAAGGGAGCTGAGCGGATTTTTGGTTCGATCGACGGGCCATCTAGCAGCTCTTCAAGGCAGCCAATAGAAGCATGCGATATGACGAAGGGTAGAGAGCAGGCAATAGATCATTGACATAGGGCTGCGTGGAAAATTTGGATCTTCGACGAGGGGGTAGCTGAGCCACAGCAAGAACAACATGATCTTTCGATGCTGCGTAAATGACCAGGGAGCTTTCGATTTTCTTTATTCCCTCTATTTTATTTTGGTTAAATTTCTAAAGCTTCGAGGTGTGTGAACTGGATAGGGGGCGAAATTATGCTTTTGGATTCAAGGGTTTGAGTCAACTTAGAATTGCAGGAGTTTCCCTAGTATGGAGAAAACGGGTTTGGTTTCAGTGTAATTACGGTTTCAAGCGATGTTTTATATATATATATAATTTTTTTTTCTATTTCTTTTTTTAAATAAAAACACCCATTGACCTGAATGGAAGCAGAAGAAGAAACTTCCAGGATGGATCCTGTAGAGTCGGGAGTCCGGCCGACCCCGAAGGTGTCGCGCCCAGTAGGCCATACATTGTCTGGCAGAATTGCAATGTTAGAGGATGCCTTGTAACAGATTTTAGCGCAACAGTTACAAACAAATGTGGGGCAGTTTGAACTCAGAAAAATGGTGTATAGTATGTCTGCCAGACCATCTCGTGAGGAGAAAGGCAAATCTCCGATGGAGCCAGAGCCCAGTATACACTCGTTGGAACGTGCAAAGGTCAAGGTACCTAATATTGCCAATTATAGACCGAGCGTAGTTCTGATGTGATCGATGTTTGGTGACACAAGTGGGAAGAAGCCTTCGCCATTTGTGAAATCAGATCTAATCTAAAGAAAATCCGCGAGACCACTCACCTGTTTATTGAGGCAGCGGATAGGTGGTGGATAAAACAACAGAAAGATCAAGTTGCCCCTACCACCTGGGAAGGGTTTAAGGCTGAATTTAAGAGACACTTTCTTCCACCTGACGAAGAGTCCCGAGCTTGGGATGTTTACAGAAGCCTTCGCCAGAGGAATTTGTCGGTGGCAGAGTACACTGACAAGTTCAGGCAATGTGTTATGAAAATAACAGACCCTCTCCCTATGTCAGTTCAATTGAAAGACTATATCTATGGACTGAACGACAGGATTAAAATGGAAGTTCGGGCTAAATATGTGACTACATTAGATGAATCTATTGCAGTAGCCCTGAACTATGAGGATGCCAGAGGCAGACCTAGTGGGTTTGTGCAGGCAGGGACTCAGCATGAGTACCCGAGAAAAGGGGGATTTCAGAGGAAATGGACTTCAAAGGCAAGTGTCTCGCAGCCAAGTGGCCAAACCAAGCAGGTGAAGCCGGTTGAGGGACAAGCAAAGACAAGTACCACCGTTGGGGTGAAAAGAAAGTAACTCCAATGGCAGCCCAGGCTTGGTCAAAGTCCTCGTTAACCCCTGAGCAAAAAGAAAAAGCTAGAAAAGAAGGATTGTGCTTCGGCTGCCTTCAGCAACATCAGTGGAAAGATTGTCCACTAAACAAAGACCGTCGCACGGCCAATATGATAATATCTGAATGCGAAGCGGAAATGCATCCGATAACATCCTTTCAAAGCCCGCAGCAACGGAGTATACGGTTTTCAATGAGCCCGAGGTGATTAAAATGAAAGGGCAAGTAGCCAATCATGATGTGATTGTATTGTTTGACTTAGCATCAACGCACAATGTAATTAGCTCGAATCTTATTAAGAGGCTCAAGTTGAAAACTAGTCCGTCTGACTATGCTTATACGGTCAGGATGGCGGACGGAAGGTCAACTAAAGTATGGGACCAGAGGGTTACCCAGTTGGAACTTCGAATACAGGACTATGTTGAGAAGCTGGACTTTGAGTTGACCAGGCTTGCTCACGCAGATATAGCCCTAGGCATGGCTTGGCATTTTTGGAAAAATCCAGCCATTGATTGGAAAAAGCATATTTACCAGTTCAAGATAAACGGGGTAGAATATGTTTTGCGAGGTAAAAAGGATTTACCTCGAAGACCATTGATTTCAGCCATGGAAATTCGGAAGACTCCGAAAGAGTTTCTGTGTCTGTGTATAGCATCGGTAGAGTCGATTGATGATGCATCGGCTAGCACTGAGGCTATCCAAGATGGGAAAATGCCCGAGTTGGCTAAAGAGATATCGGAGAAGTTCTTTGATTGTTTTAGGGATGAGTTACCTTATGGGTTACCTCTAGAGCGGAATGTTCAGCATAAAATTGAGCTTATCCCGAGGGCAGAACCTGTAAATAGACCTCCCTATAGATTAAGCTTTACAGAAGAAGCTGAGGTGCGAAGACAACTGGAAGAATACCTCAAGCTGGGACAGATTCAACCCAGTTTTTCACCTTTTGCTTCGCCAGTGATATTAAAGAAGAAGAAAGATGATACTTTTCATCTCTGTATAGATTACAGAGCATTGAATAATATCACTATTAAGCACAGGTATCCGATGGCTCGGATCGATGATTTGCTAGATGCATTACATAGGGCCGTAATTTTAAGTAAGATGGATCTTAAGTGTGGCTACCATCAGATCCGTATTAGAGCCGAGGATGTGCATAAAACCGCTTTTAGAAGCAGGTTTGGACATTATGAGTTTTTTATAATGCCCTTTGGACTTACCAATGCTCCAGCTACATTCATCATGCTTATGAACGATTTACTACGTCTGTATATCAGAAAGTTTGTTGTACATCTTATTGACGATATTCTGGTATTCAGTAAAAGTATTACTGAGCATCACGAACACTTAAGAATAGTGTTCAGTACTTTGAGAAAAGCCAGTCTTTATGTAAATAAAAAGAAAACTATAATGTGTATGGTAAGACTTGAATATTTAGGATTCATAATTACTCCTGAGGGGGTAGAAATGGATCCAAAGAAAGTGGCTGCGATACTGACTTGGCTAATCCCTCAGAGTTTGACCGCTTTGCAATCATTCTTGGGATTTGTCCAATTTTATCGAAGGCATATCAAAGGATATTCCGAAATAGTATCGCCATTAACTGATCTGACCTATGGAGACAGAATCAACAGGAAAGTTTTAACACCATAAAACAAGTTGTGGTCTCAGAACCGGTGTTAAAAATAGTTGATCCCCAGAAACCGTTGTTCCTTGAAACTGATGCAAGTGGCATTGCGGTTGAAGCAGTTTTCCTCCAAGAGGGAAGGCCAGTAGCCTTTGAAAGCAAGAAGCTTTCTCCCTCTCAACGAAATTGACCAACTCATGAATTAGAGTTGTATGATGTTGTCCATGCTTTGAAAACATTGAGACATTATTTGTATGGATCAGAGTTTTATGTGGATGTTGATCATGATACTCTGAAACATTTTTGTAAACAACCTGACTTGAGAGGCCGCCAAGCTAGGTGGGCAGAACTCATGCAGAAGTTTAACTTGACGATTCGGTACCGAAGAGGGTGAGAGATGGAGAAGGAGATAGAGTCGGGAGTGAGGAGACTCACTGCACACACACACTAGTGGGGATAATCACAATGAGTGAGTGGTACCTCCCCAAGCACACACTTTTTATATTATGGTAGTAACCCTTAAGTACAGCTAAGTACAAATGTGTACTTAGCTTACTTAAGTGTCGTACACTAAAGTACAACATAAAGTACTATTTACATAGGGTGGCCAGTGCCTTTACCCCAACAACCTCCCACTTAAAGGCAATGTGCCCTCAAGGAGAGAAAGAATATTGGCCTCAACCAATACCCATAAGAGATCTGCAGTGTGCAAACCTCTCTGCAGCTAACCCTTTGGTTAACAGATCTGCCGGATTGTCATCTGTATGCACCTTAACAAGCTGAATTTGCTTGTTCTCAAGCACCTCCCTGATGAAGTGATATTTCACATCTATGTGCTTCGTCTTTGCATGAAAGACAGGATTACGTGCCAACTGTATGGCACTCTGACTGTCACAATGCAACAATGGAATCTCCAATGAATAACCCAAATCTGCCACTAACCGAGATAGCCATATAGCCTCCTTACATGCCTCAGTGGCTGCAATATATTCAGCTTCTGTGGTAGACAAAGCAATGCATTGCTGCATTCTAGATACCCACGACACTGCACCTCCAGTGAAAGTGAAAACATATCCGGTAGTAGACTTCCGGGTATCAGGGTGACCGGCATAATCAGAGTCTGTATAACCTTGCACTTTTGCATCTTGACTGCCGAAACATATACACAAATCTTGTGTACCCTTCAGGTATCTCATGACACCTTTCACTGCATTCCAATGCTTCTTGCCGGGGTTTGCCATGTATCTACTAACCACTCCCACTGCAAACGCAATATCGGGCCTGGTTGCAACCATAGCATACATGAGACTGCCACACGCTGATGCATACGGGATCTTTGACATCTCAGCTCTCTCAGCATCTGTCTGAGGGCTGTCCAAAGCACTGATTTTCACATAAGGAGGCAATGGAGTACCAATACTCTTCCCCCCTTCCATGTGAAATCTCTGCAAGACCTTGCCAATGTATTCCTTCTGAGACAAGTATAGCAACCGCTTTTTCCTATCCCGAAGTATCCGCATGCCCAGTATATGGTTGGCATCACCAAGATCCTTCATATCAAAGGTTTGGTGCAATCTTTTCTTCAAGGCATTGATCTCCTTATGAGATTTTCCAGCAATCAGCATATCATCCACATACAAAATGAGGATCAGTAAACTGCCATCTGAAGCTTTCTTGGTATACAAGCAGTGATCAATGTCACTTCTCCTATAACCTTGGATTCGCATGAATGTATCAAACTTATGATACCATTCTCTGGGTGCCTGCTTAAGACCATAAAGACTTTTCTTCAGTCTGCACACAAGCTTCTCCTTTCCCTTCACTGTAAAACCTTCTGGCTGCTGCATAAAAATCTCTTCATGTAAATCACCATGAAGAAATGCCGTCTTGACATCCATTTGGACCAAGTCCATATCTGCATGTGCAACCAATGCTAATACAGTTCTGAGTGTTGTCATCTTAACGACAGGAGAGAATATCTCATCAAAGTCAACACCATATTCTTGTTTGAACCCCTTGGCAACCAGTCTGGCTTTATGCCTTGGCTTTTCACCAGGTGTGACCTTAAGTCGATAAACCCATTTGCATGGCAGTACCTTCTTACCAGTAGGCAAGGATACCAATTCCCAAGTGCCGTTCTTGTGAAGGCTGTCCATTTCAGCCTTCATAGCAAGATCCCATTGAACCTTGTCTGCCCTCTGCCTAGCCTCTCTGTAGCATGAAGGCTCTCCACAATCAGTGAGCATCAAATAATCAATGCCTGGAACAAATCTTTCTGGCTGCCGCATCGGTCTGGTTGACCTTCTAACCCAATGACCATCGTCTTGAGCTGGCTGTCCAGCCTGTTCATCACCCAGATAAGGTGGCTGTCCCATGTCTCCTGGCTGCATTTGCATGTCAGGAAGATCACCTAACTGTGCCTCATCCATTGGGATGTCTTCTGCCATACCTGGCTGTCCATTAGGACCTGCTGCAGCATCATTTAATGGCTGGTTATGCTGCTGTTGTGGCTGATTTACAGCCTGTCTGTGTTGCCCATGATGCCTGTCATCATCAATAGTTACTTTTAAAGGTCCCTGCTGTACAACAGGTTCCTTGAACATGATGGTTTCATCAAACACGACATCATTGCTGCGTATAAGCTTTCTGTTCTTGGGATCCCAAATCCTGTAGCCCATCTCACCTTTGTCACCGTAACCTAGGAATATGCATTTAAGAGACTTTGGATCCAGTTTAGTTCTGTCCTCCCTGCGTACATGCACATACGCAACACAACCAAAGACCCGTAGGTGTTTGTAAGACGGAGGCTTACCCGTCCATGCCTGTTCAGGCACACCGCCACATAGTCTCTTGTTTGGTGACCTATTAATAAGGTGCACAGCTGTCTTTACAGCTTCAGCCCAAAATGTGTGGGGCAGTGCAGCATGTGACAACATGGATCTGACTTTCTCTTGAATGGTCCTGAACATTTTTTCAGCAGTACCATTCTGTGGAGGATCATATGGTGCAGACAACACCCTTTGAATACCCTTTGCCTCACAGAATTCTTGAAACTCTTTGGACAAATACTCTCCACCATTGTCAGATCGTAAAGCTTTCAGTTTATTGCCTGTCTCATTTTCGACCATTGCAACAAACTTAGTGAAAGCCTTGAACGTATCACTCTTCTTTTTGAGAGTGTAAACCCACACTTTGCGGGTGGCGTCATCTATGAATGACAGTATGTACTTAGAACCTCCTAAAGAGAGTGTAGGCATCTCACACACATCTGTATGTACAAGCTCCAAGAGCTGTAATTTCTGATCTGACCTTTTCTTATGAGGTATTTGTACTTGACGACCGTAGAGACAAAATTCACATTTCTTTAAATCTGAAAATTTTAGACTCGGCAAGTAACCAAAATGAGCCAATTGCTCCATTCCCTTAATACTCATATGGCCAAGCCGGCTATGCCACAATGAAATCTTTGGCAGCTCGGCGGCATTTACATCGGAATGCGGACAATGTCCAGCATGAAGTGAATACAAAGTATCAACCTTAGGACCCCTGGCAATAGCCATTGCCCCTTTGCTGATTTTCCATTTCTGACTGCCAAAGGTGGTCTGATAACCATCGTCATCCAATAAACCTGTGGAAATCAAGTTCTTCTTCACTTCAGGGACATGCCTGACTCCTTTGAGCATTAACTGTTGACCATTTTCAAGAACAATCCTGACATCACCTATGCCAATGATTGAACATGCATGGTTATCACCAAGAAAGACAACTCCCTTCTGCCCTCCTGCATATCTGACAAACAGATCTCTGTAGGGTGTAACATGAAAGGAAGCACCTGAATCTATAATCCAGGAAAGCATATCTGATCCATCACCAGCATGAAGTGTATGAGCCTCCAGTGAAGAGGTGAAACATATCTCACGTCCACTGTCACTGTCACTGTCACTAACATAAGTAACATGCAGCTCCTCTTTTTCCTTGCCCTTAGACTTGCCTTGAGTCTTGCCTTCTTTGGCTCTCAGGTCGTTCTTCTTTTGAAAACACTTTTTCTCAATATGTCCCTTTTTGCCGCAACAGTTGCATACAAGATCACTTTTAGAGCGGGACTTGCTCCTCTCTCTTTCTTTGTAGTTTCCACGTGTCTTGGACCTGCTATGTGCATTCAAAGCATTCGACTTCCCAACAGCATTGTTCTTTCTATTCATCTCTTCCTGTAGAAGAGCACTCTCCACATCTGCAAATAACAGAATGGCATTTGAGTTGCTGGTAGAAGTCCTGAATGTGTCCCATGACTCAGGTAGAGAACATAGGATGAGTGTAGCTTTCAGCTCATCATCAAGCTTCAACCCCTGGTTGATCACCTGGCTGAATATGCTGTTAAACTCAATAATATGAGTGGACATAGGTGTCCCCTCCTTCATTTGAAGACCAACAAGCTTTTTTAGCCAGTAAGCTTTTCCCGTGGCACTTTTCTTGGCATAAGTATCCTCAAGACGTTTCCACATCCTCCACGCAGTAGGTTCATCCCTGATGCCTACAACCAGTGAATCAACAACTGTAAGCATAATGGTCGACATGGCCAAGTTGTCCATCTTCTCCCACTGCTCATCAGTAACGTTGGAGGGCTTAACACCCTTCTCCTTTATAGGCTTGTACTGGTCCTTCTGCATCAACACATTGTAGCATTGTGTCCTCCATATGTCGTAGTTTTTAGCTCCTTCGAGCTTCTTTATCTGGAACAAGGACGACACGTCGCTGCCAGAACTCATGGTAAAGAAAGTAGAGTTTGTTCCTCAATGGAACCGCCTGACTCCCTGTAGTCGTGCAATTAAGCACTAGTCACTCCAAGAAAATTTCCCCGCAGCGGAAGTACGATCAAAAGTGAATTTGGTACTGTTTCAGTGGCACAAAACCAACTGAATATTTTTCTCCCACTTGCTGCAGAAACAGTACAGCAAACTGTTCCTGTCTTTTTTGCCGGCGAAAGTGCGGTACGGCTGCGTCAAATCGCTCCAAAAAAATCCCAGAACTGATATAATAAAAAACAGCAGTACTTTTTGACTTTTTTGATAGTCAAATATGGTCAAACCTGATGTTTGACAGTCCCAGACTGTCAAAAAAACTGTAAATCTCTGATTTTTTGATGAAAATCCCTGATTTTAGACCTCCATATGCTTCAGAAACTTCCCCCCCAACTGAATTTACAGTTTGGAAGTGAGGTGGCTCAAAAGCCCTTTGAATGCATGAAGAAAATCAGAGATTTGACATCCAATCTGGAAAAGATTGACCTTTGACCAAACACTGTAAGTCAAATTTGCACTTTCAAAGCATAGTAGTGCTCCACGAGATAGTCTGATGCATGTAGAGTGCTCCCACTTGACAGATTGCAGGTCAGGCAACAAAAGCCCCAAATTTGACGAAAGTCAAAATTGGTCAAAATCGACCAAATCTGTACCAAATGTGGTTGTACTTTCAGCAACAAGTTAAAGCATATGTCCCACGCACAATAGCATCAAAAGCCCCTTGAATTTACGGCACATTCCGTGCATTAACACGGTAAGTGGCATCAACTGCTACTGCTCACAAGGCATGTGACTGCATGTCATTTGACCTGCATCCAAGAGCATACACTGCATGTGTCTAAACAGATCTGACCAATGCATATACCCAGTGCCAACACTGTGTACAATCACTGGCCAAGTGATAAGACCTGTCTCGACACTGTTTGCGGCATAAGTTAAGCCTCAGTGCGAGTGTAAGCCCTGCCCCAAGTAGAACACCTGGCTCATATGCCAATGGTGGCGAAATACAGTGCTGTCCCGTGGACAACGAATAAACAGTAAAGAATTTCTCCTCAATGTATGAGCCCAGTGAGACTCAAAGATCCTCCTCGATGTGCGGGAAAGCACAAAAAATTAAAAAATGTGCTGTCGAAGTGCAAGAAAATACAGCAATGTGTGCCCTTGCACAGGATGCACTCTTACCTTGCGTACCTTTGCACGGTACCCTGCCTATTGGCTGTACTTGTACGGAGATGAGTGCAGCCGTTGCTGCTGTTCGTCTGTCACGAAAAAGAGGCTGAAGAGAAGGGGGAAGGGCTGGTACGGCGATGTGCCTTCTCGATTTACGTGCACGCTGCCCGGAGAGTTCGTAGAACCACACGTATGTGGAGCTTTCTTTATCAGAGAGCAGCCACGGGGAGACACGCGCTGAATGCAGCCTATGCTGCTATTTCTGTCGAAGAGCAGCGTAGAAGAGGTCGAGGGGCACGCGGGGCGGAGAAGGAGGAGGGCCTGTGTCGGCCGACCTGCTGGTCGTCGCGCGTCTGTGTCGGCCCTGTCGGCCGACCTGCTTGTCGTCGCACGTCTGCGCGCGCCTCGCTTGCAGCTACTCCCGCTTTACTTGCAGCCACTCCCGCTTGCTTGCAGCCACTCAATGCTCGCTCACAGCCGCTCCCACTTGCTTGCAGCCGCTCCCACTTTGCTTGCAGCCGCTCCCGCTTGCTTGCAGCCGCTCAATGCTCGCTCACAGCTCACGTGCCTTTGCCATGGTGATGAGAGAGAGTGAGCTCCCTGTTCCAGCCCGTTGGCTGAGAGAGAGAGAACCCGCAATGCCCGTGAGGATGAGAGGAGGGGAGAGAGCCCGTTGGCTCTGATACCAGTTGAGAGATGGAGAGGGAGATAGAGTCGGGAGTGAGGAGACTCACTGCACACACACACTAGTGGGGATAATCACAATGAGTGAGTGGTACCTCCCCAAGCACACACTTTTTATATTATGGTAGTAACCCTTAAGTACAGCTAAGTACAAATGTGTACTTAGCTTACTTAAGTGTCCTACACTAAAGTACAACATAAAGTACTATTTACATAGGGTGGCCAGTGCCTTTACCCCAACAGAGGGAAGGATAATAAAGTTGTTGATGCGTTGTCACGCATTATGCATAACATGAGTTTCACGGTGTTAGAGAGTGCTCTAATGGCCGAGATTAGAGAAACTCAAAAGGTGGACGAGTTCGTCCAGAGCCTATGGCCTAAGGCTCATATGTTAAAACCCGGGGAAAAGGATGACCTGGCATCCAGAAAAGGCCAAACTTATGCAAGATATGCAATAAGGGATGGTATGCTGAAAAGAAATGGCAAGGTAGTAGTACCTAATCAGAATGATCTCAGGCAGAGAGTCATTCGACAGTGCCATGATAGCCCATGTGCGGGACATCCAGGAGTCGAGAAGACATATGATCTCGTGAAGCGAGACTTCTTTTGGCCAAAGATGAACGAGTCTGTTTTGGAGAGTCCAAAGAGGCTAATTCCACTATACTTGATTTGCTGAAATGCTATGTGTCT
Source organism: Dipteris shenzhenensis (assembly GCF_047967505.1). NCBI lineage: Eukaryota > Viridiplantae > Streptophyta > Polypodiopsida > Gleicheniales > Dipteridaceae > Dipteris > Dipteris shenzhenensis. The sequence goes on from NC_141612.1 coordinate 50,407,047, forward strand.
AACCATAAGACACAATGGGTCTAGTATTTGCAACTAGTGGAGTTTGCTTACAACAATCCTGTGCATACTTCCACTGGTAAGGATCCATTTGAGATAGTGGAAGGAGAGAGGAAAGTCCCACCTATCTTGCATACTAAGGATAAGATTTTTTAGGCTGATAAGTATGTTGAGAGCATGAATGTGGCATATCAAAAAGTGAAGCAAGCTCTCCAAAAGACTCGGGCAAAGCAAAAGACGGCATCTAATCGTCACCATCGTGCACTAGTGTTTGCAGAGGATGATTGGGTTCTTTAGTATTTTGAAAAGGCAAGGCTGAAAATAAAAGGGAACCAGTTGTTCCCCAAGCTGAGTATGAGATACTATGGGCCTTTTCAATTTCAGGGAAGGTCAGTGATGTAGCTCACAAGTTGAAGCTACCAGATCATTGGAAGATTCACAATACTTTCCAACCTTTCTAGGGCAATGTGCCAGAGGATATGCCTTTTGAGATGCAGCTAGTGTCACAAGAAACGTTTCTAGGTTTTGCCAGGCGTTTTTTACATTAATTATATATCAAACATAAATAATTATCTCTAGATTCTCTCTGTGTGTGTGAAAAGAGCTCTCAAATACACACATACACACTGAGCACACTCAAAAGAGTAAAAAATAGTAACAAGGGCGTTTCGCCCAATGCACTGGTGTTTCGCCCGTTTCGGCGAAACGTTTCGCCTAGAAACGTTTCTACACGTTTCGCCTGAGCGAAACGCGTTTTCTGGTTACACTGGATGCAGCCAGAGTTTGTGGAGCTGGATGAGATCCTAGTTCCAGAACAGATTTTGGCACATAAGGAAAGAAAAGTCAGAGGAGTTTCTTGTCGCTACTTGGTGAAATTTTGGAATTATTCACCATTGCATGCAAAGTGGCTGGAAGAGGTGATCTGGAAGGTACACCTCAGCTGTAACAACTCTACCTGGAAGCTTTTCAACTTGAGCCAGCTTTGGTTGTGGCTCCTTCAGTCTTAGTAGAGCGTAGGTCTAGACGTAGGTCTAGAGCATTGCATGATGCTCAAGAGACGTGTAGTACCCCCGTTGCTTTGGTACACATAGATATCTAGAGGTCGCTTTGTGACATTGTATTTCACCCGAGGTATTGCTTGCTGATAATATATCTGCCTTGGGCCTTCTATGATCCTATGATCCACTAGTGTGCTAGTTGCAGTGTATATGGTTTGCTATCCTAGGCTTTAACAATCATATATGCAGCATTGGTTTGACAATACATGTTGGAATTTCCTTATGATATGGCACTTTTACATGTGTTTAAGTTTATGGATGACCTTGTCACACTTAGATGCAATCGAGATCGCTTGCCATTTTTCAAGAGAGAGAGTATGTCACGAGGGCGTGAGTTTTTGGGCTTGCATGTGCTTGCATGTGGACAGAAACATGCATTGATAGCACCACCGGGCGCTAAGGCAGACAGGTCACAGACTTCTATTCATTCGAGTCGACTCCAAGACACAGAGGAGAGGAGGATGAGATAGCAGACATGCAAACAGCACGGATCAGCAGCGAGGGGCGACATAGTACAACCAATTGAGGGATGCAAAGTCCATGCATGACACGGAGAGCAACCGAGGCACGCACGATCGTGGTTCGACCCATCTCCGCCCTCCTTAGAGATCGCCCGAGACCAAATATCCCCCTTGATACAGCTCTTCGGATACAAAGGTCGAGGAGAACACACCCTCCGCCACAACAGGAGATAGCCTAACATGCGCATATCCAAGAAACCTTTGCAGCCCACCGGCGAGCTACCATAGTGCCGGGTTTCGGCTATGAGTTTTTGTCTCTGAGACTTTTTTTGAGCTATATAGTTTTAGCTTAGCATAGCACTCAGCAAGGGCCTTAGCGAGCCCTTTGCTTCAGCCCTTTATGGCTTGTACGAGTTTTCATTTTCATTTGTTGTACTTTGTCCCATAGGCTCATGAGGCCTTTCGAGGACGTTAATACCTCTCTCTCTCCTAGACTGCCTAGGAGGAGAGGACTCTTCATCTAGAGGCCCTAGAGGTGTTCTGCAGAGAGAGAGAGACCTAACAGTCAACCTTGGGAAGACCAAGGTTATGGTCTTCAACACCTCACATGCAGTGCACCATCGACTCAGCTTCACTTGTCGTGACGAGCCAGTGGAGATAGTGCAATTCTACACATATTTAGGAGCAGCCTTCATAGGGCCCCTTTTCACTATGACCCATGCAACCCAAGCACGCCTCCAGTGTTGCAAGAAACATTTCTAGAATTTAACAGGCGTTTCGTCTAGAAACGCCTATAAATTATTTTATATAAAAGATATTATTATATATACATATACTGCATAAACATAGTGCACACATACCTCAGATACACACATACACAGTGAGCACTCTAAATTCAAGAGACAACCGGAATTATTCCAGTCCAACCAATCTGAACTGGTCATCATTCGACAAATGCTCTCTTTGGTCTTAACGAGCCTATGAAAATAAACCCCTTTGTGAGCCCCTGGCGAAGAAGAAAATTCAAGAGAGGATTACAAACAAATTTAAGAGCCAGGAAAAATTTTTCAAGAGAGAATTACATATCTACTAAGCACCATGAAAATATAGCCAAAGTGTGTCTTGGAGGGTCTCACAAGCTCCCACTTGCACACCCTTTGTAAATAGAGCCAATGCATGTGGCTTACAAGTGATGTAAGTCACTAACTGCATCGCTTTTTTGACCACAACAGACACCCAAGGCAGCTCTCCAATATCCATCATCGAGTCAAGGGAGTGTGAAGCACAAGGAATCCATAGTACATAGAATCTTGGGATACTTCTCCTCAAGGAGACTTCCCATTCTCCTGCAGTTGGAGCCATTGTCGGTGATGACTTGCACCACATTGTCTTCACCAACCTCCTTGATAGCTACCTCAATGTGACCCCATATCCACTCTCCGGTGATGTGCAAGTCGGCATGTGAAGCATCAACCACCCTCAAGAAGATGCTGCCCACACAACAAGTGATCAAAATATTAATCATGTGTCTCCTCTTTGTGTCACTCCATTCGTCGGAGACAATGGTGCATTCATACCGCCAACTCCAGGCTTCCTTGAGTCCCTCCATGTCTTTCTGAATCAATCCTACCTACTTCTTCAAACGTGTGGTGCAGAGAGTCTTAGAACTAGCATGTGTTACATCGCTGATAGCGGAGGGAAGAGTGGGTTCGAAGCCTTGACCAGCCATACGAGGCTAGCAGAGGGAGCTGGCGGAGATGGCGATGCTGAATGCAGCGACAGAGAGGATTTTCCAAAGGGGTTCAAGAATATGATGCAGAATAGGACAATGTTGGCACGCTGTCAAACCCAACGCAGATCTTTGATCCACCTTCTGTAATTGCAGCTCTAGTAGAGAATGGCTCTGATGTTTATGTAATAGCTTCTGTAACCGCTTATCGTAACAGTAATGTAAAGTTTTGTTTTTTGCAATGAATTTTGTAAATTTCTCTTTCTTGTGTGAGCAAATGGAAATCTGTTGCCCGTGAACAATTAAAGCACAAAATTCCCTTCGCAATGCAAAAAATGGCATCTTGATTCGATGCGTATTCTGGAAAATATCGATTTTTAGATTTTTGGGAACCCATTAGGCATAAAATGAGGGGCGGTCAGATCTCCTCCAGCTCCACACATCTCGGACTTGGGGGGGAGATCAAGAGCTCCCCACCAAGATCTAGTTCTACGTGACCACTTCTTGAGAGTATCAGAGAATGGGTTCATCATCAGACCCAAGTATCTGGAGGACAAAGGAGTCTCACATGCACTAAGGATTGCCATTGGTCAAATACGGGTTTCATCCCATCAGCTGAGGATTGAGACAGGGAGAGCAGCACATATTCCCAGGGAACAGTGGATCTGCGTGCTATGCAAACTAGGAATGATTGAGACAGAGGAGCCATTATGCATTTGAGTCAGCTCCAGAACACAGCGGGGTGAAGGAGGAGATAGCTAATATGCAGGCAGTCTGGATTACCGAGAGAGTGGTGCAAAGGCCACCCACGATACGGAGAGCGACTAGAGCACATTCTACTGAGGTCCAGCCTATCGCAGCTTTCCTCAAAGAAGACCACCAAAGATGAGGGGTCACTCTAACAGCTCAACGAGTTCAGAGATCGAGGCGACCACATCCCCTAAACCACAGGCTCCATAGTGCCCAGAAACGGTGTTTCTGGGCACCCGAAATGGTTCGCTATTTCGGTGCCATTTCCAAAACCAGAAACTGCGTTTCAGACCCCTTTTTCTTTTTCTTTTTTTTTTTGGGGGGGGGTGTTGTTTTTAGCCTTTTGCAGTGCCTCTGGAATTTAGCCAAGGAAACGTATATATAGAGCAGCAATATAAGAGCTTGTAGACACCAATGCTCAGCTATAGAAGCAAAAGTGCCAGCACACACACACACACACCCGCCTCAACCACCGAGTAAGAAGTAAGAACCCCATCGGCCGGTAGGGCAGTTTTTGCTCTCCCTCTCCAGCCTCTCCTCTTGCTCTCCTCTCATCCTACAACCCCCTTCTCAGCCTGCTGCCCCTCCTCCTTGCTCTCCCCTCTAGCATATCCTCCTTACTCTCCTCAGCCCTTGCCCTCTCCTCTCCTCCTTGTTGTCCTCTCAGGCCTTGTTGTGTACAGTATGACATATGTATTAATAATTATTATATATAATATATATTTTTTATTAACCTTATGAACCGAAACTCCGAAACACCGTTTCCATTTCCCTGTTTCCGAAACTCCTGGGAACTATAAGGTGCACAGCGTGAGACAGCCAGACAGACATAGATCCAAGACATTTTCACCGCTCACAGAAGAGCCACCACAGTGCCAGGTTTCGGTTTCTGAGTACCAGCCCTTAGCATATTTTAGATAGTATATGTTCAGTACTTGTTTTTGCTTTTTGCTCGAGCTATTAACTCTTTATTTCAGCATAGTACCCAGCAAGGTTTAAACGAGAGCTAAGCCACACATCACATCACCGTTACAGTATAAACATGCACAGCCCCCTGAATTTGTGTGCATGTTTATACTGCAACGGTCATGTGATGTGTGGCTTAGCTCTCGTTTTTCAGGGATCAATCATTGTGGATCCCGGACTCCTTATAGACAGCTCATAAGGAGTCTGGTAGTGGCACGACACAATTGAGGTGGGTCAAGGTGGTATGGGACACTGTAGCCTAGACTCGAGAGGGAAACCTAGACAAGGGTGATCCTCCATATCTCAGGGTTTATGTCTGGGAGGTGAGCTGATGTTTCGGTTTCTGAGTACCAGCCCTTAGCATATTTTAGACAGTATATGTTCAGTACTTGTTGTTGCTTTTTGCTCGAGCTATTGACTCTTTATTTCAGCATAGTACCCAGCAAGATTTAAACGAGAGCTAAGCCACACATCACATCACCGTTACAGTATAAACATGCACAGCTCCCTGAATTTGTGTGCATGTTTATACTGCAACAGTCATGTGGTGTGTGGCTTAGCTCTCGTTTTTCAGGGATCAATCATTGTGGATCCCGGACTCCTTATAGACAGCTCATAAGGAGTCCGGTAGTGGCACGACACAATTGAGGTGGGTCAAGGTGGTATGGGACACTGTAGCCTAGACTCGAGAGGGAAACCTAGACAAGGGTGATCCTCCATATCTCAGGGTCTATGTCTGGGAGGTGAGCTGATGTTTCGGTTTCTGAGTACCAGCCCTTAGCATATTTTAGACAGTATATGTTCAGTACTTGTCGTTGCTTTTTGCTCGAGCTATTGACTCTTTATTTCAGCATAGTACCCAGCAAGGTTTAAACGAGAGCTAAGCCACACATCACATCACCGTTACAGTATAAACATGCACAGCCCCCTGAATTTGTGTGCATGTTTATACTGCAACGGTCATGTGATGTGTGGCTTAGCTCTCGTTTTTCAGGGATCAATCATTGTGGATCCCGGACTCCTTATAGACAGCTCATAAGGAGTCCGGTAGTGGCACCACACAATTGAGGTGGGTCAAGGTGGTATGGGACACTGTAACCTGGACTCGAGAGGGAAACCTAGACAAGGGTGATCCTCCATATCTCAGGGTCTATGTCTGGGAAGTGAGCTGATGCTTGGCTACAGTAATCATCTTTTATCTAACCTTGTGTCTTCTCTAGTTAGCATGCCTGATTGCATGGATTGGGGACTTAACAAAGTAACTATGAGTGCCAAAATAAAATGCTGCCATGTAGCAAGTTAGTGAGTGTGACAAAATTACCTCATGCCCCTGGGAAAGTTAAAGACTGATTTGCTACTGCTACAAATCTTTTCTACAAGTTTGTGAAATTGTGATTGAAACATACAAAAATGATATGCAGACAAAGTGTTGATCCATTTAAAAGAGAAGATATGGCATTTCATCCACAGTAGAAAGTTTCCAGTTGTCTGTCATTGAAGGTATCTTTGGCTGTTTCTACAAAGGCTTGAATGTTCAACTGGAATGGTCTGTTGGCAACAGTCTCTAAGAGACTAGTGACAATACCCAAGAGGAACACTGAACAAAATGGAATTAATGTCCATCTCTAAACTTGAAGGACTTGTTGCCAAATGTAGGTTCAACTTTCAAGGTCGTTCAAGAAAATCAATTTGATCCTTGTTAAAAAAGCCCTGCAGGTTCCAATCATTATCCACAACTGTATCAATCTGGTACCTTTTAATTATCAAATCCTAACCAAAAAAACCAACCCTCGATTTATAAAACAGAAACAATGGTAACCAACAACAGAAATTGACACCAACGTGACTATCATAATCAAGACAAACAATAAAACTAGCATCCATATATGAGCAGTATACCTTTATTCGACAACAATATGGACAGTCAACATTTATTGCATTTCAGGACTATTCAAAGTAAAAACGAAGGCACGATGACCAGTAAATTGGGAGCCTCGGATCGGACGATGATTTTCCCACCTCAAAACTTAGGTCTTCACTTATCCGAGCATGCTCCAGAGCAGATAAGATCTGCCCAACCAACAAAAAGTCTTAAAGTCTGATCCATCCAAAACTTCCATAAAGGGACTAACAGTATTGATGAATCACAAGGGGCTTCTTCAAAACACAATTGTTATACACGCACTGGCTGAAAAACATATCCGTCAAATGTAACACCTGAAAACAAGCACTAGAGGCAGTGCATAAACAGGCAGGAAAAACCTTACAAAAAAGCCACAAGAAAAAAATGAACATCACCTTCAAAAAGGCGGACGCAATTTTCCAAATTGATTTGCTGTGCAAAGCTCTAAAAGATCCTCAAAATTTTTGACATTACTGGGAATGCTAAAATTAGTACTAACATGACAGACACACAGACCTCAGAAATAAAATGCCTTCGATGTTGTCTGTCTGTTGGTAGCATATGTAAACCACAGAAAGACATCCCAAGCATACTTTGAACAGGTGCTGTCAGGATACCTTCACCCTGTCCATCCAGAAACAAGGATGGAGGAGCAACAGAAGGGTGTGCACTTGCAATTGTTCCTGCAGATGGTGAAATAGCTTCCAAAGATATAAACGGAGGTGAGTGATTCATGGCCATTGAAGTCGCACATGGATAGAAGACTGCATTTGCAGCCTGAACTGAATATACATTGGCTTCTCGGATGTTTCTACTTTCCATTGTTGTTGCTCCCATCCAGCTTGGTGCCCTACCAGACATACTTCTCATGCGACTTCCTTCAAACATGGAAGGAACCCTTTCCCTGAATGGAACACCAAAACTAGGGAATGTGATGTTCCCTCTTGGCAAAGAATTGACTTCACTGAAGCTGGCCACAATAGAAGAGGTGGAATTCCTCTGACCCAATACAGTAGACCACTGATCAAATCCATGCAAAGCACCTGAATCTCCACAATGATCACCTAATTGCTCAGCAGAAAAAACCCTTCTTGAAAAGAAAGGCTGAGCCTGTGCAGAAGGCATAGACCTGCTCAAATTTCTTGCAAAAGGAGTGTCTAGCTGTGACGAACCCTGAGCTTGTTGCATGCTGACCAACTGGTTCCCAACAGTCATCCGGCTACCTGCACCAATCCCACTCAAAGAAGACCTGTTCCCTGCACGGCCTCTGAGAGTTTCGAAGAAATCACTTTCATTGCCCACAAAGCCATTCCTGCCGTTCCCGGGACCATCCAATATCTGAATCATAGAAGAGTCATCAGTGGGGAGGAAAGCATCTGGGGCAGCAGCACTCCGAGGATCCAATTTACTTGGCCGAGAACCTCGACCTGTCCTTGTTGAGTTCTCCCTTCTATGAAATGATTGTGGAGCTAGGAAAGATGAGGCACCTGCAAAACCAGAGCTAGAAGTTTTTCTTTTGGAAGAGCTTCTTCTTCTGCCAATCAAATGATCAGGCCCACTATTGCTAGCTTGATCCATTGGGCTGAATGGCAAAATGCCAATTTCAGACGGTGCTTTCCCCCTCTCAGTGCCACGTAATTGTGAGTACGAACAGATAGTCGGGTCCATGTTACTTTCATCTCCAACAACTGACCTTGAATACATGTTGCCAACCTCAGCACTGCCAGTGCATTCATCAAAAGTTGCATTCAGGGGTGCTTGCACCTCTCCATTTTGATAATCAGTCCTGATGCCTTTCCCTCTAGTGTTTTCTAGCGACTGCATCAATGAATTGTCCATCAAATCCACAGTGCTGTTTCCATCGAGACAAGAACCAACTGCAAAGCGAGCCACAGATGAGTTTCTTTCAGCAGCCCCCATGCTACAAGAATGTGAACCCATAACTCCACTCCGGTTCCCCAGCCAACCTTCCATCACAGCACTTCCACCACTAAAACCTATATCCCCAGATCCATTTGCAGTTATCCAACTAGATTGAAAGCCAGAAGAGCTGTTGTCTCCTACAATATCACTACCATTCCGAAGGAAATCAAAACCAGAAGCCCCAGGCCCTGGTTCTATTGCCTCGCAATATCTAAAAAGCATTGGCAGTGAACATTTGTCATCACTCTCCCTGCCACTCCTGCTCAGTTCAGATCCTGGTACATCTAGAATGCTTAGATTACAAGGGGTTGCATCCCAGCAATCTTGAATCGATCCAGTACAGTATTTTTTTGCACTTGCAAATTCCAGCAATGCTTGTGGTTGAGAAAATTCACCTGAAAATTTCTTCCAATCATCATTCTCTATATGCCAAAACTCTCCATCATCTACTCTGCTCTTCTTGCAACTGACGTTGCTGCCAGTGTAGTTGCTGGTACTTGCTTGGCATTCAAACTCCCCCAAGCCCAAACCATACCCTTGCCGCCTAGTTGTTGCCAAAAGAGGAGACTCTTTCATCTCAAAGCCATCCTCCGCCTCCATGAACCTGCAGGGAGGTATAATATATTGAGAAGTTATAGAACACCAACTTGCCCACAGGTTTTGCAAAGAGTAAATTTAACACATGATCAAGTTCACTTCCCTTGTTTAAAGCTAGTCCTCTTTTAAAAATATTGTTTAAGAACCCTTATCAGATGTCATATTCAGCCTCATCAATTTTAAAAAGACGAAGAATGTTCTGAGTCAGTTGATCTGGGAAGAGAGATTAAATAAAGGGTTGTAGTCACAAATACAGTGCATCAACGAAATGTCTCCAAGGTGCTTCAAACTCACCTAGAAAATCCCTTTGCATCTTTGGTATCCTGCAATTGAGCCTATATCTAGATGAATCCAGGAACATGCCCAAACTCATCCTCTAAAAATACAACACATAGTGCAATTTCAATCTCATGACAGTCACTCATAACATTGAAAACCATAAACTCCATCACGCATAGTAGGGACTAGCTACTATGACATCCCCACTCACGTCATCAGTGCCTGCAATTGAGCCTACCCCAGTTATGGTAAAGTAAGCACAAGACCATTTCATGGGAAGAACAAACCCAGGCAAATGTGCTGCTAACAAACGTCAACACCTATGAGACATGTACAGGACCTGCATCTATTCACAACTACCAAGCAGCTTGATATGCTATAAATTCTGCACAAAGGGCTCTCCAAAGGAATAAACAAAGACTTTTGAGATTTCAACGATATGATCCAGCTTGGGACAAGGCAGGATGAATGAAAGTCCCTTTATCTCTATCATTGATATATGCCAACCAAGTAAAATACAATACAGTGCCATGATATATTTTGTATCCCAAATCCAAATTGAAAAGAGGTAGGATAACATCATTTAAGCTCAAAACCAACCCATTAAATGAAAATAACGAATGAAACTTCTCCTCTACCATGGTACCAAAGCCCACATCCCACTGCATACAGTTCATGCACATGAAATTAAAGCTACCCCCACTGAATTTTGTGGCCCTTCGTTTTTCGTAATTGTGTTTCTATAACGTGGCCTGCAGCTTAGTGCTTGAGGGGAACTATTACACCCTCCCAGTTTTGGTATGGAGCCAACAGAAGAAGTCAACGATACAAACCTGAGCAGGCAGCACTTCTACCCACAGGAAACTTGATCATTGTCCATGGGTCACCTAACCCCCATGTGTACCAAAGGTTCAAACTGTTTTCCCATTCTCCTCCAACCCAAAAGAAAAAAAGTCACACTAAGAGAAAGAAAGCAAACTTTGATTCAAAGATTATGACAATATATGAGACAGAGCTACAAGACCTTTCTTCGTATAGCTAAATTTATTTCAAATCTAAAAGCATCATGTATTTCACTTAAACTCCCTCTTGAGCACCACTAGTACAGACAATTTGTCCTTGCCTTCAATAAGGCATATTAACAGTAGGTTAGTCTCATATGGCTGAGCTAGGCAGTCGCCTCTTCTTTATGCTTTTGTGCTTAATTTTACGATGCCTCTTTCCTTGGATATGTGAACCCTGAGAGGAAGACTGGGTCTTATTGTCAGGTGGGAATGTGGCAGTTGCACTAGAGAATGGTTGCCTGAAAGATTTACATGTAAAATGTCCATAGATTTCGTGTAGCCGATTCATTGCTGCTTCACATCCACAAACTTCATTCACATTGTATTCAATCATGTATTCAAGTGTCTGCCCGAGGTTTAGGATATCATCCCGGAGATGAATAATTTGCTTGTGGCAAACTTCCATATTTCCGATAAGTGTTAGTAATGAGCGCTGCTGACGCTGGATCTCTTGCTCCATGCCAATGCGAGGATCCATCTTTAGAGCTGAAAACAAAGATCCACCAGATTAGTACACCCATTGAAAGAACAAGAAGCCACATAGAACCACAAGTCATAATCAGGCCCATCACACTCATGAGAAGTCGAGATAAATCATGCCCTTGGGCTTTCACGGAGGGATGCTCTTGACTTATAAGCAAGCAAAAAGTCTTGCATAGGACATGCCTAACTGCTCACAATAAAGGCTAGCAAAGACTCTCTGGTGGAAGTGTAGGCAATGCCTCATAATTTACAAGCGCCTAAAGTTTAAGGCATCTCAGGTGTAGAGAGAAAGGGCGTCTCCATGAGTGTGCACGCCCACAGTTAGTAGGCACGAAAGGGCCAGATACCTGAGCATTTTGCCACGGTTAAGGCAGTTGTGGGACTGGTTGGTGGCCTATTTTTGGCCGGCTAGTAGAGGCTAATGGGACCCATGGTCAGGGCAGAGTTAGGGCCCAGTTTGGGCTCCCAACCAAGTCGGTTACCTGACCTGACTCGTCGTGGTCAACCTGACCTAGCCCAACCTTGCTTGGGTCGGGTCAGCCCGACCTAATGGTCGGTCAATCTGGCCAGCCCTTGCGGGTCGAATAGGTTGGGCAGGGGCCTATAAAAGGCTCCCCCAATTCTCGTCTCACATTAGAGGTCACTTGGAGCTCTTCTCCACACCAGCCCCCTTGGATGTGGTTGTATCCCTGGATCTAAACAGATGCTCTCTCTCTCTCTCTCTCTCTCTCTCTCTCTCTCTTCCCCATGAACAGAGAGAAAAGCTTCAACATAGGGATGAAATATCCGGAATCGGACTATCTCCCAATATGGTTGGATCTTGACATACACATTGAACATAGGGAGCAGAAATTTTCAGCACATGCAGGAGGTTTCAAAGTAGACCCAGACAAACACCAAGATTATGTAGACATTTTGTATGCAAAGCTGAGAACAATGACCAACCCTAGATGGACAGCCCTACAGGAAGCAATACTTGCCTCAGCCACACAAACATTTGGAGCAGCATCTACAAGAAAAAAGAAATAGGTCAAAGGGTTACCACACAAGAAATGGTATGACGAGGAATGTAAACAACAGCGCAAAGAGCTGAAATACATACTGGATGCAGACAGGCATAAACAATTGGAGAAGACATACAATGCCCTCACAAGGAAAAAGAAAAGAAAATATATTCTAGAAAGAGAGAAATTTGATTTGATTACTTTCATAAAAAATCCAAGAAAGGGCTGGAAACAAGTGAAAGGCGGACAGAAACACGTAACAGGGGATATATCAGATGCAACCATGCTTGATTATGTTACCAAGTTGTACAATCATGCACATGCCACTGAAATGGGGAAGGAGGATCTATCGGTCACATGTACTAGTCCTTTTACCTTTGAAGACATTGAAGCTGGACTAAAGAAGATGGCTAATGGCAAAGCCTCAGATCACATGAAGATACAGGCTGAATTTGTGAAATGGATAGGAGACTGAGCAAGAACATGGCTCTCACACATCCTAACACATGCTCTACACCATGGTTTTCCTCAGGAATGGCAAGAAAATTGGGTCCAGCCTTTACACAAGGGTGGAGACAAAAATTCAGTCACAAATTACAAAACTATAATGGTCAGCTCTACATTAGGCCAAGCTCTTCAGTACGGTGCTTGAAATGAAAATCAGCTCATGGGCAGAAGAGGCCCAGAAAAGGGCCACTGGACAAGCAGGCTTTCGCAAGGAGCACACGACAGCCGGCCACCTTATTACCTTGAGAGTCCTCATGGATGAGTGCAGATTGAAAGGACGCACTTTATTTTGTTGCTTTTATATACCTAGATGAATCCAGGAACATTCCCAAACTCCTCCTCTAAAAACACAACATAGTGCACTTTCAATCTCATGATAGTCACTCACAAGGTTGAAAACCATAAACTCCATCATGCATAGCAGGGACTAGCTACTATGACATCCCCGCTGACGTCATCAGCGCCCAACAGTGGGTGTAGACCATAGTATAAAAATATGCTCTCACATACAAATCCACACACCCACACATACTTGAGCATCCATTTATACAAAGTCTTCGCACTGAGTTTCTGTCGGCACTCCGGAGGTGAAGGGCAGACTCAGCCATGACGAAGGCTAGCACTAAAGGAGAAGGCTAATCAAAAGGTAGTCCAAAATCTCTTCATTCAAGCTACAAGTGCTTGTGAAGTCTCTCCCCAACAAGCATCTAAATCTAAATCTAGCTGATAGGGCAACGCACCATTTAAGATAGAAAGAATTATCACAATACCAGCAGGCCGCAACTTAAATGAAAACTTTACAAGGTGAAATTTACATGTCCGCTAATACGGCAGAAGCATATACCTAGATGAATCCAGGAACATTCCCAAACTCATCCTCTAAAAACACAACATAGTGCAGTTTCAATCTCATGATAGTCACTCACAAGGTTGAAAACCATAAACTCCATCATGCATAGCAGGGACTAGCTACTATGACATCCCCATTGACGTCATCAGCGCCCAATAGTGGGTGTAGACCATAGTATAAAAATATGCTCTCACACATACAAATCCACACACCCACACATACTTGAGCATCCATTTATACAAAGTCTTCGTACTGAGTTTCTGTCGGCACTCCAGAGATGAAGGGCAGACTCAGCCATGATGAAGGATAGCACTAAAGGAGAAGGCTAATCAAAAGGTAGTCCAAAATCTCTTCATTCAAGCTACAACTGCTTGTGAAGTCTAAATGTTTTCATTTTACCCTCTCCCCAAAGAGCATTTTATTTTGTTGCTTTGTGGATTTCAAGAAAGAATTTGACACAATTCCAAGAGGAGGACTATAGAAGAGAATGCAAGCAATAGGAGTCCCAGTGGCCTTGAGAACAGGCATCTCTCATATCTATGAAAAGGTTATGCCGACTCAAACAAGCACAGGGTATGTCCAATGTATTTGAGAATAATATGGGAGTGAAGCAAGGCTGCCCTCTATCACCTACCTTGTTTGGAATATGCATTGATCAACCGGAGGAACTCATCAATGAATTTGCAACAGAGGAAGGGTTGCAAGGACCGCACTTGGGACTATGGACAGTGCTATTGTTGCTATACGCAGATGATGTAGTTCTTTTTGCATACGATCCGGACTCTATGCACAAACTTTTACAAGTGCTCAAGACTTTGTGTAGGGAAAGTGGGCTGCAAGTGAATGTCGGAAAAACAAAGATGATGGCAGTCTGTACCAATCAGCCAGAACATCCCCCTGAGATCACCTTTGATGGACAGATTATTGAGTATGTTAGCACCTTCAAATACTTAGGGGTTGATATCCCGGCAGATCACAGATGGTGGCAATGTATACACAGAAGGATGGACACTGGCTAGGGGAAATACTGCTAGTTTAAGAATGACTGCAGGCACACTCACACCAGGAACTGGAAAATTCAAAATGTATTGTTTGATGCATATATAGTACAGACAGTATTATATGGAGTGGAAGTATGGGGAGGTAGTATTTCAGCCTCTACATGGAATGATATTGAGAAAATGCAAAAGGCTTTCTTACGGCGACACCTTGGTGTCAAACCCACTACTCCATACTCAGTACTTCTGTTGGAAACGGGAAGGAGGCCGATTGAATTTCATGCACTAATCAAAGTTATGCAATACCTAATAGAGATGCAGCAAATGCAACCTGATAGGTTGCCTCATAAAGCATGGAATGCCAGCACAAAGCTTCAAAAGAACCACAAAAGTAAGATCATCTGTACAGGATGGGCAACCGCCGCCTGAAAAGGTCACCATGCAAGAGTTTCAATTGTCTTTACTGAGCACTTTGCAAACTCACAAAGCGGACGAGTGAAAAGAAGGTAAAGCTGGAATATTACCAAGACAACATAAATCCCACATGTTGGTCTACATACATGTCCATAGAGATTCATGCTCAGCCTTATATTAGCACACCTGTCCCCCTTCTATATCACAGAAACATAGCCAGGTTTCGTACCAGATCTCATACATTTGCAATTGAGAAGGGAGCTTGGATGCATCAGCCCAGACATGCTAGAGTATGTACCCTTTGTGACATGCAGACAGTTGAGACGGAGGCACATGTGGCTCTATAGTGCCCCTGATATGCACATATCAGGGAGGACTACCAGCAGATATTGGAGGACTCCGCTCAGCTGACATCAGTTCTCTATCCGGCAGCATTGGGATCTTTTGTCACTCGTCTTTTTACCTGGCGTCAGAAACTCATAGACTCTAGACCCCTCTCCTTGAGGAGACTCTATTTTACATTGTATTGAGACAGGTCCCATGGGTCATTTTTGGCCCCCCGAGGACGTTAATAGACTCTACTTCTACTTCTACTTCTCTCTCAGAGGCTTCCGCACGTTCACAACTTTCACATGGTATCAGAGTACAAGTTCAAGGAGGGAACAGGAGAGCATGGAGCTGACACAATCTAGGCCAGGCTGGAGGAAAACCGAGGTGCTGATCAGAGTTTGCAGGATCTGATCCAGGGCAATCTGAGGCGGAAGGCATAGGAGACTGTTCAGAGCAGTTTTCCCTAGGCATGGACAGCACAACAGCATAAGAATCATTCGGGGCAGTCTATCCAAGGCGTGGACAAGCGCTGGGGTCGGAAAGGCAGCAAGGTAGCTTCTTCTTCTTTCCCACACCCCCACCCAGCCTTTCCTCTGTTCTTCTCTGCCCAGAGAGCTGCTCTTGTCAAGTTGTTCAAGCAAAGGTGTGTAAGGGAGAAGGGGTTCCATGGGACCTTCGTGTACAAGTAAGAAGGACAACTTAACAGCACAAACTATGCCCACTGGAAGCTGAATGTCACGACCTGTGACGTATTCTTTTCTCTATATCTTAGACTTATGGATGGTTTGATGAATGGACACTTGTGGAAGGGTATGCCCTTTCGATGGGACACTTCCTATGAGGCACAACCCTTCACAAGAGACATTCTATGGAAGAGACAATCCTATTGTAATGTACCCTCTCATCAAGGGTCACACCATTCACAAGGAGTACACACCTCTTCATGCACATACACTTTGGAGTACACACCTTTTCATGTGTGACTCTTCACTCTCTATATAAGAGAGGCCCAACTGTATGGACGATACTACAGACACTACACACACTCAAGCAATACAAATATTCCTTGTTCTCTGCTATTTCAGTCTCCTTTCTATTCCTTAGCACATTTCTAAATATAGTAAATCTAGGATTTCTTATAGTGGTATCAGAGCAAATTTCGCTCCTGCCTGTAGAAAATTCCCCCCACCTTCTAGCGCCTATCTGATACATCTTTTTCCGCTAGAAGGATATCCATGCACATTGTGCATGGAAGAAACGGAGAGAATGAGCGTAAAAATTTTTAGCGCCAACCCCACCTAAAGTCATCAATGGCCTCTCTATCTCCCCCACATCACGAGTTGATGTGAATGGACACGACAAAAATCATGTCTTTTCATGTGCTTGGGCTGTCCCAAAACCAAGGGACGCACCTTTTCCACCATCGGACACACCTTTTGATGAAGAGTTTTGACTCCTCACCCAAGGGACACACCCCATCATGGAAAAAAGGACACCTCTTTTCGTGTGGGGACACCCCTTTTTAAAACAAGGTCACACCCCTTCATGAAAAGGTACACCTATTCCAAGGGTCACACCCCTTAGAATAGGCACACCTTTTGGCACCAAGCACCCTACAAAAGGGTACCTAAAAGGGCTAAAAAGGAAAACCAGCCCTATACCCTAGACTATCCAAGGGTTCTCCAAACCCACGTTTTAATTTTTGGGTAACCACCACCCAGCAATAGGCACATGAATCAAAACGCAAAATCCAGAATTCTGTTTCGCCATTTTCTGCCGTACGTGATTGCGCCATCTTCTTCCAGCCAGCACGTGCCCTTCGTCAGGCCTCCATCTTGCATAGTTCTCGATTGCCTGCATCAGCCAGCTCTTGTTGGTTCATCGCCATGATTACTTGCGATCAACAGCCTTTGCTGCCCGCAAATCAGCCAGGAAGCAAGAACAGCGCAGATGCAACGATTTGTTTCGAGCCTCTGCCAGCGAATTTCTTCTAAGCCTCTCTTGCTTGTGATCAGCAGCCTCGATGCCCTTTTCATCTTGAATCAAACCAACCAAACCCCAGCTGCTCATCACACCACCTTTCTAGCCTGAGAACAGTAGCTCTTTGCTGCCCTCTTTTTCCCTCTAGTCAGGCCTGGTCCTGTTTCTAAGTACCCCACAGGTTTCAACGCAGGCCTCCTTCGCCAGGCTATGAATTTCCATGCAGAAGACAGCGCCAAGTTCCACGCAATCTGCCCTCTTCTATTAATCACCTTGCCATGCCTCAATCAGCCTTGAAAGTCTCGCCAGGCGCCCCTTAATCAATGGACCTCCAGACAAGAGATTTTCAAGCCGTGCTACGCAACTAATTGGCAGATCTAATCTATGCCAGGTGGATTCTTTCCATTCTATTTCTAAGGATTCTCTTTCATATTGTTATTTGACTCTCATTATCAAATTACAGCAAATGAAAGCCTCCTCCTTAAAGCATGAACACACGGAAGCAGAGTGCTAATAGAACACGGAACTCTACTATGGCCAAAGGTGCTCGCCCTCAAGATACCCCCAAGTTTAGAAAACACTCAGGTAATCCAGGTCAGCGACAGTCTCAAGATCCCCACAAGTCTTAGAAATCGTATGCTGGATTCCAACAGAAGCACTCCTCCAAGGATCGTGCCTCTTCTTCTTCACAAAGTCATCACTGTCATCCCCAACATAAAGGTGCGGCCACTGACAAGAAGAACAACTCCAGCACAAAAGGACTTTGTACCATTTGTACAGGCGACCATAGATGGTTCGATTGTCCCAAGCGACCAAAGCAAAATTTCAATATGGAACCTAGCACTTCCCAAACAGAAGATGCTACCCCAGCACAAGACAAGAAAGGCAAAGTTGTTCGAATGGCAAATACCATCCACATGAGCCTTGCCAGCAACCCCGAACCTTCCCTGGCCACTCAAGTACTTTTTGTTCAAGGATCGATTCGTGGAACAACGGTCACTATCCTCATCGACAGTGGCTGCTCTCATAACTTCCTAGCTAGTTCTATGGTCGATAAACTTCAGTTGACCACCAGTCCTAGTTCCATGGACTATCAGATTGAACTCGCAAATGGAACTACCTTCATGTGCAACACCAGGATCAAAAACTTGTCTTTTTGCATCCAACATTATACGGACAAGTTGAACTTCGACATCATGCCTCTTTCTCGGTACGATGTCATACTTGGACAACAGTGGCTTTACGACTATGATCCATCAATCAATTTTCGCAGCCATACTATCCAATTTGTCCACCAGGGAAAACTTATTGAGCTAACTGGTTCTAGGGACTCTCCTTCAACCCCAGTTGCCTCTGCCCTACAAGTAAAGAAGTGGGTTCGTAAATGTCAAGTAAAGACTTCACTTCTGTTGGTTACAGCAGTAGAGGAGACACCAACAAAGGATCCTTCTGAATACCTCAACCAACCTTTTTTCCAGCCCTACCTGGATGTTTTTCCACAAGAATTGCCAAAGCAGTTACCACCTTGACGACCAGTGGATCACCCAATCGAACTTATTCCCGACAGTAATCCACCGTCGAAACCTCCTTATCAGGTTTCTTACACTCAAAATGAAGAAATCCAAAGACAGGTGACCGAACTACTCAACAAAGGCCCAATCGCAGCCCTTTCGGATCTCCTCTACTACTTGTGGAAAAAAAGAATAAGTCAATGCGCCTCTGCATCGACTACCGAGCCCTCAACAAGCTTACTATCAAAAACAAGTATCCATTGCCTCGCATCGATGACCTCTTCGATCAACTTCTACACGTAACACAATTCTCAAAGATTGATCTTCGTTCAGGTTATCATCAAATTCGCATACGAGAAGGCGATGAGTACAAAATAGCTTTTCGAACAAAGTATGAACACTATGAATGTTTGGTCATGCCTTTTGGGTTAAACAATGCCTCGGCCACATTCATGACACTCATGAACGACATCTTCAGGCCTTTCCTCGATAAGTTCGTCATCGTTTACCTCGAGTTTTCAGCAGATCCCTACATGAGCACAAACAACATCTTCACCAAGTTTTTGAAGTTCTCCGCGCAAATTCTCTCTACATCAACATTGAGAAGAGTGAGTTCTTCAAGATCCAACTTGAATATTTGGGACATGTTATTTCAGCTCAAGGCATCTCTGTGGATCCCAAGAAGGTCGAGGTAATCCGAAACTGGCCTACTCCTAAGAATGTTCATGATGTCCGCTCTTTTCTCGGATTGGCAAACTTCTACCATACAAAGGTCTCAGTTTTCCGAAATCCCAGCTCCTATGTCCGAATTATTAAAAAGCACATCAGTTTTTCAATGGCTTCCCGAAACAGAGTATAGTTTCCAACAACTCAAGCAAGCACTCACTACCACACCAATTATGGCTATTGCTGACACAAACCATCCATTTGAGGTCATGACCGACGCTTCCGACATCGCTACAGGAGCAGTCTTGATGCAAGACGGCAGAGTTATTGCTTTTGACAGCCATAAACATTCCGATATCCAAACCCGATACCCGGTTTATGATAAGGAGTTTCTTGCCGTTGTACATGCTTATCGCTCTTGCAAACATTATCTCATGGGAGCCGACTCGGTGGTCAAGACAGACCAAAACTCTCTAAAGTATATCTTTACTCAGCCAGTCATGAACGCTCGACAAGCACGCTAGGTTGAGTTTCTGACCAACTTTCACATGACCCTTGAGTACATTCCAGGACTACGCAATGTAGTTGCAGATGCTCTCTAGCATCAGCTATAGTAATCTCTACATTATCTATGGATGTTCCGAATTCATTCAAAGGGAAGTATTTCAATGATAAAGATTTCGGCACAGCAGTACAAGTTCTTTCAAAAGATCAACCTTCGACTTCCGAACAGAAGATTTTCTCATCCTATTCTTATACAAACGACCTTCTATATTATCGAGATCGCGTCTATGTACCACATGACAAGGATGTTCAACGTCTTTTGTTAAAAGAGCATCATGTAGTTCCTTATGCTGCCCATCCAGGCATCAACAAGAATTATAGGTTACTCAGTGCAACATACTACTGGCCTCAGATGAAAAGCGATGTCATCAAAATGGTTACATCTTGCTTATCTTGTCAACAAATGAAAGCAAGCCGCCGACTTCCAGCAGGACTTCTTTAGCCTCTTCCAGTTTCAACTGAAAGGTGGAAAAGTATTTCCATGGATTTCATTACAACACTACCACGATCCTCCAGAGGTAACACTCAAATTATGGTAATTATTGATCGATTGTCCAAAATGGCACACTTTGTTGCTTGCAAAAGAAGTGCACAGGCTCTGGACATCGCCAAACTCTTCATACAACAAATCTTCCGACACCATGGATTGCCCAAGAATATCGTATCCGACAGAGATCCTAAGTTTACCAGTCACTTTTGGATTTCACTGTTCGAATCTTTGGATACAACTCTACTGTTTAGTTCAGCCTACCACCCAGAATCAGATGGCTAGACTGAAAGAGTCAACCAAGTTCTGGAAGAAATGCTTCGACATTATATTCAGTCACGTCTAGCAGCTTGGGAAGAGTATCTACCACTCCTTGAGTTTGCTTATAATAACTCTTTCCATAGTGCCATCAGCATGACTCCATTTCAAGCAGCTTATGGACACACTCCGAATGTACCAATGTATTTTGTACTTCAACATCGAGTGGCCCTAGCTGATCAACTGGTTCAAGAAATGCAAGACATTCTACTCCAAGTCAAGGATCATATGCAAAAAGCGCAAGAGCGATATCAACGGTCTGCCAACAAACATAGACGTCACCTGGAATTTGACACTGGTGAAATGGTGCTATTATTTGTAGCCCCACATCGCTATAAGACAGTTAAGTCTGTGTTTCCTAAGTTGTGACCAAGATACTATGGACCTTTCCGGATCATCAAGAAAAATTCACCTTTAAGTTACAAATAGGAATTACCACGATCATGGGGTAAAATCCATCCGACATTTCATATTTCTTGGCTAAAGACGTACATTCCAAGCGATGAAGCAGTTCCTCCTGCAGGTGATTATGTCCCAAAAATCGAAGACGATTATGTTCTCCTTATTCCTGAGCGTATTCTGGACCATCGACAGCGAGAGACTCGACATCGACTTATCACGGAATTCCTTGTTCTTTGGCGAGATCTGGACGACTCCGACGCTACTTGGCAATCTGATGAAGACTTACAGTAGTACCCTGACATTTTACAGCAGTATTTTCAGAATTTACTGTGATATTTTCTACATCAG